>NC_064639.1:57047048-57350079 GCF_023864345.2 Schistocerca serialis cubense
GAGTGTCAGTTCTCTTCTTCTTAAGTCGGCTTTGTGCCTTTTGTATTAAATTCGGATGCAATTTCTGTGTTTCATCGTCAATGAGAAGGTCCAAGGGATACAGTAAACCTGAAGTTCGGAATCTAAAACGGGACTCACAGGAGAGGTTCAATTCGTAGAAAGTTAGAATGTCAGTCCTCTTGTACTTAAGTTGGCATTGTGCCTTTTGTATTAAATTCGGATGCAATTTCTGTGTTTCATCGTCAGTAAGAAGGTCCAAGGGAAACAGTTAACCTCAAGTGAAGCATCGGAATCCAAAACTGGACTCACAGGAGAGGTTCAAATCATAGAAAGTTATAGTGTCATTCCTCTTTCTACTTAAGTCAGCATTGTGCCTCCTGTATTAAAATCGGATCCAATTTCTGTGTTTCATCGTCAATAAGAAGGTCCAAGGGATATAGTAGACCTGAAGTGAAGCATCGGAATCTAAAACCCAACTCACAGGAGAGGTTAAAATCATAGAATGTTAGAGTGTCAGGCCACTTGTACTTAAGTCGGCATTGTGCCTTTTGTATTAAATTCGGATGCAATTTCTGTGTTCCATCGTCAACAAGAAGGTCCAAGGGATAAAGTAAACCTGAAGGGAAGCATCGGAATCTAAAACTGGACACACAGGAGAGGTTCAAATCATAAGAAGTTAGAGTGTCAGTCCTCAAGTACTTAAGTCGGCATTGTGCCTTTTGTATTAAATTCGGATGCAATTTCTGTGTTTCATCGTCAATAAGAAGGTCCAAGCGATACAGTAAACCTGATGTGAAGCATCGGAATATAAAACTGGACTCACAGGAGAGGTTCAAAACATAGGGAGTTAGAGTGTCAGTCCTCTTGTACTTAAGTCGGCATTGTGCCTTTTGTATTAAATTCGGATGCAATTTCTGTGTCTCATCGTCAATACGATGGTCCAAGGGATACTAGTAACCTTAAGTGAAGCATCGGAATCCAAAACGAAACTCACAGGAGGGTTTCAAATCATATAAAGTTAGAGTGTCAGTCCTCTTTTACTTAAGTCGGCATTGTGCCTTTTGTATTAAATTCGGATGCAATTTCTGTGTTTCATCGTCAATAAGAAGATCTAAGGGATACAGTAAACCTGAAGGGAAGCATCGGAATCTAAAACTGGACTCACAGGAGAGGTTCAAATCATAGGATGTTAGAGTGTCAGTCCTTCAGTACTTAAGTCGGCATTGTGCCTTTTGTATTAAATTCGGATGCAATTTCTGTGTTTCATCGTCCATAAGAAGGTCCAAGGGATACAGTAAATCTGAAGTGAAGCATCGGAATCTAAAAATTGGGTCACAGGAGAGTTTCAAATCATATAAAGTTAGAGTGTCAGTCCTCTTGTACTTATGTCAGCATTGTTCCTTTTGTATTAAATTCGGATGCAATTTCTGTGTTTCATCGTCAATAAGAAGGTCAAAGGGATACAGTAGACCTGAAGTGAAGCATCAGAATCTAAAACTCAACTCACAGGACAGGTGCAAAACATAGAAAGTTAAAGTGTCAGGCTTCTTGTACTTAAGTCGGCACTCTGCCTTTTGTATTAAATTCGGATGCAATTTCTAAGTTTCATCGTCCATAGGAATGTCCAAGGGATACAGTAAACCTGAAGTGAAGCACCGGAATCTAAAACAGGAGTCACAGGTGAGGTTCAAATCGTAGAAAGTTAAAGTGTCAGTCCTCTTGTACGTAAGTCGGCATTGTGCCTTTTGTATTAAGTTCGGAAACAATTTCTGTGTTTCACCGTCAATAAGATGGTCCAAGGGATACAGTAAACCTGAAGTGAGGCATCGGAATCTAAAACTGGACTCACAGGAGAGGTTCAAATCACAGAAAGTTTGAGTGTCAGTCCTCTTGTACTTAAGTCAGCATTGTGCCTTTTGTATTAAATTCGGATGCAATTTCTGTGTTTCATCATCAATAAGAAGGTCCAAGGGATACAGTAAACCTGAAGGGAAGCATCGGAATCTAAAACTGGACTCACAGGAGAGGTTCAAATCAAAGGAAGTTAGAGTGTCAGTCCTCTTGTACTTAAGTCGGCATTGTGCCTTTTGTATTATATTCGGATGCAATGTCTGTGTTTCATCGTCAGTAAGAAGGTCCAAGTGATACAGTAAACCTGAAGTGTAGCATCGGAATCCAAAACTGGACTCACAGGAGAGGTTCATATCATAGAAAGTTAGTGTCAGTCCTCTTCTACTTAAGTCGGCATTGTGCCTTTTGTATTAAATTCGGATGCAATTTCTGTGTTTCATCGTCAATAAGAAGGTCCAAGGGATACAGTAAACCTGAAGTGAAGCATCGGAATCTATAACTGGACTCACAGGAGAGGTTCAAATCATAGAAAGTTAGAGTGTCAGTCCTCTTGTACTTAAATCGGCATTGTGCATTTTGTATTAAATTCGGATGCAATTTCTGTGTTTCATCGTCAATAAGAAGTTCCAAGGGATACAGTAAACCTGAAGTGAAGCATCGGAATCTTAATCTGGACTCACAGGAGAGGTTCAAATCATAGGAAGTTAGAGTCTCAGTCCTCTTGTACTTATGTCGGCATTGTGTTTTTTGTATTAAATTCGGATGCCATTTCTGTGTTTCATCGTCAATATGAAGGTCCAAGGGATACAGTAAACCTGATGTGAAGCATCGGAATCTAAAACTCAACTCAAAGGAGAGGTTCAAATCATAGGAGGTTAGAGTGTCAGCCCTCTTGTACTTAAGTCGGCATTGTGCCTTTTGTATTAAATTCGGATGCAATTTCTGTGTTTCATCGTCAATAAGAAGGTCCAAGGGATACAGTAAACCTGAAGTGAAGCATCGGAATCTAAAACTGGACTCACAGGAGAGGTTCAAATCATAGAAAGTTAGAGTGTCAGTCCTCTTGTACTTAAGACGGCATTGTGCCTTTTGTATTAAATTCGGATGCAAATTCTGTGTTTCTCGTCCATACGAAGGTCCAGGGGATACAGTAAATCTGAAGTGAAGCATCGAAATCTAAAACTGGAGTCACAGGAGAGGTTCAAATCATAGAAAGTTAGAGTGTCAGTCCTCTTGTACTTATGTCAGCATTGTGCCTTTTGTATTAAATTCGGATGCAATTTCTGTGTTTCATCGTCAATAAGAAGGTCAAAGGGATACATTTAACCTGAAGTGAAGCATCGGAATCCAAAACTGGAGTCACAGGAGAGGTTCAAATCATTGAAAGTTAGAGTGTCAGTCCTCTTGTACTTATGTCAGCATTGTGCCTTTTGTATTAAATTCGGATGGAATTTCTGTGTTTCATCGTCAATAAGAAGGTCAAAGGGATACAGTAGACCTGAAGTGAAGCATCAGAATCTAAAACTCAACTCACAGGGCAGGTTCAAAACATAGAAAGTTAAACTGTCAGGCCTCTTGTACTTAAGTCGGCACTGTGCCTTTTGTATTAAATTCGGATGCAATTTCTGTGTTTCATCGTCCATAGGAATGTCCAAGGGATACAGTAAACCTGAAGTGAAGCACCGGAATCTAAAACAGGAGTCACAGGAGAGGTTCAAATCATAGAAAGTTAGAGTGACAGTCCTCTTGTACGTAAGTCGGCATTGTGCCTTTTGTATTAAATTCGGAAACAATTTCTGTGTTTCACCGTCAATAAGATGGTCCAAGGGATACAGTAAACCTGAAGTGAGGCATCGGAATCTAAAACTGGACTCACAGGAGAGGTTCAAATCACAGAAAGTTTGAGTGTCAGTCCTCTTGTACTTAAGCCGGCATTAAGCCTTTTGTATTAAATTGGGATGCAATTCCTGTGTTTCATCATTAATAAGAAGGTCCAAGGGATACAGTAAACCTGAAGGGAAGCATCGGAATCTAAAACTGGACTCATAGGAGAGGTTCAAATCAAAGGAAGTTAGAGTGTCAGTCCTCTTGTACTTAAGTCGGCATTGTGCCTTTTGTATTATATTCGGATGCAATTTCTGTGTTTCATCGTCAGTAAGAAGGTCCAAGTGATACAGTAAACCGTAAGTGTAGCATCGGAATCCAAAACTGGACTCACAGGAGAGGTTCATATCATAGAAAGTTAGTGTTAGTCCTCTTATACTTAAGTCGGCATTGTGCCTTTTGTATTAAATTCGGATGCAATTTCTGTGTTTCATCGTGAATAAGAAGGTCCAAGGGATACAGTAAACCTAAAGTGAAGCATCGGAATCTATAACTGGACTCATAGGAGAGGTTCAATTCATAGAAAGTTAGAGTGTCAGTCCTCTTGTACTTAAATCGGCATTGTGCATTTTGTATTAAATTCGGATGCAATTTCTGTGTTTCATCGTCAATAAGAAGTTCCAAGGGAAACAGTAAACCTGAAGTGAAGCATCGGAATCTTAATCTGGACTCACAGGAGAGGTTCAAATCATAGAAAGTTAGAGTCTCAGTCCTCTTGTACTTAAGTCGGCATTGTGCCTTTTGTATTAAATTCGGATGCCATTTCTGTCTTTCATCGTCAATATGAAGGTCCAAGGGATACAGTAAACCTGATGTGAAGCATCGGAATCTAAAACTCAACTCAAAGGAGAGGTTCAAATCATAGGAGGTTAGAGTGTCAGTCCACTTGTACTTAAGTCGGCATTGTGCCTTTTGTATTAAATTCGGATGCAATTTCTGTGTTTCATCGTCAATAAGAAGGTCCAAGGGATACAGTAAACCTGAAGTGAAGCATCGGAATCTAAAACTGGACTCACAGGAGAGGTTCAAATCATAGAAAGTTAGAGTGTCAATCCTCTTGTACTTAAATCGGCATTGTGCATTTTGTATTAAATTCGGATGCAATTTCTCAGTTTTATCGTCAATAAGAAGTTCCAAGGAATACAGTAAACCTGAAGTGAAGCATCGGAATCTAAAACTGGACTCGCAGGAGAGGTTCAAATCATAGAAAGTTAGAGTGTCAGTCCCCTAGTACTTATGTCGGCATTGTGCCTTTGGTATTAAATTCGGTTGCAAATTTCTGTGTTTCATCGTCCATAAGAAGGTCCAAGGGATACAGTAAATCTGAAGTGAAGCATCGGAATCTAAAAGTGGACTCACAGGAGAGGTTCAAATCATAGAAAGTTAGAGTGTCAGTCCTCATGTACTTAAGTCGGCATTGTGCCTTTTGTATTAAATTCGGATGCAATTTCTGTGTTTCATCGTCAATAACAAGGTCCAAGCGATACAGTAAACCTGAAGTGAAGCATCGGAACCTAAAACTGGACTCACAGGAGAGGTTCAAATCATAGAAAGTTAGAGTGTCAGTCCTCAAGTACTTAAGTCGGCATTGTGCCTTTTGTATTAAATTCGGATGCAATTTCTGTGTTTCATCGTTCATAAGAAGGTCCAAGCGATACAGTAAATCTGTAGTGAAGCATCGGAATCTAAAACTGAACTCACAGGAGAGGTTCAAATCATAGGGAGTTAGAGTGTCAGTCCTCTTGTACTTAAGTCGGCATTGTGCCTTTTGTATTAAATTCGGATGCAATTTCTGTGTTTCATCGTCGATAAGAAGGTCCAAGGGATACAGAGAACCTGAAGTTCGGAATCTAAAACTGGACACACATGAGTGGTTCAAATCATAAGAAGTTAGAGTGTCAGTCCTCTTGTACTTAAGTCGGCATTGTGCCTTTTGTATTACATTCGGATGCAGTTTCTGTGTTTCATCGTGAGTAAGAAGGTCCAAGTGATACAGTAAACCTGAAGTGTAGCATCGGAATCGAAAACTGGACTCACAGGAGAGGTTCATATCATAGAAAGTTAGTGTCAGTCCTCTTGTACTTAAGTCGGCATTGTGCCTTTTGTATTAAATTCGGATGCAATTTCTGTGTTTCATCGTCAATAAGATGGTCCAAGGGATACAGTAAACCTGAAGTGAGGCATCGGAATCTAAAACTGGACTCACAGGAGAGGTTCAAATCACAGAAAGTTTGAGTGTCAGTCCTCTTGTACTTAAGTCGGCATTGTGCCTTTTGTATTAAATTCGGATGCAATTTCTGTTTTTCTTCATCAATAAGAAGGTCCAAGGGATACAGTAAACCTGAAGGGAAGCATCGGAATCTAAAAGTGGACTCACAGGAGAGGTTCAAATCAAAGGAAGTTAGAGTGTCAGTCCTCTTGTACTTAAGTCGGCATTGTGCCTTTTGTATTATATTCGGATGCAATTTCTGCCTTCATCGTCTATAAGAAGGTCCAAGGGATACAGTAAACCTGAAGTGAACCATCGGAATCTAAAAATGGACTCACAGGAGAGGATCAAATCTTAGAAAGTTAGAGTGTCAGTCCTCTTGTACTCAAGTCGGCATAGTGCCTTTTGTATTAAATTCGGATGCAATTTCTGTGTTTAATCGTCAATAAGATGGTCCAAGGGATACAATTAACCTTAAGTGAAGCATCGGAATCCAAAACTGGACTCACAGGACAGGTACAAATCATATAAAGTTAGAGTGTCAGTCCTCTTGTACTTAAGTCAGCATTGTGCCTTTTGTATTAAATTCGGATGCAATTTCTGTGTTTCATCGTCCATAAGAAGGTCCAAGGGATACAGTAAATCTGAAGTGAAGCATCGGAATCTAAAAGTGGACTCACAGGAGAGGTTCAAATCATAGAAAGTTAAAGTGTCAGTCCTCTTGTACTTAAGTCGGCATTGTGCCTTTGTATTAAATTCGGATGAAATTTCTGTGTTTCATCGTCAATAAGAAGGTCTAAGGGATACAGTAAACCTGAAGTGAAGCATCGGAATCTAAAACAGGACTCACAGGAGAGGTTCAAATCATAGAAAGTTAGAGTGTCAGTCCACTTGTACTTAAGTCGGCATTGTGCCTTTTGTATTAAATTCGGATGCAATTTCTGTGTTTGATCGTCAATTAGAAGGTCTAAGGGATACAGTAAACCTGAAGTGAAGCATCGGAATCTAAAACAGGACTCACAGGACAGGTTCAAATCATAGAAAGTTAGAGTGTCAGTCCACTTGTACTTAAGTCGGCATTGTGCCTTTTGTATTACATTCGGATGCAATTTCTGTGTTTCACCGTCAATAAGAAGGTCCAAGGGATACAGTAAACCTGAAGTTATGCATCGGAATCTAAAACTGGACTCACAGGAGAGGTTCAAATCATAGAAAGTTAGAGTGTCAGTCCTCTTGTACTTCAGTCGGCATTGTGCCTTCTGTATTAAAATTGGGTGCAATTTCTGTGTCTCATCGTCAATAAGAAGGTCCAAGGGATACAGAAAACCTGAAGTGAAGCATCGGAATCCAAAACTGGACTCACAGGAGAGGGTCAAATCATAAAAATTAGAGTGTCAGTCGTCTTGTACTTAAGTCGGCATTGTGCCTTTTGTATTAAATTCGGATGCTATTTCTGTGTTTACTCGTCAATAAGAAGGTCCAAGGGATACAGTAAACCTGAAGTGAAGCATCGGAACCTAAAACTGGACTCACAGGAGAGGTCCAAATTATAGAAAGTTAGAGTGTCAGTCCTCTTGTACTTAAGTCGGCATTGTGCCTTTTGTATTAAATTCGGATGCAATTTCTGTCTTTCATCGTCTATAAGAAGGTCCAAGGGATCCAGTAAACCTGAAGTTAAGCATCGGAATCTAAAACTGGACTCACAGGAGAGGTTCAAATCATAGAGAGTTAGAGTGTCAGTCCTCTTGTACTTAAGTCGGGTTTGTGCCTTTTGTAATAAATTCGGATGCAATTTCTGTGTTTCATCGTCAATAAGAAGGTCCAAGGTATACGGTAAACCTGAAGTGAAGCAACGGAATCTAAAACTGGACTCACAGGAGAGGTTCAAATCATAGAAAGTTAGAGGGTCAGTGCTCTTGTACTTGAGTCGTCATTGTGCCTTTTGTATTAAATTCGGATGCAATTTCTGTGTTTCATCGTCAATAAGAAGGTCCAAGGGATACAGTAAACCTGAAGTGAAGCATCGGAATCTAAAACTGGACCCACAGGAGAGGTTCAAATCATAGAAAGATAGAGTGTCAGTCCTCAAGTACTTAAGTCGGCATTTTGCCTTTTGAATTAAGTTCAAATGCAATTTCTGTGTATCATCGTCCATAAGAATTTCCAAGGGATTCAGTAAATCTGAACTAAAGCATCGGAATCTAAAACTGGACTCACAGGAGAGGTTCAAATCATAGAAAGTTAGAGGCTCAGTCCTCTTGTACTTCAGTCGGCATTGTGCCTTTTGTATTAAATTCGGATGCCATATCTGTGTTTCATCGTCAATAAGAAGGTCCAAGGGATACAGTAAACCTGATGTGAAGCACCGGAATCTAAAAGTCATCTCACACTAGAGGTTCAAATCATAGAGGGTTACAGTGTCAGTCCTCTTGTACTTAAATCGGCATTGTGCATTTTGTATTAATTTCGTATGCAATTTCTGTATTTCATCGACAATAAGAAGGTACAAGGGATACAGTAAACCTGAAGTGAAGCATCGGAATCTAAAACTGGACTCACAGGAGAGGTTCAAATCATAGAAAGTTAGAGTGTCAGTCCTCGTGAACCTATGTCGGCATTGTTTCTTTTGTATTAAATTCGGATGCAATTTCTGTGTTTCATCGTCAATTAGAAGGTCCAAGGGATACAGTAAACCTGAAGTGAAGCATCGGAATCTAAAACAGGACTCACAGGAGAGGTTCAAATCATAGAAAGTTAGAGTGTCAGTCCACTTGTACTTAAGTCGGCATTGTGCCTTTTGTATTTATTTCGGACTCAATTTCTGTGTTCCACCGTCAATAAGAAGGTCCAAGGGATACAGTAAACCTGAAGTGAAAGATCGGAATCTAAAACTGGACTCACAGGAGAGGTTCAAATCATAGAAAGTTAGAGTGTCAGTCCTCTTTTACTTAAGTCGGCATTGGGCCTTTTGTATTAAATTCGCATGCAATTTCTGTGTTTCATCGTCCATAAGAAGGTCCAAGGGATACAGTAAATCTGAAGTGAAGCATCGGAATCTAAAAGTCAACTCACAGGAGAGGTTCAAATCAAAGAAAGTTAAAGTGTCAGTCCTCTTGCACTTAAGTCGGCATTGTGCCTTTCGTATTAAATTCGGATGCAATTTCTGTGTTTCATCGTCAATAAGAAGGTCTAAGGGATACAGTAAACCTGAAGTGAAGCATCGGAATCTAAAACTGGACTCACAGGAGAGGTTCAAATCATAGAAAGTTAGAGTGTCAGTCCTCTTGTACTTAAGTCGGCATTGTACCTTTGCATTAAATTCGGATGCAATTTCTCTGTTTCGCCGTCAATAAGAAGGTCCAAGGGATACAGTAAACCTGAAGTGAAGCATCGGAATCTAAAACTGGTTTCACAGGAGAGGTTCAAATCTTAGAAAGTTAGAGTGTCAGTCCTCTTGTACTTAAGTTGGCATTGTGCCTTTTGCAATAAATTCGGATGCAATTTCTGTGTTTCATCATCAATAAGAAGGTCCAAGGGATCCAGTAAACCTGAAGTTAAGCATCGGAATCTAAAACTGGACTCACAGGAGTGGTTCAAATCATAGAGAGTTTGAGTGTCAGTCCTCTTGTACTTAAATCGGCATTGTGAATCTTGTATTAAATTCGGATGCTATTTCTGTATTTCATCGACAATAAGATGGTACAAGGGATACAGTAAACCTGAAGTGAAGCATCGGAATCTAAAACTGGACTCACAGGAGAGGTTCAAATCATAGAAAGTTAGAGTGTCAGTCCTCTTGAACCTATGTCGGCATTCCTTCTTTTGTATTAAATTCGGATGGAATTTCTGTGTTTCATCGTCAATTAGAAGGTCCAAGGGTTTACAGTAAACCTGAAGTGAAGCATCGGAATCTAAAACTGGACTCACAGGAGAGGTTCAATTCAAAGAAAGTTAGAGTGTCAGTCCTCTTTTACTTAAGTCGGCCTTGTGCCTTTTGTAATAAATTTGGATACAATTTCTGTGTTTCATCGTCAACAAGAAGGTCCAAGGTATACAGTAAACCTGAAGTAAAGCATCGGAATCTAAAACTGGACTCACAGGAGAGGTTCAAATAATAGAAAGCTAGAGTGTCAGTGCTCCTGTACTTATGTCGTCATTGTGCCTTTTGTATTTAATTCGGATGCAATTTCTGTGTTTCATCGTCAATAAGAAGGTCCAAGGGATACAGTAAACCTGAAGTGAAGCATCGGAACCTAAAATTGAAATCACAGGCGAGGTTCAAATCATAGAGAGTTAGAGTGTCAGTCCTCTAGTACTTAAGTCGGCATTGTGCCTTTTGTAATAAATTCGGATGCCAAATCTGTGTTTCATCGTCAATAAAAAGGTCCAAGGGATACAGTAAACCTGATGTGAAGCATCGGTATCTGAAACTCAACTCACAGGAGAGGTTCAAATCATAGAGAGTTAGAAGGTCAGTCCTCTTGTACTTAAGTCGGTATTATGCCTTTTGTATTAAATTCGGATGCAATTTATGTGTTTCATCGTCAATAAGAAGGTCCAAGGGATACAGTAAACCTGATGTGAAGCACCGGAATCTAAAAGTCAACTCACACTAGAGGTTCAAATCATAGAGAGTTAGAGTGTCAGTCCTCTTGTACTTAAGTCGGCATTGTGCCTTTTGTATTAAATTCGGATGCAATTCCTGTGTTTCATGGTCAATAAGATGGTTCAAGGGATACATTTAATCTGAAGTGAAGCATCGGAATCCAAAACTGGACTCACAGGAGAGGTTCAAATCGTAGAAAGTTAGAGTGTCAGCTCTCTTGTAGATAAGTCAGCATTGTGCCTTTTGTATTAAATTCGGATGCAATTTCTGTGTTTCATCGTCAATAAGAAGGTCCAAGGGATACAGTAGACCTGAAGTGAAGCATCGGAATCTAAAACTCAACTCACAGGACAGGTTCAAATCATAGAAGGTTAGAGTGTCAGGCCTCTTGTACTTAAGTCTGCATTGTGCCATTTGTATTAAATTCGGATGCAATTTCTGTGTTTCATCGTCAATAAGAAGGTCCAAGGGATACAGTAAACCTGAACTGAAGCATCGGAATCTAAAACTGGACTCACAGGAGAGGTTCAAATCATTGAAAGTTAGAGTGTCAGTCCACTTGTACTTAAGTCGGCATTGTGCCTTTTGTATTAAATTCGGATGCTATTTCTGTGTTTCGTCGTCAATAAGAAGGTCTAAGGGATACAGTAAACCTGAAGTGAAGCATCGGAATCCAAAACAGGACTCACAGGAGAGGTTCAAATAATAGAAAGATAGAGTGTCAGTCCTCTAGTACTTAAGTCGGCATTTTGCCTTTTGAATTAATTTCGGATGCAATTTCTGTGTTTCATCGTCCATAAGAATTTCCAAGGGATACAGTAAATCTGAACTGAAGCATCGGAATTTAAAACTGGACTCACAGGAGAGGTTCAAATCATAGAAAGTTAGAGTGTCAGTCCTCTTGTACTTAAGTCGGCATTGTACCTTTGCATTAAATTCGGATGCAATTTCTCTGTTTCGCCGTCAATAAGAAGGTCCAAGGGATACAGTAAACCTGAAGTGAAGCATCGGAATCTAAAACTGGACTCACAGGAGAGGTTCAAATCTTAGAAAGTTAGAGTGTCAGTCCTCTTGTACTTAAGTCGGCATTGTGCCTTTTGCATTAAATTCGGATGCAATTTCTGTGTTTCATCATCAATAAGAAGGTCCAAGGGATCCAGTAAACCTGAAGTTAAGCATCGGAATCTAAAACTGGACTCACAGGAGTGGTTCAAATCATAGAGAGTTAGAGTGTCAGTCCTCTTGTACTTAAATCGGCATTGTGAATCTTGTATTAAATTCGGATGCAATTTCTGTATTTCATCGACAATAAGATGGTACGAGGGATACAGTAAACCTGAAGTGAAGCATCGGAATCTAAAACTGGACTCACAGGAGAGGTTCAAATCATAAAAAGTTAGAGTGTCAGTCCTCTTGAACCTATGTCGGCATTGCTTCTTTGTATTAAATTCGGATGCAATTTCTGTGTTTCATCGTCAGTTAGAAGGTCCAAGGGATACAGTAAACCTGAAGTGAAGCATCGGAATCTAAAACTGGACTCACAGGAGAGGTTCAATTCAAAGAAAGTTAGAGTGTCAGTCCTCTTTTACATAAGTCGGCCTTGTGCCTTTTGTAATAAATTTGGATGCAATTTCTGTGTTTCATCGTCAACAAGAAGGTCCAAGGTATACAGTAAACCTGAAGTGAAGCATCGGAATCTAAAACTGGACTCACAGGAGAGGTTCAAATAATAGAAAGCTAGAGTGTCAGTGCTCTTGTACTTATGTCGTCATTGTGCCTTTTGTATTTAATTCGGATGCAATTTCTGTGTTTCATCGTCAATAAGAAGGTCCAAGGGATACAGTAAACCTGAAGTGAATCATCGGAACCCAAAATTGGAATCACAGGAGAGGTTCAAATCATAGAGAGTTAGAGTGTCGGTCCTCTAGTACTAGAGTCGGCATTGTGCCTTTTGTAATAAATTCGGATGCCAAATCTGTGTTTCATCGTCAATAAAAAGGTCCAAGGGATACAGTAAACCTGAAGTAAAGCATCGGAATCTAAAACTCAACTCACAGGAGAGGTTCAAATCATAGAGAGTTAGAGGGTCAGTCCTCTTGTACTTAAGTCTGTATTATGCCTTTTGTATTAAATTCGGATGCAATTTATGTGTTTCATCGTCAATAAGAAGGTCCAAGGGATACAGTAAACCTGATGTGAAGCACCGGAATCTAAAAGTCAACTCACACTAGAGGTTCAAATCATAGAGAGAGAGAGTGTCAGTCCTCTTGTACTTAAGTCGGCATTGTGCCTTTTGTATTAAATTCGGATGCAATTCCTGTGTTTCATCGTCAATAAGATGGTTCAAGGGATACATTTAATCTGAAGTGAAGCATCGGTATCCAAAACTGGACTCACAGGAGAGGTTCAAATCGTAGAAAGTTAGAGTGTCAGCTCTCTTGTCCATAAGTCAGCATTGTGCCTTTTTTATTAAATTCGGATGCAATTTCTGTGTTTCATCGTCAATAAGAAGGTCCAAGGGATACAGTATACCTGAAGTGAAGCATCGGAATCTAAAACTCAACTCACAGGACAGGTTCAAATCATAGAAGGTTAGAGTGTCAGGCCTCTTGTACTTAAGTCTGCATTGTGCCATTTGTATTAAATTCGGATGCAATTTCTGTGTTTCATCGTCAATAAGAAGGTCCAAGGGATACAGTAAACCTGAAGTGAAGCATCGGAATCTAAAACTGGACTCACAGGAGAGGTTCAAATCATAGAAAGTTAGAGTGTCAGTCCTCTTGTACTTAAGTCGGCATTGTACCTTTGCATTAAATTCGGATGCAATTTCTCTGTTTCGCCGTCAATAAGAAGGTCCAAGGGATACAATAAACCTGAAGTGAAGCATTGGAATCTAAAACTGGACTCACAGGAGAGGTTCAAATCATAGAGAGTTAGAGTGTCAGTCCTCTAGTACTTAAGTCGGCATTGTGCCTCTTGTATTAAGTTCGGATACCAAATCTGTGTTTCATCGTCAATAAAAAGGTCGAAGGGATACAGTAAACCTGATGTGAAGCATCGGAATCTAAAACTCAACTCACAGGAGAGGTTCAAATCATAGAGAGTTAGAGGGTCAGTCCTCTTGTACTTAAGTCGGTATTATGCCTTTTGTATTAAATTCGGATGCAATTTATGTGTTTCATCGTCAATAAGAAGGTCCAAGGGATACAGTAAACCTGAAGTGAAGCATCGGGATCAAAAACTGGACCCACAGCAGACGATCAAATCATAGAAAGTTAGAGTGTCAGTCCTCTAGTACTTAAGTCGGCATTGTGCCTATTGTATTAAACTCGGATACAATTACTGTGTTTCATCGTAAATAAGAAGGTCCAAGGGATACAGTAAACCTGAAGTTAAGCATCGGAAAGGAAAACTGGACTCACAGGAGAGGTTCAAATCATAGAAAGTTAGAGTGTCAGTCCTCCTGTACTTAAGTCAGCATTGTGCCTTTTGTATTACATTCGGATGCAATTTCTGTGTTTCATAGGCAATACGAAGGTCCAAGGCATACAGTAGACCTGAAGTGAAGCACGGAATCAAAAACTCAACTCACAGGAGAGTTCAAATCATAGAAAGTTAGAGTGTCAGTGCTCTTGTACTTAAGTCGTCATTGTGCCTTTTGTATTAAATTCGGATGCAATATCTGTGTTTCATCGTCAATAAGAAGGTCCAAGGGATACAGTAAACCTGAAGTGAAGCATCGGAATCTAAAACTGGACTCACAGGAGAGGTTCAAATCATAGAGAGTTAGAGTGCCAGTCCTCTAGTACTTAAGTTGGCATTGTGCCTTTTGTATTAAATTCTCATGCCAAATCTGTGTTTCATCGTCAATAAAAAGGTCCAAGGGATACAGTAAACCTGATGTGAAGCATCGGAATCTAAAACTCAACTCACAGGAGAGGTTCAATTCATAGAGAGTTAGAGGGTCAGTCTTCTTGTACTTAAGTCGGTATTATGCCTTTTGTATTAAATTCGGATGCAATTTATGTGTTTCATCGTCAATAAGAAGGTCCAAGGGATACAGTAAACCTGAAGTGAAGCATCGGAATCAAAAACTGGACTCAGTGTCCGTCCTCTTGTACTTAAGTCGGCATTGTGCCTTTTGTATTAAACTCGAGTGCAACTTCTGTGTTTCATCGTAAATAAGAAGGTCCAAGCGATACAATAAACCTGAAGTGAAGCATCGGAATCTAAAACTGGACTCACAGGAGAGGTTCAACTCATAGAAAGTTAGAGTGTCAGTCCTCTTGTACTTAAGTCGGCATTGTGCCTTTTGCATTAAATTCGGATGCAATTTCTGTGTTTCATCATCAATAAGAAGGTCCAAGGGATCCAGTAAACCTGAAGTTAAGCATCGGAATCTAAAACTGGACTCACAGGAGTGGTTCAAATCATAGAGAGTTAGAGTGTCAGTCCTCTTGTACTTAAATCGGCATTGTGAATCTTGTATTAAATTCGGATGCAATTTCTGTATTTCATCGACAATAAGATGGTACGAGGGATACAGTAAACCTGAAGTGAAGCATCGGAATCTAAAACTGGACTCACAGGAGAGGTTCAAATCATAAAAAGTTAGAGTGTCAGTCCTCTTGAACCTATGTCGGCATTGCTTCTTTGTATTAAATTCGGATGCAATTTCTGTGTTTCATCGTCAGTTAGAAGGTCCAAGGGATACAGTAAACCTGAAGTGAAGCATCGGAATCTAAAACTGGACTCACAGGAGAGGTTCAATTCAAAGAAAGTTAGAGTGTCAGTCCTCTTTTACATAAGTCGGCCTTGTGCCTTTTGTAATAAATTTGGATGCAATTTCTGTGTTTCATCGTCAACAAGAAGGTCCAAGGTATACAGTAAACCTGAAGTGAAGCATCGGAATCTAAAACTGGACTCACAGGAGAGGTTCAAATAATAGAAAGCTAGAGTGTCAGTGCTCTTGTACTTATGTCGTCATTGTGCCTTTTGTATTTAATTCGGATGCAATTTCTGTGTTTCATCGTCAATAAGAAGGTCCAAGGGATACAGTAAACCTGAAGTGAAGCATCGGAACCCAAAATTGGAATCACAGGAGAGGTTCAAATCATAGAGAGTTAGAGTGTCGGTCCTCTAGTACTTAAGTCGGCATTGTGCCTTTTGTAATAAATTCGGATGCCAAATCTGTGTTTCATCGTCAATAAAAAGGTCCAAGGGATACAGTAAACCTGATGTAAAGCATCGGAATCTAAAACTCAACTCACAGGAGAGGTTCAAATCATAGAGAGTTAGAGGGTCAGTCCTCTTGTACTTAAGTCGGTATTATGCCTTTTGTATTAAATTCGGATGCAATTTATGTGTTTCATCGTCAATAAGAAGGTCCAAGGGATACAGTAAACCTGATGTGAAGCACCGGAATCTAAAAGTCAACTCACACTAGAGGTTCAAATCATAGAGAGAGAGAGTGTCAGTCCTCTTGTACTTAAGTCGGCATTGTGCCTTTTGTATTAAATTCGGATGCAATTCCTGTGTTTCATCGTCAATAAGATGGTTCAAGGGATACATTTAATCTGAAGTGAAGCATCGGTATCCAAAACTGGACTCACAGGAGAGGTTCAAATCGTAGAAAGTTAGAGTGTCAGCTCTCTTGTACATAAGTCAGCATTGTGCCTTTTGTATTAAATTCGGATGCAATTTCTGTGTTTCATCGTCAATAAGAAGGTCCAAGGGATACAGTAGACCTGAAGTGAAGCATCGGAATCTAAAACTCAACTCACAGGACAGGTTCAAATCATAGAAGGTTAGAGTGTCAGGCCTCTTGTACTTAAGTCTGCATTGTGCCATTTGTATTAAATTCGGATGCAATTTCTGTGTTTCGCCGTCAATAAGAAGGTCCAAGGGATACAGTAAACCTGAAGTGAAGCATCGGAATCTAAAACTGGACTCACAGGAGAGGTTCAAATCTTAGAAAGTTAGAGTGTCAGTCCTCTTGTACTTAAGTCGGCATTGTGCCTTTTGCATTAAATTCGGATGCAATTTCTGTGTTTCATCGTCAATAAGAAGGTCCAAGGGATCCAGTAAACCTGAAGTTAAGCATCGGAATGTAAAACTGGACTCACAGGAGTGGTTCAAATCATAGAGGGTTAGAGTGTCAGTCCTCTTGTACTTAAATCGGCATTGTGCATTTTGTATTAAATTCGGATGCAATTTCTGTATTTCATCGACAATAAGAAGGTACAAGGGATACAGAAAACCTGAAGTGAAGCATCGGAATCTAAAACTGGACTCACAGGAGAGGTTCAATTCATAGAAAGTTAGAGTGTCAGTCCTCTTTTACTTAAGTCGGCCTTGTGCCTTTTGTAATAAATTCGGATGCAATTTCTGTGTTTCATCGTCAACAGGAAGGTCCAAGGTATATAGTAAACCTTAAGTGAAGCATCGGAATCTAAAACTGGACTCACAGGAGAATTACAAATAATAGAAAGTTAGAGTGAAGTGCTCTTGCACTTATGTCGTCATTGTGCCTTTTGTATTTCATTCGGATGCAATTTCTGTGTTTCATCGTCAATAAGAAGGTCCAAGGGATACAGTAAACCAGAAGTGAAGCATCGGAATCTAAAACTGGACTCACAGGAGAGGTTCAAATCATAGAGAGTTAGAGTGTCAGTCATCTAGTACTTAAGTCGGCATTGTGCCTCTTGTATTAAATTCGGATACCAAATCTGTGTTTCATCGTCAATAAAAAGGTCGAAGGGATACAGTAAACCTGATGTGAAGCATCGGAATCTAAAACTCAACTCACAGGAGAGGTTCAAATCATAGAGAGTTAGAGGGTCAGTCCTCTTGTACTTAATTCGGTATTATGCCTTTTGTATTAAATTCGGATGCAATTTATGTGTTTCATCGTCAATAAGAAGGTCCAAGGGATACAGTAAACCTGAAGTGAAGCATCGGAATCAAAAACTGGACCCACAGCAGACGATCAAATCATAGAAAGTTAGAGTGTCAGTCCTCTAGTACTTAAGTCGGCATTGTGCCTTTTGTATTAAACTCGGATACAATTACTGTGTTTCATCGTAAATAAGAAGGTCCAAGGGATACAGTAAACCTGAAGTTAAGCATCGGAAACGAAAACTGGACTCACAGGAGAGGTTCAAATCATAGAAAGTTAGAGTGTCAGTCCTCCTGTACTTAAGTCAGCATTGTGCCTTTTGTATTACATTCGGATGCAATTTCTGTGTTTCATAGTCAATACGAAGGTCCAAGGCATACAGTAGACCTGAAGTGAAGCACGGAATCAAAAACTCAACTCACAGGAGAGTTCAAATCATAGAAAGTTAGAGTGTCAGTGCTCTTGTACTTAAGTCGTCATTGTGCCTTTTGTATTAAATTCGGATGCAGTATCTGTGTTTCATCGTCAATAAGAAGGTCCAAGGGATACAGTAAACCTGAAGTGAAGCATCGGAATCTAAAACTGGACTCACAGGAGAGGTTCAAATCATAGAGAGTTAGAGTGTCAGTCCTCTAGTACTTAAGTTGGCATTGTGCCTTTTGTATTAAATTCGGATGCCAAATCTGTGTTTCATCGTCAATAAAAAGGTCCAAGGGATACAGTAAACCTGATGTGAAGCATCGGAATCTAAAACTCAACTCACAGGAGAGGTTCAATTCATAGAGAGTTAGAGGGTCAGTCTTCTTGTACTTAAGTCGGTATTATGCCTTTTGTATTAAATTCGGATGCAATTTATGTGTTTCATCGTCAATAAGAAGGTCCAAGGGATACAGTAAACCTGAAGTGAAGCATCGGAATCAAAAACTGGACTCAGTGTCCGTCCTCTTGTACTTAAGTCGGCATTGTGCCTTTTGTATTAAACTCGAGTGCAACTTCTGTGTTTCATCGTAAATAAGAAGGTCCAAGCGATACAATAAACCTGAAGTGAAGCATCGGAATCTAAAACTGGACTCACAGGAGAGGTTCAACTCATAGAAAGTTAGAGTGTCAGTCCTCGAGGACTTAAGTCGGCATTGTGCCTTTTGTATTAAATTCGGATGCAATTTCTGTGCTTCATCGTCCATAAGAAGGTCCAAGGGATACAGTAAATCTGAAGTGAAGCATCGGAATCTAAAACTGGACTCACAGGAAAGGTTCAAATCATAGAAAGTAAGAGTGTCAGTCCTCTTGTACTTAAGTCGGCATTGTGCCTTTTGTATTAAATTCGGATGCAATTTCTGTGTTTCATCGTCAACAAGAAGGTCCAAGGTATATAGTAAACCTTAAGTGAAGCATTGGGATCTAAAACTGGACTCACAGGAGAGCTTCAAATAATAGAAAGTTAGAGTGTCAGTGCTCTTGTACTTATGTCGTCATTGTGCCTTTTGTATTTAATTCGGATGCAATTTCTGTGTTTCATCGTCAATAAGAAGGTCCAAGGCATACCGTAGATCTGAAGTGAAGCACGGAATCAAAAGCTCAACTCACAGGAGAGGTTCAAATCATAGAAAGTTAGAGTGTCTGTGCTCTTCTACTTAAGTCGTCATTGTGCATTTTGTATTAAATTCGGATGCAATATCTGTGTTTCATCGACAATAAGAAGGTCCAAGGGATACAGTAAATCTGAACTGAAGCATCGGAATGTAAAACTGGACTCACAGGAGAGGTTTAAATCATAGAAAGTTAGAGTCTCAGCCCTCTTGTACTTAAGTCGGCATTGTTCCTTTTGTATTACATTCGGATGCCATATCTGTGTTTCATCGTCAATAAGAAGGTCCAAGGGATTCAGTAAACCTGATGTGAAGCATCGGAATCTAAAACTCAACTCACAGGAGAGGTTCAAATCATAGAGAGTTAGAGGGTCAGTCCCCTTGTACTTAAGTCGGCATTATGCCTTTTGTATTAAATTCGGATGGAATTTCTGTGTTTCATCGTCAATAAGAAGGTCCAAGGGGTACAGTAAACCTGAAGTTCGGAATCTAATACTGGTCTCACAGGAGAGGTTCAAATCATAGAAAGTTAGAGTGTCAGTCCTCTTGTACTTATGTCGGCATTGTGCCTTTTGTATTAAATTCGGATGCAATTTATGTGTTTCATCGTCAATAAGAAGGTCCAAGGGATACAGTAAACCTGAAGTGAAGCGTCGGAATCCAAAACTGGACTCACAGGAGAGGATCAAATCATAGAAAGTTAGAGTGTAAGTCCTCTTGTACTTGAGTCGGCATTGTGCCTTTTGTATTAAATTCGGATGCAATTTCTGTGTTTCATCGTCAATAAGAAGGTCCAAGGGATACAGTAAACCTGAAGTTAAGCATCGGAATCTAAAACTGGACTCACAGGAGAGGTTCAAATCATAGAAAGTTAGAGTGTCAGTCCTCTTGTACTTATATCGGCATTGTGCCTTTTGTATTAAATTCGGATGCAATTTCTGTGTTTCATCGTCTATAAGAAAGTCCAAGGGATAGAGTAAACCTGAAGTGAAGCATCTGAATCTACAACTGGACTCACAGGAGAGGTACAAATCATAGAAAGTTAGAGTGTCAGTCCCTTTGTACTTAAATCGGCATTGTGCATTTTGTATTAACTTCGGATGCAATTACTGTGTTTCATCGTCAATAAGAAGGTCCAAGGGATACAATAAACCTGAAGTGAAGCATCGGAATCTGAAACTGGACTCACAGGAGAGGTTCAAATCATAGAAAGTTAGAGTGTCAGTTCTCGAGTACTTAAGTCGGCATTGTGCCTTTTGTATTAAATTCGGATGCAATTTCTGTGCTTCATCGTCCATAAGAAGGTCCAAGGGATACAGTAAATCTGAAGTGAGGCATCGGAATCTAAACCTGGACTCACAGGAGAGGTTCAAATCATAGACAGTTAGAGTGTCAGTCCTCTTGTACTTAAGTCGGCATTGTGCCTTTTGTATTAAATTCGGATGCAATTTCTGTGTTTCATCGTCAATAAGAAGGTCCAAGCGATACAGTAAACCTGATGTGAAGCATCGGAATCTAAAACTGGACTCACAGGAGAGGTTCAAATCATAGAGAGTTATGGTGGCAGTCCTCTTGTACTTAAGTCGTCATTGTGCCTTTTGAATTAAATTCGGATGCAAATTCTTTCTTTCATCGTCAATAAGAAGGTCCAAGGGATACAGTAAACCTGAAGTTCGGAATCTAAAACTGGACTCACAGGAGAGGTTTAAATCATAAAAAGTTAGAGTGTCAGTCCTCTTGTACTTGAGTCGGCATTGTGCTTTTGTATTAAATTCGGATGCAATTTCTGTGTTTCATCGTCAATAAGATGGTCCAAGGGATACAGTTAACCTGAAGTGAAGCATCGGAAACCAAAACTGGACTCACAGGAGAGGTTCAAATCATAGAAAGTAAGTGTGTCAGTCCTCGTGTACTTAAGTCAGCATTGTGCCTTTTGTATTAAATTCGGATGCAATTTCTGTGTTTCATCGTCAATACGAAGTTCCAAGGGATACAGTAGACCTGAAGTGAAGTATCGGAATCTAAAGCTCAAATCACAGGAGCGTTTCAAATCATCGAAAGTTAGAGTGTCAGGCCTCTTGTACTTAAGTCGGCATTGTGCCCTTTGTATTACATTCGGATGCCATATCTGTATTTCATCGTCTATAAGAAGGTCCAAGGGATACAGTAAACGTAAAGTGAAGCATCGAAATGGAAAACTGGACTCACAGGTGAGGTTCAAATCATAGAAAGTTAGAGTGTCAGTCCTCTAGTGCTTAAGTCGGAATTGTGCTTTTTGTATTAAATTCGGATGCAATTTCTGTGTTTCATCGTCAATAAGAACGTCCAAGGGATACAGTAAATCTGAACTGAAGCATCGGAATCTAAAACTGGACTCACAGGAGAGGTTCAAATCATAGGAAGTTAGAGTATCAGTCCTCATGTACTTAAGTCGGCATTGTGCCCTTTGTATTACATTCGGATGCCATATCTGTGTTTCATCGTCAATAAGAAGGTTCAAGGGATACAGTAAACCTGATTTGAAGCATCGGAATCTAAAACTCAACTCACAGGAGAGGTTCAAATCGTAGAGAGTTAGAGGGTCAGTCCTCTTGTACTTAAGTCGGCATTATGCCTTTTGTATTAAATTCGGATGGAATTTCTGTGTTCCATCGTCAATAAGAAGGTCCAAGGGATACTGTAAACCTGAAGTGAAGCATCGGAATCCAAAACTGGACTCACAGGAGAGGATCAAATCAAAGAAAGTTAGAGTGTCAGCCCTCTTGTACTTAAGTCGGGATTTTGCGTTTTGTATTAAATGCGGATGCAATTTCTGTGTTTCATCGTCAATAAGAAGGTCCAAGGGATGCAGTAAACCTGAAGTTAAGCATCGGAATCTAAAATTGGACTCACAGGAGAGGTTCAAATCATAGAAAGTTAGAGTGTCAGTCCTCATGTACTTAAATCGGCATTGTGCATTTTGTATTAATTTCGGATGCAATTTCTGCGTTTCATCGTCAATTAGAAGGTCCAAGGGATACAGTAAACCTGAAGTGAAGCATCGGAATCTAAAACTGGACTCACAGGAGAGGTTCAAATCATAGATAGTTAGAGTGTCAATCCTAGAGTACTTAATCGGCATTGCGCCTTTTGTACTAAATTCGGATGCAATTTCTGTGTTTCATCGTCCATAAGAAGGTACGAGGGATACAGTTAACCTGAAGTGAAGCATCGGAATCCGAAACTGGACCCACAGGAGAGGTTCAAATCATAGAAAGTTAGAGTGTCCGTCCTCTAGTACCTAAGTCGGCATTGTGCCTATTGTATTAAATTCGGATGCAATTTCTGTGTTTCATCGTCCATAAGGAGGTCCAAGGGATACAGTAAATCTGAAGTGAAGCATCGGAATCTAAAAGCGGACTCACAGGAGAGGTTCAAATCATAGAAAGTTAGAGTGTCAGTCCTCTAGTACTTAAGTCGGCATTGTGCCTTTTGTATTAAACTCGGATACAATTACTGTGTTTCATCGTAAATAAGAAGGTCCAAGGGATACAGTAAACCTGAAGTTAAGCATCGGAAACGAAAACTGGACTCACAGGAGAGGTTCAAATCATAGAAAGTTAGAGTGTCAGTCCTCCTGTACTTAAGTCAGCATTGTGCCTTTTGTATTACATTCGGATGCAATTTCTGTGTTTCATAGTCAATACGAAGGTCCAAGGCATACAGTAGACCTGAAGTGAAGCACGGAATCAAAAACTCAACTCACAGGAGAGTTCAAATCATAGAAAGTTAGAGTGTCAGTGCTCTTGTACTTAAGTCGTCATTGTGCCTTTTGTATTAAATTCGGATGCAGTATCTGTGTTTCATCGTCAATAAGAAGGTCCAAGGGATACAGTAAACCTGAAGTGAAGCATCGGAATCTAAAACTGGACTCACAGGAGAGGTTCAAATCATAGAGAGTTAGAGTGTCAGTCCTCTAGTACTTAAGTTGGCATTGTGCCTTTTGTATTAAATTCGGATGCCAAATCTGTGTTTCATCGTCAATAAAAAGGTCCAAGGGATACAGTAAACCTGATGTGAAGCATCGGAATCTAAAACTCAACTCACAGGAGAGGTTCAATTCATAGAGAGTTAGAGGGTCAGTCTTCTTGTACTTAAGTCGGTATTATGCCTTTTGTATTAAATTCGGATGCAATTTATGTGTTTCATCGTCAATAAGAAGGTCCAAGGGATACAGTAAACCTGAAGTGAAGCATCGGAATCAAAAACTGGACTCAGTGTCCGTCCTCTTGTACTTAAGTCGGCATTGTGCCTTTTGTATTAAACTCGAGTGCAACTTCTGTGTTTCATCGTAAATAAGAAGGTCCAAGCGATACAATAAACCTGAAGTGAAGCATCGGAATCTAAAACTGGACTCACAGGAGAGGTTCAACTCATAGAAAGTTAGAGTGTCAGTCCTCGAGGACTTAAGTCGGCATTGTGCCTTTTGTATTAAATTCGGATGCAATTTCTGTGCTTCATCGTCCATAAGAAGGTCCAAGGGATACAGTAAATCTGAAGTGAAGCATCGGAATCTAAAACTGGACTCACAGGAAAGGTTCAAATCATAGAAAGTAAGAGTGTCAGTCCTCTTGTACTTAAGTCGGCATTGTGCCTTTTGTATTAAATTCGGATGCAATTTCTGTGTTTCATCGTCAACAAGAAGGTCCAAGGTATATAGTAAACCTTAAGTGAAGCATTGGGATCTAAAACTGGACTCACAGGAGAGCTTCAAATAATAGAAAGTTAGAGTGTCAGTGCTCTTGTACTTATGTCGTCATTGTGCCTTTTGTATTTAATTCGGATGCAATTTCTGTGTTTCATCGTCAATAAGAAGGTCCAAGGCATACCGTAGATCTGAAGTGAAGCACGGAATCAAAAGCTCAACTCACAGGAGAGGTTCAAATCATAGAAAGTTAGAGTGTCTGTGCTCTTCTACTTAAGTCGTCATTGTGCATTTTGTATTAAATTCGGATGCAATATCTGTGTTTCATCGACAATAAGAAGGTCCAAGGGATACAGTAAATCTGAACTGAAGCATCGGAATGTAAAACTGGACTCACAGGAGAGGTTTAAATCATAGAAAGTTAGAGTCTCAGCCCTCTTGTACTTAAGTCGGCATTGTTCCTTTTGTATTACATTCGGATGCCATATCTGTGTTTCATCGTCAATAAGAAGGTCCAAGGGATTCAGTAAACCTGATGTGAAGCATCGGAATCTAAAACTCAACTCACAGGAGAGGTTCAAATCATAGAGAGTTAGAGGGTCAGTCCCCTTGTACTTAAGTCGGCATTATGCCTTTTGTATTAAATTCGGATGGAATTTCTGTGTTTCATCGTCAATAAGAAGGTCCAAGGGGTACAGTAAACCTGAAGTTCGGAATCTAATACTGGTCTCACAGGAGAGGTTCAAATCATAGAAAGTTAGAGTGTCAGTCCTCTTGTACTTATGTCGGCATTGTGCCTTTTGTATTAAATTCGGATGCAATTTATGTGTTTCATCGTCAATAAGAAGGTCCAAGGGATACAGTAAACCTGAAGTGAAGCGTCGGAATCCAAAACTGGACTCACAGGAGAGGATCAAATCATAGAAAGTTAGAGTGTAAGTCCTCTTGTACTTGAGTCGGCATTGTGCCTTTTGTATTAAATTCGGATGCAATTTCTGTGTTTCATCGTCAATAAGAAGGTCCAAGGGATACAGTAAACCTGAAGTTAAGCATCGGAATCTAAAACTGGACTCACAGGAGAGGTTCAAATCATAGAAAGTTAGAGTGTCAGTCCTCTTGTACTTATATCGGCATTGTGCCTTTTGTATTAAATTCGGATGCAATTTCTGTGTTTCATCGTCTATAAGAAAGTCCAAGGGATAGAGTAAACCTGAAGTGAAGCATCTGAATCTACAACTGGACTCACAGGAGAGGTACAAATCATAGAAAGTTAGAGTGTCAGTCCCTTTGTACTTAAATCGGCATTGTGCATTTTGTATTAACTTCGGATGCAATTACTGTGTTTCATCGTCAATAAGAAGGTCCAAGGGATACAATAAACCTGAAGTGAAGCATCGGAATCTGAAACTGGACTCACAGGAGAGGTTCAAATCATAGAAAGTTAGAGTGTCAGTTCTCGAGTACTTAAGTCGGCATTGTGCCTTTTGTATTAAATTCGGATGCAATTTCTGTGCTTCATCGTCCATAAGAAGGTCCAAGGGATACAGTAAATCTGAAGTGAGGCATCGGAATCTAAACCTGGACTCACAGGAGAGGTTCAAATCATAGACAGTTAGAGTGTCAGTCCTCTTGTACTTAAGTCGGCATTGTGCCTTTTGTATTAAATTCGGATGCAATTTCTGTGTTTCATCGTCAATAAGAAGGTCCAAGCGATACAGTAAACCTGATGTGAAGCATCGGAATCTAAAACTGGACTCACAGGAGAGGTTCAAATCATAGAGAGTTATGGTGGCAGTCCTCTTGTACTTAAGTCGTCATTGTGCCTTTTGAATTAAATTCGGATGCAAACTCTTTCTTTCATCGTCAATAAGAAGGTCCAAGGGATACAGTAAACCTGAAGTTCGGAATCTAAAACTGGACTCACAGGAGAGGTTTAAATCATAAAAAGTTAGAGTGTCAGTCCTCTTGTACTTGAGTCGGCATTGTGCTTTTGTATTAAATTCGGATGCAATTTCTGTGTTTCATCGTCAATAAGATGGTCCAAGGGATACAGTTAACCTGAAGTGAAGCATCGGAAACCAAAACTGGACTCACAGGAGAGGTTCAAATCATAGAAAGTAAGTGTGTCAGTCCTCGTGTACTTAAGTCAGCATTGTGCCTTTTGTATTAAATTCGGATGCAATTTCTGTGTTTCATCGTCAATACGAAGTTCCAAGGGATACAGTAGACCTGAAGTGAAGTATCGGAATCTAAAGCTCAAATCACAGGAGCGTTTCAAATCATCGAAAGTTAGAGTGTCAGGCCTCTTGTACTTAAGTCGGCATTGTGCCCTTTGTATTACATTCGGATGCCATATCTGTATTTCATCGTCTATAAGAAGGTCCAAGGGATACAGTAAACGTAAAGTGAAGCATCGAAATGGAAAACTGGACTCACAGGTGAGGTTCAAATCATAGAAAGTTAGAGTGTCAGTCCTCTAGTGCTTAAGTCGGAATTGTGCTTTTTGTATTAAATTCGGATGCAATTTCTGTGTTTCATCGTCAATAAGAACGTCCAAGGGATACAGTAAATCTGAACTGAAGCATCGGAATCTAAAACTGGACTCACAGGAGAGGTTCAAATCATAGGAAGTTAGAGTATCAGTCCTCATGTACTTAAGTCGGCATTGTGCCCTTTGTATTACATTCGGATGCCATATCTGTGTTTCATCGTCAATAAGAAGGTTCAAGGGATACAGTAAACCTGATTTGAAGCATCGGAATCTAAAACTCAACTCACAGGAGAGGTTCAAATCGTAGAGAGTTAGAGGGTCAGTCCTCTTGTACTTAAGTCGGCATTATGCCTTTTGTATTAAATTCGGATGGAATTTCTGTGTTCCATCGTCAATAAGAAGGTCCAAGGGATACTGTAAACCTGAAGTGAAGCATCGGAATCCAAAACTGGACTCACAGGAGAGGATCAAATCAAAGAAAGTTAGAGTGTCAGCCCTCTTGTACTTAAGTCGGGATTTTGCGTTTTGTATTAAATGCGGATGCAATTTCTGTGTTTCATCGTCAATAAGAAGGTCCAAGGGATGCAGTAAACCTGAAGTTAAGCATCGGAATCTAAAATTGGACTCACAGGAGAGGTTCAAATCATAGAAAGTTAGAGTGTCAGTCCTCATGTACTTAAATCGGCATTGTGCATTTTGTATTAATTTCGGATGCAATTTCTGCGTTTCATCGTCAATTAGAAGGTCCAAGGGATACAGTAAACCTGAAGTGAAGCATCGGAATCTAAAACTGGACTCACAGGAGAGGTTCAAATCATAGATAGTTAGAGTGTCAATCCTAGAGTACTTAATCGGCATTGCGCCTTTTGTACTAAATTCGGATGCAATTTCTGTGTTTCATCGTCCATAAGAAGGTACGAGGGATACAGTTAACCTGAAGTGAAGCATCGGAATCCGAAACTGGACCCACAGGAGAGGTTCAAATCATAGAAAGTTAGAGTGTCCGTCCTCTAGTACCTAAGTCGGCATTGTGCCTATTGTATTAAATTCGGATGCAATTTCTGTGTTTCATCGTCCATAAGGAGGTCCAAGGGATACAGTAAATCTGAAGTGAAGCATCGGAATCTAAAAGCGGACTCACAGGAGAGGTTCAAATCATAGAAAGTTAAAGTGTCAGTCCACTTGTACTTAAGTCGGCATTGTGCCTTTTGTATTAAATTCGGATGCAATTTCTGTGTTTCATCGTCAATAAGAAGGTCTAAGGGATACAGTAAACCTGAAGTGAAGCATCAGAATCTAAAACAGGACTCACAGGAGAGGTTCAAATCATAGAAAGTTAGAGTGTCAGTCCACTTGTACTTAAGTCGGCATTGTGCATTTTGTATTAAATTCGGATGCAATTTCTGTGTTTCACCGTCAATAAGAAGGTCCAAGGGATACAGTAAACCTGAAGTTAAGCATCGGAATCTAAAACTGGACTTACAGGAGAGGTTCAAATCATAGAAAGTTAGAGTGTCAGTCCTCTTGTACTTCAGTCGGCGTTGTGCCTTTTGTATTAGAAGCGGGTGCAATTTCTGTGTTTCATCGTCAATAAGAAGGTCCAAGGGATACAGTAAAACTGAAGGGAAGCATCGGAATCTAAAACTGGACTCACAGGAGAGGTTCAAATCATAGAAAGTTAGAGTGTCAGTCCTCTTGTACTTCAGCCGGCATTGTGACTTTTGTATTAAAATCGGGTGTAATTTCTGTGTTTCATCGTCAATAAGGAGGTCCAGGGGATACAGTAAACCTGAAGTGAAGCATCGGAATCTAAAACTGGACTCACAGGAGAGGTTCAATTCATAGAAAGTTAGAATGTCAGTCCTCTTTTACTTAAGTCGGGTTTGTGCCTTTTGTAATAAATTAGGATGCAATTTCTGTGTTTCATCGTCAATAAGAAGGTCCAAGGTATACGGTAAACCTGAAGTGAAGCAACGGAATCTAAAACTGGACTCACAGGAGAGGTTCAAATCATAGAAAGTTAGAGTGTCAGTCCACTTGTACTTAAGTCGGCATTGTGCCTTTTGTATTAAATTCGGATGCAATTTCAGTGTTTCATCGTCAATAAGAAGGTCCAAGGGATACAGTAAACCTGAAGTGAAGCATCGGAATCTAAAACTGGACTCACAGGAGAGGTTCAAATCATAGAAAGGTAGAGTGTCAGTCCTCTAGTACTTAAGTCGGCATTTTGCCTTTTGAATTAAGTTCGGATGCAATTTCTGTGTTTCATCGTCCATAAGAATTTCCAAGGGATACAGTAAATCTCAACTGAAGCATCGGAATCTAAAACTGGACTCACAGGAGAGGTTCAAATCATAGAAAGTTAAAGTCTCAGTCCTCTTGTACTTAAGTCGGCATTGTGCCTTTTGTATTAAATTCGGATGCCATATCTGTGTTTCATCGTCAATAAGAAGGTCCAAGGGATACAGTAAACCTGATGTGAAGCACCGGAATCTAAAAGTCAACTCACACTAGAGGTTCAAATCATAGAGAGTTGAAGTGTCAGTCCTCTTGTACTTAAGTCGGCATTGTGCCTTTTGTATTAAATTCGGATGCAATTTATGTGTTTCATCGTCAATAAGAAGGTCCAAGGGATACAGTAAACCTGAAGTGAAGCATCGGAATCCAAAACTGTACTCACAGGAGGGGATCAAATCATAGAAGGTTGGAGTGTCAGTCCTCTTGTACTTAAGTCGGCATTGTGCCTTTTGTATTAAATTCGGATGCGATTTCTGTGTTTCATCGTCAATAAGAAGGTCCAAGGGATACAGTAGACCTGAAGTGAAGCATCGGAATCTAAAACTCAACTCACAGGACAGGTTCAAATCATAGAAGGTTAGAGTGTCAGGCCTCTTGTACTTAAGTCTACATTGTGCCATTTGTATTAAATTCGGATGCAATTTCTGTGTTTCATCGTCAATAAGAAGGTCCAAGGGATAGAGTAAATCTGAAGTGAAGCATCGGAATCTAAAACTGGACTCACAGGGGAGGTTCAAATCTTAGAAAGTTAGAGTGTCAGTCCTCTTGTACTTAAGACGGCATTGTGCCTTTTGCATTAAATTCGAATGCAATTTCTGTGTTTCATCGTCAATAAGAAGGTCCAAGGGATCCAGTAAACCTGAAGTTAAGCATCGGAATCTATAACTGGACTCACAGGAGTGGTTCAAATCATAGAGAGTTAGAGTGTCAGTCCTCTTGTACTTAAATCGGCATTGTGCATTTTGTATTAAATTCGGATGCAATTTCTGTATTTCATCGACAACAAGAAGTTACAAGGGATACAGTAAACCTGAAGTGAAGCATCGGAATCTAAAACTGGACTCACAGGGGAGGTTCAAATCATAGAAAGTTAGAGTGTCAGTCCTCTTGAACCTATGTCGGCATTGTTTCTTTTGTATTAAATTCGGATGCAATTTCTGTGTTTCATCGTCAATTAGAAGATCCAAGGGATACAGTAAACCTGAAGTGAAGCATCGGAATCTAAAACTGGACTCACAATAGAGGTTCAATTCGTAGAAAGTTAGAGTGTCGGTCCTGTTTTACTTAAGTCGGTTTTGTGCCTTTCGTAATAAATTCGGATGCAATTTCTGTGTTTCATCGTCAACAAGAAGGTCCAAGGTATACAGTAAACCTGAAGTGAAGCATCGGAATCTAAAACTGGACTCACAGGAGAGGTTCAAACAATAGAAAGCTAGAGTGTCAGTGCTCTTGTACTTATGTCGTCATTGTGCCTTTTGTATCTAATTCGGATGCAATTTCTGTGTTTCATCGTCAATAAGAAGGTCCAAGGGATACAGTAAACCTGAAGTGAAGCATCGGAACCTAAAACTGGACTCACAGGAGAGGTTCAAATCATAGAGAGTTGGAGTGTCAGTCCTCTTGTACTTAAGTCGGCATTGTGCCTTTTGTACTAAATTCGGATGCAATTTCTGTGTTTCATCGTCCATAAGAATTTCCAAGGGATACAGTAAATCTGAACTGAAGCATCGGAATCTAAAACTGGACTCACAGGAGAGGTTCAAATCATAGAGAGTTAGAGGGTCAGTATTCTTGTACTTAAGTCTGTATTATGCCTTTTGTATTAAATTCGGATGCAATTTATGTGTTTCATCGACAATAAGAAGGTCCAAGGGATACAGTAAACCTGATGTGAAGCACCGGAATTTAAATTCAACTCACACTAGAGGTTCAAGTCATAGAGAGTTAGAGTGTCAGTCCTCTTGTACTTAAGTCGGCATTGTGCCTTTTGTATTAAATTCGGATGCAATTTCTGTGTTTGATCGTCAATAAGATGGTCCAAGGGATACCATTAACCTTAAGTGAAGCATCGGAATCCAAAACTAAACTCACAGGAGAGGTTCAAATCATATAAAGTTAGAGTGTCAGTCCTCTTGTACTTAAGTCGGCATTGTACCTTTGCATTAAATTCGGATGCAATTTCTCTGTTTCGCCGTCAATAAGAAGGTCCAAGGGTTACAGTAGACCTGAAGTGAAGCATCGGAATCTAAAACTGGACTCACAGGAGAGGTTCAAATCTTAGAAAGTTAGAGTGTCAGTCCTCTTGTACTTAAGTCGGCATTGTGCCTTTTGCATTAAATTCAGATGCAATTTCTGTGTTTCATCGTCAATAAGAAGGTCCAAGGGATCCAGTAAACCTGAAGTTAAGCATCGGAATCTAAAACTGGACTCACAGGAGTGGTTCAAATCATAGAGAGTTAGAGTGTCAGTCCTCTTGTACTTAAATCGGCATTGTGCATTTTGCATTAAATTCGGATGCAGTTTCTGTATTTCATCGACAATAAGAAGGTACGAGAGATACAGTAAACCTGAAGTGAAGCATCGGAATCTAAAACTGGACTCACAGGAGAGGTTCAAATCATAGAAAGTTAGAGCGTCAGTCCTCTTGAACCTATGTCGGCATTGTTTCTTTTGTATTAAATTGGGATGCAATTTCTGTGTTTCATCGTCAATTAGAAGGTGCAAGGGATACAATAAACCTGAAGTGAAGCATCGGAATCTAAAACTGGACTCACAATAGAGGTTCAATTCGTAGAAAGTTAGAGTGTCAGTCCTCTTTCACTTAAGTCGGCCTTGTGCCTTTTGTAATAAATTCGGATGCAATTTCTGTGTTTCATCGTCAACAAGAAGGTCCAAGGTATACAGTAAACCTGAAGTGAAGCATCGGAATCTGAAACTGGACTCACAGGAGAGGTTCAAATAATAGAAAGCTAGAGTGTCAGTGCTCTTTTACTTATGTCGTCATTGTGCCTTTTATATTTAATTCGGATGCAATTTCTGTGTTTCATCGTCAATAAGAAGGTCCAAGGGGTACAGTAAACCTGAAGTGAAGCATCGGAACCTAAAACTGGACTCACAGGAGAGGTTCAAATCATAGAGAGTTAGAGTGTCAGTCCTCTAGTACTGAAGTCGGCATTGTGCCTTTTGTAATAAATTCGGATGCCAAATCTGTGTTTCATCGTCAATAAAAAGGTCCAAGGGATACAGTAAACCTGATGTGAAGCATCGGAATCTAAAACTCAACTCACAGGAGAGGTTCAAATCATAGAGAGTTAGAGGGTCAGTCCTCTTGTACTTAAGTCGGTATTATGCCTTTTGTATTAAATTCGGATGCAATTTCTGTGTTTCATCGTCAATAAGAAGGTCCAAGGGATACAGTAAACCTGATGTGAAGCACCGGAGTCTAAAACTGGACTCACAGGAGAGGTTCAAATCATAGAAAGATAGAGTGTCAGTCCTCTAGTACTTAAGTCGGCATTTTGCCTTTTGAATTAAGTTCGGATGCAATTTCTGTGTTTCATCGTCCATAAGAATTTCCAAGGGATACAGTAAATCTGAACTGAAGCATCGGAATCCAAAACTGGACTCACAGGAGAGGTTCAAATCATAGAAAGGTAGAGAGTCAGTCCTCTTGTACTTAAGTAGGCATTGTGCCTTTTGTATTAAATTCGGATGCCATATCTGTGTTTCATCGTCAATAAGAAGGTCCAAGGGATAATGTAAACCTGATGTGAAGCACCGGAATATAAAAGTCAACTCACACTAGAGGTTGAAATCATAGAGAGTTAGAGTGTCAGTCCTCTTTTACTTAAGTCGGCATTGTGCCTTTTGTATTAAATTCGGATGCAATTTATGTGTTTCATCGTCAATAAGAAGGTCCAAGGGATACAGTAAACCTGAAGTGAAGCATCGGAATCCAAAACTGGACTCACAGGAGGGGATCAAATTATAGAAGGTTGGAGTGTCAGTCCTCTTGTATTTAAGTCGGCATTGTGCCTTTTGTATTAAATTCGGATGCGATTTCTGTGTTTCATCGTCAATAAGAAAGACCAAGGGATACAGTAGACCTGAAGTGAAGCATCGGAATCTAAAACTGAACTCACAGGAGAGGATCAAGTCTTAGAAAGTTAGAGTGTCAGTCCTCTTGTACTCAAGTCGGCATTGTGCCTTTTGTATTAAATTCGGATGCAATTTCTGTGTTTCATCGTCAATAAGATGGTCCAAGGGATACCATTAACCTTAAGTGAAGCATCGGAATCCAAAACTAAACTCACAGGAGAGGTTCAAATCATATAAAGTTAGAGTGTCACTCCTCTTGTACTTAAGTCGGCATTGTACCTTTGCATTAAATTCGGATGCATTTTCTCTGTTTCGCCGTCAGTAAGAAGGTCCAAGGGATACAGTAAACCTGAAGTGAAGCATCGGAATCTAAAACTGGGCTCACAGGAGAGGTTCAAATCTTAGAAAGTTAGAGTGTCAGTCCTCTTGTACTTAAGTCGGCATTTTGACTTTTGCATTAAATTCGGATGCAATGTCTGTGTTTCATCGTTAATAAGAATGTCCAAGGGATCCAGTAAACGTGAAGGTAAGCATCGGAATCTAAAACTGGACTCACAGGAGTGGTTCAAATCATAGAGAGTTAGAGTGTCAGTCCTCTTGTACTTAAATCGGCATTGTGCATTTTGTATTAAATTCGGATGCAATTTCTGTATTTCATCGACAATAAGAAGGTACAAGGGATACAGTAAACCTGAAGTGAAGCATCGGAATCTAAAACTGGACTCACAGGAGTGGTTCAAATCATAGAAAGTTAGAGTGTCAGTATTCTTGAACCTATGTCGGCATTGTTTCTTTTGTATTAAATTCGGATGCAGTTTCTGTGTTTCATCGTCAATTAGAAGATCTAAGGGATACAGTACACCTGAAGTGAAGCATCGGAATCTAAAACTGGACTCACAATAGAGGTTCAATTCGTAGAAAGTTAGAGTGTCAGTCCTCTTTCACTTAAGTCGGCCTTGTGCCTTTTGTAGTAAATTCGGATGCAATTTCTGTGTTTCATCGTCAACAAGAAGGTCCAAGGTATACAGTAAACCTGAAGTGAAGCATCCTAATCTAAAACTGGACTCACAGGAGAGGTTCAAATAATAGAAAGCTAGAGTGTCAGTGCTCTTGTACTTATGTCGTCATTGTGCCTTTTGTATTTAATTCGGATGCGATTTCTGTGTTTTATCTTCAATAAGCAGGTCCAAGGGATACAGTAAACCTGAAGTGAAAAATCGGAACCTAAAACTGGACTCACAGGAGAGGTTCAAATCTTAGAGAGTTAGAGTGTCAGCCCTCTAGTACTTAAGTCGGCATTGTGCCTTTTGTAATAAATTCGGATGCCAAATCTGTGTTTCATCGTCAATAAAAAGGTCCAAGGGATACAGTAAACCTGATGTGAAGCATCGGAATCTAAAACTCAACTCACAGGAGAGGTTCAAATCATAGAGAGTTAGAGGGTCAGTCCTCTTGTACTTAAGTCGGTATTATGCCTTTTGTATTAAATTCGGATGCAATTTCTGTGTTTCATCGTCAATAAGAAGGTCCAAGGGATACAGTAAACCTGATGTGAAGCACCGGAATCTAAAAGTCAACTCACACTAGAGGTTCAAATCATAGAGAGTTAGAGTGTCAGTCCTCTTGTACTTAAGTCGGCATTGTGCCTTTTGTATTAAATTCGGATGCAATTTCTGTGTTTCATCGTCAGTAAGATGGTTCAAGGGATACATTTAACCTGAAGTGAAGCATCGGAATCCAAAACTGGACTCACAGGAGAGGTTCAAATCGTAGAAAGTTAGAGTGTCAGTCCTCTTGTACTTAAGTCAGAATTGTGCCCTTTGTATTACATTCGTATGCCATATCTGTGTTTCATCGTCAATAAGAAGGTCCAAGGGATACAGTAAAATTGATGTGAAGCATCGGAATCTAGAACTGGACTCACAGGAGAGGTTCAAATCATAGAAAGTTAGAGTGTCAGTCCTCTTGTCCTTAAGTCGGCATTGTGCCTTTTGTATTAAATTCGGATGCAATTTCTGTGTTTCATGGTCAATAAGATGGTCCAAGGGATACCATTAACCTTAAGTGAAGCATCGGAATCCAAAACTAAACTCACAGGAGAGGTTCAAATCATATAAAGTTAGAGTGTCAGTCCTCTTGTACTTAAGTCAGCATTGTGCCTTTTGTATTAAATTCGGATGCAATTTCTGTGTTTCATCGTCAATAAGAAGGTCCAAGGGATAATGTAAACCTGAAGGGAAGCATCGGAATCTAAAACTGGACTCACAGGAGAGGTTCAAATCAAAGGAAGTTAGAGTGTCAGTCCTCTTGTACTTAAGTCGGCATTGTGCCTTTTGTATTATATTCGGATGCAATTTCTGTCTTTCATCGTCTATAAGAATGTCCAAGGGATACAGTAAACCTGAAGTGAACAATCGGAATCTAAAACTGAACTCACAGGAGAGGATCAAATCTTAGAAAGTTAGAGTGTCAGTCCTCTTGTACTCAAGTCGGCATTGTGCCTTTTGTATTAAATTCGGATGCAATTTCTGTGTTTCATCGTCAATAAGAAGGTCCAAGGGTTACAATTAACCTGAAATGAAGCATCGGAATCCAAAACTTAACTCACAGGAGAGGTACAAATCATATAAAGTTAGAGTGTCAGTCCTCTTGTACTTAAGTCAGCATTGTGCCTTTTGTATAAAAATTCGGATGCAATTTCTGTGTTTCATCGTCAATAACAAGGTCCAAGGGATACAGTAAACCTGAAGTGAAATATCGGAATGTAAAACAGGACTCACAGGAGAGGTTCAAATCATAGAAAGTTAGAGTGTCAGTCCACTTGTACTTAAGTCGGCATTGTGCCTTTTGTATTAAATTCGGATGCAATTTCTGTGTTTCATCGTCCATTAGAAGGTCTAAGGGATACAGTAAACCTGAAGTGAAGCATCGCAATCTAAAACTGGACTCACAGGAGGGGTTCAAATCATAGAAAGTTAGAGTGTCAGTCCACTTGTACTTAAGTCGGCATTGTGCCTTTTGTATTAAATTCGGATGCAATTTCTGTGTTTCACCGTCAATAAGAAGGTCCAAGGGATACAGTAAACCTGAAGTTAAGCATCGGAATCTAAAACTCAACTCACAGGAGAGGTTCAAATCATAGAAAGTTAGAAAGTCAGTCCTCCTGTACTTCAGTCGGCATTGTGGTTTTTGTATTAAAATCGGGTGCAATTTCTGTGTTTCATCGTCAATAAGAAAGTCCAAGGGATACAGTAAACCTTAGGGGAAGCATCGGAATCCAAAACTGGAGTCACAGGAGAGGTTCAAATCATAGAAAGTTAGAGTGTCAGTCCTCTTGTACTTCAGTCCGCATTGTGCCTCTTGTATTAAAATCGGGTGTAATTTCTGTGTCTCATCGTCAATAAGAAGGTCCAAGGGATACAGAAAACCTGAAGTGAAGCATCGGAATCCAAAACTGGACTCACAGGAGAGGGTCAAATCATAAAAATTAGAGTGTCAGTCCTCTTGTACTTAAGTCGGCATTGTGCCTTTCGTATTAAATTCGGATGCAATTTATGTGTTTCATCGTCAATAAGAAGGTCCAAGGGATACAGTAAAAATGATGTGAAGCACCGGAATCAAAAAGTCAACTCACACTAGAGGTTCAAATCATAGAGAGTTAGAGTGTCAGTCCTCTTGTACTTAAGTCGGCATTGTGCCTTTTGTATTAAATTCGGATGCAATTTATGTGTTTCATCGTCAATAAGAAGGTCCAAGGGATACAGTAAACCTGATGTGAAGCATCGGAATCTAAAACTGGACTCACAGGAGTGGTTCAAATCATAGAGAGTTAGAGTGTCAGTCCTCTTGTACTTAAATCGGCATTGTGCATTTTGTATTAAATTCGGATGCAATTTCTGTATTTCATCGACAATAAGAAGGTACAAGGGATACAGTAAACCTGAAGTGAAGCATCGGAATCTAAAACTGGACTCACAGGATTGGTTCAAATCATAGAAAGTTAGAGTGTCAGTCCTCTTGAACCTATGTCGGCATTGTTTCTTTTGTATTAAATTCGGATGCAATTTCTGTGTTTCATCGTCAATTAGAAGATCTAAGGGCTACAGTACACCTGAAGTGAAGCATCGGAATCTAAAACTGGACTCACAATAGAGGTTCAATTCGTAGAAAGTTAGAATGTCAGTCCTCTTTCACTTAAGTCGGCCTTGTGCCTTTTGTAGTAAATTCGGATGCAATTTCTGTGTTTATCGTCAACAAGAAGGTCCAAGGTATACAGTAAACCTGAAGTGAAGCATCGGAATCTAAAACTGGACTCACAGGAGAGGTTCAAATAATAGAAAGCTAGAGTGTCAGTGCTCTTGTACTTATGTCGTCATTGTGCCTTTTGTATTTAATTCGGATGCAATTTCTGTGTTTTATCTTCAATAAGAAGGTCCAAGGGATACAGTAAACCTGAAGTGAAAAATCGGAACCTAAAACTGGACTCACAGGAGAGGTTCAAATCTTAGAGAGTTAGAGTGTCAGCCCTCTAGTACTTAAGTCGGCATTGTGCCTTTTGTAATAAATTCGGATGCCAAATCTGTGTTTCATCGTCAATAAAAAGGTCCAAGGGATACAGTAAACCTGAAGTGAAGCATCGGAATCTAAAACTCAACTCACAGGAGAGGTTCAAATCATAGAGAGTTAGAGGGTCAGTCCTCTTGTACTTAAGTCGGTATTATGCCTTTTGTATTAAATTCGGATGCAATTTCTGTGTTTCACCGTCAATAAGAAGGTCCAAGGGGTACAGTAAACCTGATGTGAAGCACCGGAATCTAAAAGTCAACTCACACTAGAGGTTCAAATCATAGAGAGTTAGAGTGTCAGTCCTCTTGTACTTAAGTCGGCATTGTGCCTTTTGTATTAAATTCGGATGCAATTTCTGTGTTTCATCGTCAGTAAGATGGTTCAAGGGATACATTTAACCTGAAGTGAAGCATCGGAATCCAAAACTGGACTCACAGGAGAGGTTCAAATCGTAGAAAGTTAGAGTGTCAGTCCTCTTGTACTTAAGTCAGAATTGTGCCCTTTGTATTACATTCGTATGCCATTTCTGTGTTTCATCGTCAATAAGAAGCTCCAAGGGATACAGTAAAATTTATGTGAAGCATCGGAATCTAGAACTGGACTCACAGGAGAGGTTCAAATCATAGAAAGTTACAGTGTCAGTCCTCTTGTCCTTAAGTCGGCATTGTGCCTTTTGTATTAAATTCGGATGCAATTTCTGTGTTTCATCGTCAATAAGATGGTCCAAGGGATACCATTAACCTTAAGTGAAGCATCGGAATCCAAAACTAAACTCACAGGAGAGGTTCAAATCATATAAAGTTAGAGTGACAGTCCTCTTGTACTTAAGTCAGCATTGTGCCTTTTGTATTAAATTCGGATGCAATTTCTGTGTTTCATCGTCAATAAGAAGGTCCAAGGGATAAAGTAAACCTGAAGGGAAGCATCGGAATCTAAAACTGGACTCACAGGAGAGGTTCAAATCAAAGGAAGTTGGAGTGTCAGTCCTCTTGTACTTAAGTCGGCATTGTGCCTTTTGTATTATATTCGGATGCAATTTCTGTCTTTCATCGTCTATAAGAATGTCCAAGGGATACAGTAAACCTGAAGTGAACCATCGGAATCTAAAACTGAACTCACAGGAGAGGATCAAATCTTAGAAAAATAGAGTGTCAGTCCTCTTGTACTCAAGTCGGCATTGTGCCTTTTGTATTAAATTCGGATGCAATTTCTGTGTTTGATCGTCAATAAGAAGGTCCAAGGGATACAATTAACCTGAAATGAAGCATCGGAATCCAAAACTTAACTCACAGGAGAGGTACAAATCATATAAAGTTAGAGTGTCAGTCCTCTTGTACTTAAGTCAGCATTGTGCCTTTTGTATTAAATTCGGATGCAATTTCTGTGTTTCATCGTCAATAACAAGGTCCAAGGGATACAGTAAACCTGAAGTGAAATATCGGAATCTAAAACTGGACTCACAGGAGAGGTTCAAATCATAGAAAGTTAGAGTGTCAGTCCTCTTTTACTTAAGTCGGCATTGTGCCTTTTGTATTAAATTCGGATGCAATTTCTGTGTTTCATCGTCCATAAGAAGGTCTAAGGGATACAGTAAACCTGAAGTGAAGCATCGCAATATAAAACTGGACTCACAGGAGAGGTTCAAATCATAGAAAGTTAGAGTGTCAGTCCTCTAGTACTTAAGTCGGCATTGTGCCTATTGTATTAAATTCGGATGCAATTTCTGTGTTTCATCGTCCATAAGAAGGTCCAAGGGATACAGTAAATCTGAAGTGAAGCATCGGAATCTCAAAGTGGACTCACAGGAGAGGTTCAAATCATAGAAAGTTAAAGTGTCAGTCCTCTTGTACTTAAGTCGGCATTGTGCCTTTTGTATTAAATTCGGATGCAATTTCTGTGTTTCATCGTCAATAAGAAGGTCTAAGGGATACAGTAAACCTGAGGTGAAGCATCGGAATGTAAAACAGGACTCACAGGAGAGGTTCAAATCATAGAAAATTAGAGTGTCAGTCCACTTGTACTTAAGTCGGCATTGTGCCTTTTGTATTAAATTCGGATGCAATTTCTGTGTTTCATCGTCAATAAGAAGGTCTAAGGGATACAGTAAACCTGAAGTGAAGCATCGGAATCTAAAACAGGACTCACAGGAGAGGTTCGAATCATAGAAAGTTAGAGTGTCAGTCCACTTGTACTTAAGTCGGCATTGTGCCTTTTGTATTAAATTCGGATGCAATTTCTGTGTTTCACCGTCAATAAGAAGGTCCAAGGGATACAGTAAACCTGAAGTTAAGCATCGGAATCTAAAACTCAACTCACAGGAGAGGTTCAAATCATAGAAAGTTAGAGTGTCAGTCCTCCTGTACTTCAGTCGGCATTGTGCTTTTTGTATTAAAATCGGGTGCAATTTCTGTGTTTCATCGTCAATAAGAAAGTCCAAGGGATACAGTAAACCTGAAGGGAAGCATCGGAATCTAAAACTGGACTCACAGGAGAGGTTCAAATCATAGAAAGTTAGTGTGTCAGTAATCTTGTACTTCAGTCGGCATTGTGCCTCTTGTATTAAAATCGGGTGTAATTTCTGTGTCTCATCGTCAATAAGAAGGTCCAAGGGATACAGTAAAAATGATGTGAAGCACCGGAATCTAAAAGTCAACTCACACTAGAGGTTCAAATCATAGAGAGTTAGAGTGTCAGTCCTCTTGTACTTAAGTCGGCATTGTGCCTTTTGTATTAAATTCGGATGCAATTTATGTGTTTCATCGTCAATAAGAAGGTCCAAGGTATACAGTAAACCTGAAGTGAAGCATCGGAATCCAAAACTGGACTCACAGGAGGGGATCAAATCATAGAAGGTTGGAGTGTCAGTCCTCGTGTACTTAAGTCGGCATTGTGCCTTTCGTATTAAATTCGGATGCAATTTATGTGTTTCATCGTCAATAAGAAGGTCCAAGGGATACGGTAAACCTGAAGTGAAGCAACGGAATCTAAAACAGGACTCACAGGAGAGGTTCAAATCATAGAAAGATAGAGTGTCAGTCCTCTAATAGTTAAGTCGGCATTTTGCGTTTTGAATTAAGTTCGGATGCAATTTCTGTGTTTCATCGTCCATAAGAATTTCCAAGGGATACAGTAAATCTGAACTGAAGCATCGGAATCTAAAACTGGACTCACAGGAGAGGTTCAAATCATAGAAAGTTAGAGTCTCAGTCTTCTTGTACTTAAGTCGGCATTGTGCCTTTTGTATTAAATTCGGATGCCATATCTGTGTTTCATCGTCAATAAGAAGGTCCAAGGGATACAGTAAAAATGATGTGAAGCACCGGAATCTAAAAGTCAACTCACACTAGAGGTTCAAATCATAGAGAGTTAGAGTGTCAGTCCTCTTGTACTTAAGTCGGCATTGTGCCTTTTGTATTAAATTCGGATGCAATTTATGTGTTTCATCGTCAATAAGAAGGTCCAAGGTATACAGTAAACCTGAAGTGAAGCATCGGAATCCAAAACTGGACTCACAGGAGGGGATCAAATCATAGAAGGTTGGAGTGTCAGTCCTCGTGTACTTAAGTCGGCATTGTGTCTTTTGTATTAAATTCGGATGCGATTTCTGTGTTTCATCGTCAATAAGAAGGTCCAAGGGTTACAGTAGACCTGAAGTGAAGCATCGGAATCTAAAACTCATCTCACAGGACAGGTTCAAATCATAGAAGGTTACAGTGTCAGGCCTCTTGTACTTAAGTCTGCATTGTGCCATTTGCATTAAATTCGGATGCAATTTCTGTGTTTCATCGTCAATAAGAAGGTCCAAGGGATACAGCAAACCTGAAGTGAAGCATCGGAATCTAAAACTGGACTCACAGGAGAGGTTCAAATCATAGATAGTTAGAGTGTCAGTCCTCTTGTACTTAAGTCGGCATTGTACCTTTGAAATAAATTCGGATGCAATTTCTCTGTTTCGCCGTCAATAAGAAGGTCCAAGGGATACAGTAAACGTGAAGTGAAGCATCGGAATCTAAAACTGGACTCACAGGAGAGGTTCAAATCTTAGAAAGTTAGAGTGTCAGTCCTCTTGTACTTAAGTCGGCATTGTGCCTTTTGCATTAATTCGGATGCAATTTCTGTGTTTCATCGTCAATAAGAAGGTCCAAGGGATACAGTAAACCTGAAGTGAACCATCGGAACCTAAAACTGGACTCACAGGAGATGTTCAAATCATAGAAAATTAGAGTGTCAGTCCTCTTGTACCTAAATCGGCATTGTGCATTTGGTATTAAATTCGGATGCAATTTCTGTATTTCATCGACAATAAGAAGGTACAAGGGATACAGTAAACCTGAAGTGAAGCATCGGAATCTAAAACTGGACTCACAGGAGAGGTTCAAATCATAGAAAGTTAGAGTGTCAGTCCTCTTGAACCTATGTCGGCATTGTTTCTTTTGTATTAAATTCGGATGCAATTTCTGTGTTTCATCGTCAATAAAAAGGTCCAAGGGATACAGTAAACCTGATGTGAAGCATCGGAATCTAAAACTCAACTCACAGGAGAGGTCCAAATCATAGAGAGTTAGAGGGTCAATCCTCTTGTACTTAAGTCGGTATTATGCCTTTTGTATTAAATTCGGATGCAATTTACGTGTTTCATCGTCAATAAGAAGGTCCAAGGGATACAGTAAACCTGATGTGAAGCACCGGAATCTAAAAGTCAACTCACACTAGAGGTTCAAATCATAGAGAGTTAGAGTGTCAGTCCTCTTGTACTTAAGTCAGCATTGTGCCTTTTGTATTAAATTCGGATGCAATTTCTGTGTTTCATCGTCAATAAGAAGGTCCAAGGGATACAGTAGACCTGAAGTGAAGCATCGGAATCTAAAACTCAACTCACAGGACAGGTTCAAATCATAGAAGGTTAGAGTGTCAGGCCTCTTGTACTTAAGTATGCATTGTGCCATTTGTATTAAATCCGGATGCAATTTCTGTGTTTCATCGTCAATAAGATGGTCCAAGGGATACAATTAACCTGAAGTGAAGCATCGGAATCCAAAACTGGACTCACAGGAGAGGTACAAATCAGATAAAGTTAGAGTGTCAGTCCTCTTGTAGTTAAGTCAGCATTGTGCCTTTTGTATTAAATTCGGATGCAATTTCTGTGTTTCACCGTCAATAAGAAGGTCCAAGGGATACAGTAAACCTGAAGTTAAGCATCGGAATCTAAAACTGGACTCACAGGAGAGGTTCAAATCATAGAAAGTTAGAGTGTCAGTCCTCTTGTACTTCAGTCGGCATTGTGCCTTTTGTATTAAAATCGGGTGCAATTTCTGTGTTTCATCGTCAATAAGAAGGTCCAAGGGATACAGTAAACCTGAAGGGAAGCATCGGAATCTAAAACTGGACTCACAGGAGAGGTTCAAATCATAGAAAGGTAGAGTGTCAGTCCTCTTGTACTTCAGTGGGCATTGTGCCTTTTGTATTAAAATCGGGTGCAATTTCTGTGTCTCATCGTCAATAAGAAGGTCCAAGGGATACAGAAAACCTGAAGTGAAGCATCGGAATCCAAACTGGACTCACAGGAGAGGGTCAAATCATAAAAATTAGAGTGTCAGTCCTCTTGTACTTAAGTCGGCATTGTGCCTTTTGTATTAAATTCGGATGCTATTTCTGTGTTTACTCGTCAATAAGAAGGTCCAAGGGATACAGTAGACCTGAAGTGAAGCATCGGAATCTAAAACTCAACTCACAGGACAGGTTCAAATCATAGAAGGTTAGAGTGTCAGGCCTCTTGTACTTAAGTATGCATTGTGCCATTTGTATTAAATCCGGATGCAATATCTGTGTTTCATCGTCAATAAGATGGTCCAAGGGATACAATTAACCTGAAGTGAAGCATCGGAATCCAAAACTGGACTCACAGGAGAGGTACAAATCAGATAAAGTTAGAGTGTCAGTCCTCTTGTACTTAAGTCAGCATTGTGCCTTTTGTATTAAATTCGGATGCAATTTCTGTGTTTCATCGTCAATAACAAGGTCCAAGGGATACAGTAGACCTGAAGTGAAGCATCGGAATCTAAAACTCAACTCACAGGACAGGTTCAAATCATAGAAGGTTAGAGTGTCAGGCCTCTTGTACTTAAGTATGCATTGTGCCATTTGTATTAAATCCGGATGCAATTTCTGTGTTTCATCGTCAATAAGATGGTCCAAGGGATACAATTAACCTGAAGTGAAGCATCGGAATCCAAAACTGGACTCACAGGAGAGGTACAAATCAGATAAAGTTAGAGTGTCAGTCCTCTTGTAGTTAAGTCAGCATTGTGCCTTTTGTATTAAATTCGGATGCAATTTCTGTGTTTCACCGTCAATAAGAAGGTCCAAGGGATACAGTAAACCTGAAGTTAAGCATCGGAATCTAAAACTGGACTCACAGGAGAGGTTCAAATCATAGAAAGTTAGAGTGTCAGTCCTCTTGTACTTCAGTCGGCATTGTGCCTTTTGTATTAAAATCGGGTGCAATTTCTGTGTTTCATCGTCAATAAGAAGGTCCAAGGGATACAGTAAACCTGAAGGGAAGCATCGGAATCTAAAACTGGACTCACAGGAGAGGTTCAAATCATAGAAAGGTAGAGTGTCAGTCCTCTTGTACTTCAGTGGGCATTGTGACTTTTGTATTAAAATCGGGTGCAATTTCTGTGTCTCATCGTCAATAAGAAGGTCCAAGGGATACAGAAAACCTGAAGTGAAGCATCGGAATCCAAACTGGACTCACAGGAGAGGGTCAAATCATAAAAATTAGAGTGTCAGTCCTCTTGTACTTAAGTCGGCATTGTGCCTTTTGTATTAAATTCGGATGCTATTTCTGTGTTTACTCGTCAATAAGAAGGTCCAAGGGATACAGTAAACCTGATGTGAAGCATCGGAATCTAAAACTGGACTCACAGGAGAGGTTCAAATCATAGAAAGTTAGAGTGTCAGTCCTCTTGTACTTAAGTCGGCATTGTGCCTTTTGTATTAAATTCGGATGCAATTTCTGTCTTTCATCGTCTATAACAAGGTCCAAGGGATCCAGTAAACCTGAAGTTAAGCATCGGAATCTAAAACTGGATTCACAGGAGAGGTTCAAATCATAGAGAGTTAGAGTGTCAGTCCTCTTGTACTTAAATCGGCATTGTGCATTTTGTATTAAATTCGGATGCAATTTCTGTGTTTCATCGTCAATAAGAAGGTCCAAGGGATACAGTAAACCTGAAGTGAAGCATCGGAATCTAAAACTGGACTCACAGGAGAGGTTCAAATCATAGAAAGTTAGAATGTCAGTCCTCTTTTACTTAAGTCAGGTTTGTGCCTTTTGTATTAAATTCGGATGCAATTTCTGTGTTTCATCGTCAATAAGAAGGTCCAAGGGATACAGTAGACCTGAAGTGAAGCATCGGAATCTAAAACTCAACTCACAGGACAGGTTCAAATCATAGAAGGTTAGAGTGTCAGGCCTCTTGTACTTAAGTATGCATTGTGCCATTTGTATTAAATCCGGATGCAATTTCTGTGTTTCATCGTCAATAAGATGGTCCAAGGGATACAATTAACCTGAAGTGAAGCATCGGAATCCAAAACTGGACTCACAGGAGAGGTACAAATCAGATAAAGTTAGAGTGTCAGTCCTCTTGTAGTTAAGTCAGCATTGTGCCTTTTGTATTAAATTCGGATGCAATTTCTGTGTTTCATCGTCAATAACAAGGTCCAAGGGATACAGTAAACCTGAAGTGAACTATCGGAATCTAAAACTGGACTCACAGGAGAGGTTCAAATCATGGAAAGTTAAAGTGTCAGTCCTCTTGTACTTAAGTCGGCATTGTGTCTCTTGTATTAAATTCGGATGCAATTTCTGTGTTTCACCGTCAATAAGAAGGTCCAAGGGATACAGTAAACCTGAAGTTAAGCATCGGAATCTAAAACTGGACTCACAGGAGAGGTTCAAATCATAGAAAGTTAGAGTGTCAGTCCTCTTGTACTTCAGTCGGCATTGTGCCTTTTGTATTAAAATCGGGTGCAATTTCTGTGTTTCATCGTCAATAAGAAGGTCCAAGGGATACAGTAAACCTGAAGGGAAGCATCGGAATCTAAAACTGGACTCACAGGAGATCTTCAAATCATAGAAAGGTAGAGTGTCAGTCCTCTTGTACTTCAGTGGGCATTGTGCCTTTTGTATTAAAATCGGGTGCAATTTCTGTGTCTCATCGTCAATAAGAAGGTCCAAGGGATACAGAAAACCTGAAGTGAAGCATCGGAATCCAAACTGGACTCACAGGAAAGGGTCAAATCATAAAAATTAGAGTGTCAGTCCTCTTGTACTTAAGTCGGCATTGTGCCTTTTGTATTAAATTCGGATGCTATTTCTGTGTTTACTCGTCAATAAGAAGGTCCAAGGGATACAGTAAACCTGATGTGAAGCATCGGAATCTAAAACTGGACTCACAGGAGAGGTTCAAATCATAGAAAGTTAGAGTGTCAGTCCTCTTGTACTTAAGTCGGCATTGTGCCTTTTGTATTAAATTCGGATGCAATTTCTGTCTTTCATCGTCTATAACAAGGTCCAAGGGATCCAGTAAACCTGAAGTTAAGCATCGGAATCTAAAACTGGACTCACAGGAGAGGTTCAAATCATAGAGAGTTAGAGTGTCAGTCCTCTTGTACTTAAATCGGCATTGTGCATTTTGTATTAAATTCGGATGCAATTTCTGTGTTTCATCGTTAATAAGAAGGTCCAAGGGATACAGTAAACCTGAAGTGAAGCATCGGAATCTAAAACTGGACTCACAGGAGAGGTTCAAATCATAGAGAGTTAGAGTGTCAGTCCTCTTGTACTTAAATCGGCATTGTGCATTTTGTATTAAATTCGGATGCAATTTCTGTGTTTCATCGTTAATAAGAAGGTCCAAGGGATACAGTAAACCTGAAGTGAAGCATCGGAATCTAAAACTGGACTCACAGGAGAGGTTCAAATAATAGAAAGCTAGACTGTCAGTGCTCTTGTACTTACGTCGTCATTGTGCCTTTTGTATTTAATTCGGATGCAATTTCTGTGTTTCATTGTCAATGAGAAGGTCCAAGGGATACAGTAAACCTGAAGTGAAGCATCGGAACCTAAAACTGGACTCACAGGAGAGGTTCAAATCATAGAGAGTTAGAGTGTCAGTCCTCTAGTACTTAAGTCGGCATTGTGCCTTTTGTAATAAATTCGGATGCCAAATCTGTGTTTCATCGTCAATAAAAAGGTCCAAGGGATACAGTAAACCAGATGTGAAGCATCGGAATCTAAAACTGGACTCACAGGAGAGGTTCAAATCATTGAAAGTTAGAGTGTCAGTCCTCTTGAACCTATGTCGGCATTGTTTCTTTTGTATTAAATTCCGATGCAATTTCTGTGTTTCATCGTCAATAAGAAGGTCCAAGGGATACAGTAAACCTGAAGTGAAGCATCGGAATCTAAAACTGGACTCACAGGAGAGGTTCAAATCATTGAAAGTTAGAGTGTCAGTCCTCTTGAACCTATGTCGGCATTGTTTCTTTTGTATTAAATTCGGATGCAATTTCTGTGTTTCATCGTCAATAAGAAGGTCCAAGGGATACAGTAAACCTGAAGTGAAGCATCGGAATCTAAAACTGGACTCACAGGAGAGGTTCAATTCATAGAAAGTTAGAGTGTCAGTCCTCTTTTACTTAAGTCGTCCTTGTGCTTCTTGTAATAAATTCGGATGCAATTTCTGTGTTTCATCGTCAACAAGAAGGTCCAAGGTATATAGTAAACCTTAAGTGAAGCATCGGAATCTAAAACTGGACTCACAGGAGAGGTTCAAATAATAGAAAGTTAGAGTGTCAGTGCTCTTGCACTTATGTCGTCATTGTGCCTTTTGTATTTAATTCGGATGCAATTTCTGTGTTTCATCGTCAATAAGAAGGTCCGAGGGATACAGTAAACCAGAAGTGAAGCATCGGAATCTAAAACTGGACTCACAGGACAGGTTCAAATCATTGAGAGTTAGAGTGTCAGTCCTCTAGTACTTAAGTCGGCATTGTGACTTTTGTATTAACTTCGGATGCCAAATCTGTGTTTCATCGTCAATAAGAAGGTCCAAGGGATACAGTAAACCAGATGTGAAGCATCGGAATCTAAAACTGGACTCACAGGAGAGGTTCAAATCATTGAAAGTTAGAGTGTCAGTCCTCTTGAACCTATGTCGGCATTGTTTCTTTTGTATTAAATTCCGATGCAATTTCTGTGTTTCATCGTCAATAAGAAGGTCCAAGGGATACAGTAAACCAGAAGTGAAGCATCGGAATCTAAAACTGGACTCACAGGAGAGGTTCAAATCATAGAAAGTTAGAGTGCCAGTCCTCTTGTACTTCAGTTGGCATTGTGCTTTTTGTATTAAATTCGGGTGCAATTTCTGTGTTTCATCGTCAATAAGAAAGTCCAAGGGATACAGTAAACCTGAAGGGTAGCATCGGAATCTAAAACTGGACTCACAGGAGAGGTTCAAATCATAGAAAGTTAGAGTGTCAGTCCTCTTGTACTTCAGGCGGCATTGTGCCTCTTGTATTAAAATCGGGTGTAATTTCTGTGTCTCATCGTCAATAAGAAGGTCCAAGGGATACAGTAAACCTGAAGTGAAGCATCGGAATCCAAAACTGGACTCACAGGAGAGGGTCAAATCATAAAAATTAGAGTGTCAGTCCTCTTGTACTTAAGTCGGCATTGTGCCTTTCGTATTAAATTCGGATGCAATTTATGTGTTTCATCGTCAATAAGAAGGTCCAAGGGATACGGTAAACCTGAAGTGAAGCAACGGAATCTAAAACTGGACTCACAGGAGAGGTTCAAATCATAGAAAGATAGAGTGTCAGTCCTCTACTACTTAAGTCGGCATTTTGCGTTTTGAATTAAGTTCGGATGCAATTTCTGTGTTTCATCGTCCATAAGAATTTCCAAGGGATACAGTAAATCTGGACTGAAGCATCGGAATCTAAAACTGGACTCACAGGAGAGGTTCAAATCATAGAAAGTTAGAGTCTCAGTCCTCTTGTACTTAAGTCGGCATTGTGCCTTTTGTATTAAATTCGGGTGCCATATCTGTGTTTCATCGTCAATAAGAAGGTCCAAGAATACAGTTAAAAATGATGTGAAGCACCGGAATCTAAAAGTCAACTCACACTAGAGGTTCAAATCATAGAGAGTTAGAGTGTCAGTCCTCTTGTACTTAAGTCGGCATTGTGCCTTTTGTATTAAATTCGGATGCAATTTATGTGTTTCATCGTCAATAAGAAGGTCCAAGTGATACAGTAAACCTGAAGTGAAGCATCGGAATCCAAAACTGGACTCACAGGAGGGGATCAAATCATAGAAGGTTGGAGTGTCAGTCCTCGTGTACTTAAGTCGGCATTGTGTCTTTTGTATTAAATTCGGATGCGATTTCTGTGTTTCATCGTCAATAAGAAGGTCCAAGGGATACAGTAGACCTGAAGTGAAGCATCGGAATCTAAAACTCATCTCACAGGACAGGTTCAAATCATAGAAGGTTAGAGTGTCAGGCCTCTTGTACTTAAGTCTGCATTGTGCCATTTGTATTAAATTCGGATGCAATTTCTGTGTTTCATCGTCAATAAGAAGGTCCAAGGGATACAGTAAACCTGAAGTGAAGCATCGGAATCTAAAACTGGACTCACAGGAGAGGTTCAAATCATAGATAGTTAGAGTGTCAGTCCTCTTGTACTTAAGTCGGCATTGTACCTTGAATTAAATTCGGATGCAATTTCTCTGTTTCGCCGTCAATAAGAAGGTCCAAGGGATACAGTAAACGTGAAGTGAAGCATCGGAATCTAACACTGGACTCACAGGAGAGGTTCAAATCTTAGAAAGTTAGAGTGTCAGTCCTCTTGTACTTAAGTCGGCATTGTGCCTTTTGCATTAATTCGGATGCAATTTCTGTGTTTCATCGTCAATAAGAAGGTCCAAGGGATACAGTAAACCTGAAGTGAAGCATCGGAACCTAAAACTGGACTCACAGGAGATGTTCAAATCATAGAGAGTTAGAGTGTCAGTCCTCTTGTACCTAAATCGGCATTGTGCATTTGGTATTAAATTCGGATGCAATTTCTGTATTTCATCGACAATAAGAAGGTACAAGGGATACAGTAAACCTGAAGTGAAGCATCGGAATCTAAAACTGGACTCACAGGAGAGGTTCAAATCATAGAAAGTTAAAGTGTCAGTCCTCTTGAACCTATGTCGGCATTGTTTCTTTTGTATTAAATTCGGATGCAATTTCTGTGTTTCATCGTCAATAAGAAGGTCCAAGGGATACAGTAAACCTGAAGTGAAGCATCGGAACCTAAAACTGGACTCACAGGAGAGGTTCAAATCATAGAGTGTTAGAGTGTCGGTCCTCTAGTACTTAAGTCGGCATTGTGCCTTTTGTAATAAATTCGGATGCCAAATCTGTGTTTCATCGTCAATAAAAAGGTCCAAGGGATACAGTAAACCTGATGTGAAGCATCGGAATCTAAAACTCAACTCACAGGAGTGGTTCAAATCATAGAGAGTTAGAGGGTCAATCCTCTTGTACTTAAGTCGGTATTATGCCTTTTGTATTAAATTCGGATGCAATTTACGTGTTTCATCGTCAATAAGAAGGTCCAAGGGATACAGTAAACCTGATGTGAAGCACCGGAATCTAAAAGTCAACTCACACTAGAGGTTCAAATCATAGAGAGTTAGAGTGTCAGTCCTCTTGCACTTAAGTCGGCGTTGTGCCTTTTGTATTAAATTCGGATGCAATTTCTGTGTTTGATCGTCAATAAGATCGTTCAAGGGATACATTTAACCTGAAGTGAAGCATCGGAATCCAAAACTGGACTCACAGGAGAGGTTCAAATCGTAGAAAGTTAGAGTGTCAGTCCTCTTGTACTTAAGTCAGCATTGTGCCTTTTGTATTAAATTCGGATGCAATTTCTGTGTTTCATCGTCAATAAGAAGGTCCAAGGGATACAGTAGACCTGATGTGAAGCATCGGAATCTAAAACTCAACTCACAGGACAGGTTCAAATCATAGAAGGTTAGAGTGTCAGGCCTCTTGTACTTAAGTATGCATTGTGCCATATTTATTAAATCCGGATGCAATTTCTGTGTTTCATCGTCAATAAGATGGTCCAAGGTATACAATTAACCTGAAGTGAAGCATCGGAATCCAAAACTGGACTCACAGGAGAGGTACAAATCACATAAAGTTAGAGTTTCAGTCCTCTTGTAGTTAAGTCAGCATTGTGCCTTTTGTATTAAAATCGGGTGCAATTTCTGTGTTTCATCGTCAATAAGAAGGGCCAAGGGATACAGTAAACCTGAAGGGAAGCATCGGAATCTAAAACTGGACTCACAGGAGAGGTTCAAATCATAGAAAGTTAGAGTGTCAGTCCTCTTGTACTTCAGTGGGCATTGTGGCTTTTGTATAAAAATCGGGTGCAATTTCTGTGTCTCATCGTCAATAAGAAGGTCCAAGGGATACAGAAAACCTGAAGTGAAGCATCGGAATCCAAACTGGACTCACAGGAGAGGGTCAAATCATAAAAATTAGAGTGTCAGTCCTCTTGTACTTAAGTCGGCATTGTGCCTTTTGTATTAAATTCGGATGCTATTTCTGTGTTTACTCGTCAATAAGAAGGTCCAAGGGATACAGTAAACCTGAAGTGAAGCATCGGAATCTAAAACTGGACTCACAGGAGAGGTTCAAATCACAGAGAGTTAGAGTGTCAGTCCTCTTGTACTTAAATCGGCATTGTGCATTTTGTATGAAATTCGGATGCAATTTCTGTGTTTCATCGTTAATAAGAAGGTCCAAGGGATACAGTAAAAATGAAGTGAAGCATCGGAATCTAAAACTGGACTCACAGGAGAGGTTCAAATCATAGAAAGTTAGAATGTCAGTCCTCTTTTACTTAAGTCGGGTTTGTGCCTTTTGTATTAAATTCGGATGCAATTTCTGTGTTTCATCGTCAATAAGAAGGTCCAAGGGATACAGTAAACCTGAAGTGAAGCATCGGAATCTAAAACTGGACTCACAGGAGAGGTTCAAATCATGGAAAAGTAGAGTGTCAGTACTCTAGTACTTAAGTCGGCATTTTGCCTTTTGAATTAAGTTCGGATGCAATTTCTGTGTTTCATCGTCCATAAGAATTTCCAAGGGATACAGTAAATCTGAACTGAAGCATCGGAATGTAAAACTGGACTCACAGGAGAGGGTCAAATCAAAGAAAGTTAGAGTCTCAGTCCTCTTGTACTTAAGTCTTCATTGTGCCTTTTGTATTAAATTCGGATGCCATATCTGTGTTTCATCGTCAATAAGAAGGTCCAAGGGATACAGTAAACCTGATGTGAAGCACCGGAATCTAAAAGTCAACTCACACTAGAGGTTCAAATCATAGAGAGTTAGAGTGTCAGTACTCTTGTACTTAAGTCGGCATTGTGCTTTTTGTATTAAATTCGGATGCAATTTATGTGTTTCATCGTCAATTAGAAGGTCCAAGGGATACAGTAAACCTGAAGTGAAGCATCGGAATCCAAAACTGGACTCACAGGAGGGGATCAAATCATAGAAGGTTGGAGTGTCAGTCCTCTTGTACTTAAGTCGGCATTGTGCCTTTTGTATTAAATTCGGATGCAATTTCTGTATTTCATCGTCAATAAGAAGGTCCAAGGGATACAGTAGACCTGAAGTGAAGCATCGGAATCTAAAACTCAACTCACAGGACTGGTTCAAATCATAGAACGTTAGAGTGTCAGGCCTCTTGTACTTAAGTCTGCATTGTGTCATTTGAATTAAATTCGGATGCAATTTCTGTGTTTCATAGTCAATAAGAAGGTCCAAGAGATACAGTAAACCTGAAGTGAAGCATCGGAATCTAAAACTGGACTCACAGGAGAGGTTCAAATCATAGAAAGTTAGAGTGTCAGTCCTCTTGTACTTAAGTCGGCATTGTACCTTTGCATTAAATTCGGATGCAATTTCTCTGTTTCGCCGACAATAAGAAGGTCCAAGGCATACAGTAAACCTGAAGTGAAGCATCGGAATCTAAAACTGGACTCACAGGAGAGGTTCAAATCTTAGAAAGTTAGAGTGTCAGTCCTCTTGTACTTAAGTCGGCATTGTGCCTTTTGCATTAAATTCGGATGCAATTTCTGTGTTTCATCGTCAATAAGAAGGTCCAAGGGATCCAGTAAACCTGAAGTTAAGCATCGGAATCTAAAACTGGACACCCAGGAGTGGTTCAAATCATAGAGAGTTAGAGTGTCAGTCCTCTTGTACTTAAATCGGCATTGTGCATTTTGTATTAAATTAGGATGCAATATCTGTATTTCATCGACAATAAGAAGGTACAAGGGATACAGTAAACCTGAAGTGAAGTATCGGAATCTAAAACTGGACTCACAGGAGAGGTTCAAATCATAGAAAGTTAGAGTGTCAGTCCTCTTGAACCTATGTCGGCATTGTTTCTTTTGTATTAAATTCGGATGCAATTTCTGTGTTTCATCGTCAATTAGAAGGTCCAAGGGATACAGTAAACCTGAAGTGAAGCATCGGAATCTAAAACTGGACTCACAGGAGAGGTTCAATTCATAGAAAGTTAGAGTGTACGTCCTCTTTTACTTAAGTCGGCCTTGTGCCTTTTGTAATAAATTTGGATGCAATTTCTGTGTTTCATCGTCAACAAGAAGGTCCAAGGTATACAGAAAAACCTGAAGTGAAGCATCGGTATCTAAAACTGGACTCACAGGAGAGGTTCAAATAATAGAAAGCTAGACTGTCAGTGCTCTTGTACTTACGTCGTCATTGTGCCTTTTGTATTTAATTCGGAACCAATTTCTGTGTTTCATCGTCAATAAGAAGGTCCAAGGGATACAGTAAACCTGAAGTGAACCATCGGAACCTAAAACTGGACTCACAGGAGAGGTTCAAATCATAGAGAGTTAGAGTGTCAGTCCTCTAGTACTTAAGTCGGCATTGTGCCTTTTGTAATAAATTCGGATGCCAAATCTGTGTTTCATCGTCAATAAAAAGGTCCAAGGGATACAGTAAACCTGATGTGAAGCATCGGAATCTAAAACTCAAGTGACAGGAGAGGTTCAAGTCATAGAGAGTTAGAGGGTCAGTCCTCTTGTACCTAAGTCGGTATTATGCCTTTTGTATTAAATTCGGATGCAATTTATGTGTTTCATCGTCAATAAGAAGGTCCAAGGGATACAGTAGACCTGATGTGAAGCATCGGAATCTAAAACTCAACTCACAGGACAGGTTCAAATCATAGAAGGTTTGAGTGTCAGGCCCCTTGAACTTAAGTCTGCATTGTGCCATTTGTATTAAATTCGGATGCAATTTCTGTGTTTCATCGACAATAAGAAGGTACAAGAGATACAGTAAACCTGAAGTGAAGCATCGGAATCTAAAACTGGACTCACAGGAGAGGTTCAAATCATTGAAAGTTAGAGTGTCAGTCCTCTTGAACCTATGTCGGCATTGTTTCTTTTGTATTAAATTCGGATGCAATTTCTGTGTTTCATCGTCAATAAGAAGGTCCAAGGGATACAGTAAACCTGAAGTGAAGCATCGGAATCTAAAACTGGACTCACAGGAGAGGTTCAATTCATAGAAAGTTAGAGTGTCAGTCCTCTTTTACTTAAGTCGTCCTTGTGCCTCTTGTAATAAATTCGGATGCAATTTCTGTGTTTCATCGTCAACAAGAAGGTCCAAGGTATATAGTAAACCTTAAGTGAAGCATCGGAATCTAAAACTGGACTCACAGGAGAGTTTCAAATAATAGAAAGTTAGAGTGTCAGTGCTCTTGTATTTATGTCGTCATTGTGCCTTTTGTATTTAATTCGGATGCAATTTCTGTGTTTCATCGTCAATAAGAAGGTCCAAGGGATACAGTAAACCAGAAGTGAAGCATCGGAATCTAAAACTGGACTCACAGGACAGGTTCAAATCATTGAGAGTTAGAGTGTCAGTCCTCTAGTACTTAAGTCGGCATTGTGACTTTTGTATTAACTTCGGATGCCAAATCTGTGTTTCATCGTCAATAAGAAGGTCCAAGGGATACAGTAAACCAGATGTGAAGCATCGGAATCTAAAACTGGACTCACAGGAGAGGTTCAAATCATTGAAAGTTAGAGTGTCAGTCCTCTTGAACCTATGTCGGCATTGTTTCTTTTGTATTAAATTCCGATGCAATTTCTGTGTTTCATCGTCAATAAGAAGGTCCAAGTGATACAGTAAACCAGAAGTGAAGCATCGGAATCTAAAACTGGACTCACAGGAGAGGTTCAAATCATAGAAAGTTAGAGTGTCAGTCCTCTTGTACTTAAATCGGCATTGTGCATTTTGTATTAAATTCGGATGCAATTTCTGTGTTTCATCGTCAATAAGAAGGTCCAAGGAATACAATAAACCTGAAGTGAAGCATCAGAATCTAAAACTGGACTCACAGGAGAGGTTCAAATCATAGAAAGTTAGAGTGTCAGTCCTCGAATACTTAAGTTGGCATTGTGCCTTTTGTATTAAATTCGGATGCAATTTCTGTGCTTCATCGTCCATAAGAAGGTCCAAGGTATATAGTAAACCTTAAGTGAAGCATCGGAATCTAAAACTGGACTCACAGGAGAGGTTCAAATAATAAAAAGTTAGAGTGTCAGTCCTCTAGTACTTAAGTCGGCATTGTGCCTTTTGTATTAAATTCGGATGCCAAATCTGTGTTTCATCGTCAATAAAAAGGTCCAAGGGATACAGTAAACCTGATGTGAAGCATCGGAATCTAAAACTCAACTCACAGGAGAGGTTCAAATCATAGAGAGTTAGAGGGTCAGTCCTCTTGTACTTAAGTCGGTATTATGCCTTTTGTATTAAATTCGGATGCAATTTATGTGTTTCATCGTCAATAAGAAGGTCCAAGAGATACAGTAAACCTGAAGTGAAGCATCGGAATCAAAAACTGGACTCACAGCAGACGATCAAATCATAGAAAGTTAGAGTGTCAGTCCTCTTGTACTTAAGTCGGCATTGTGCCTTTTGTATTAAACTCGGATGCAATTTCTGTGTTTCATCGTAAATAAGAAGGTTCAAGGGATACAGTAAACCTGAAGTTAAGCATCGGAATCTAAAACTGGACTCACAGGAGAGGTTCAAGTCATAGAAAGTTAGAGTGTCAGTCCTCTTGTACTTAAGTCGGCATTGTACCTTTGCATTAAATTCGGATGCAATTTCTCTGTTTCGCCGTCAATAAGAAGGTCCATGGGATACAGTAAACCTGAAGTGAGGCATCGGAATCTAAAACTGGACTCACAGGAGAGGTTCAAATCTTAGAAAGTTAGAGTGTTAGTCCTCCTGTACTTAAGTCGGCATTGTGCCTTTTGCATTAAATTCGGATGCAATTTCTGTGTTTCATCGTCAATAGGAAGGTCCAAGGGATCCAGTAAACCTGAAGTTAAGCATCGGAATCTAAAACTGGACACACAGGAGTGGTCCAAATCATAGAGAGTTAGAGTGTCAGTCCTCTTGTACTTAAATCGGCATTGTGCATTTTGTATTAAATTAGGATGCAATATCTGTATTTCATCGACAATAAGAAGGTACAAGGGATACAGTAAACCTGAAGTGAAGCATCGGAATCTAAAACTGGACTCACAGGAGAGGTTCAAATCATAGAAAGTTAGAGTGTCAGTCCTCTTGAACCTATGTCGGCATTGTTTCTTTTGTATTAAATTCGGATGCAATTTCTGTGTTTCATCGTCAATTAGAAGGTCCAAGGGATACAGTAAACCTGAAGTGAAGCATCGGAATCTAAAACTGGACTCACAGGAGAGGTTCAATTCATAGAAAGTTAGAGTGTACGTCCTCTTTTACTTAAGTCGGCCTTGTGCCTTTTGTAATAAATTTGGATGCAATTTCTGTGTTTCATCGTCAACAAGAAGGTCCAAGGTATACAGAAAAACCTGAAGTGAAGCATCGGTATCTAAAACTGGACTCACAGGAGAGGTTCAAATAATAGAAAGCTAGACTGTCAGTGCTCTTGTACTTACGTCGTCATTGCGCCTTTTGTATTTAATTCGGATGCAATTTCTGTGTTTCATCGTCAATAAGAAGGTCCAAGGGATACAGTAAACCTGAAGTGAAGCATCGGAACCTAAAACTGGACTCACAGGAGAGGTTCAAATCATAGAGAGTTAGAGTGTCAGTCCTCTAGTACTTAAGTCGGCATTGTGCCTTTTGTAATAAATTCGGATGCCAAATCTGTGTTTCATCGTCAATAAAAAGGTCCAAGGGATACAGTAAACCTGATGTGAAGCATCGGAATCTAAAACTCAAGTCACAGGAGAGGTTCAAGTCATAGAGAGTTAGAGGGTCAGTCCTCTTGTACTTAAGTCGGTATTATGCCTTTTGTATTAAATTCGGATGCAATTTATGTGTTTCATCGTCAGTAAGAAGGTCCAAGGGATACAGTAGACCTGATGTGAAGCATCGGAATCTAAAACTCAACTCACAGGACAGGTTCAAATCATAGAAGGTTAGAGTGTCAGGCCCCTTGTACTTAAGTCTGCATTGTGCCATTTGTATTAAATTCGGATGCAATTTCTGTGTTTCATCGACAATAAGAAGGTACAAGGGATACAGTAAACCTGAAGTGAAGCATCGGAATCTAAAACTGGACTCACAGGAGAGGTTCAAATCATTGAAAGTTAGAGTGTCAGTCCTCTTGAACCTATGTCGGCATTGTTTCTTTTGTATTAAATTCGGATGCAATTTCTGTGTTTCATCGTCAATAAGAAGGTCCAAGGGATACAGTAAACCTGAAGTGAAGCATCGGAATCTAAAACTGGACTCACAGGAGAGGTTCAATTCATAGAAAGCTAGAGTGTCAGTCCTCTTTTACTTAAGTCGTCCTTGTGCCTCTTGTAATAAATTCGGATGCAATTTCTGTGTTTCATCGTCAACAAGAAGATCCAAGGTATATAGTAAACCTTAAGTGAAGCATAGGAATCTAAAACTGGACTCACAGGAGAGGTTCAAATAATAGAAAGTTAGAGTGTCAGTGCTCTTGTACTTATGTCGTCATTGTGCCTTTTGTATTTAATTCGGATGCAATTTCTGTGTTTCATCGTCAAAAAGAAGGTCCAAGGGATACAGTAAACCAGAAGTGAAGCATCGGAATCTAAAACTGGACTCACAGGACAGGTTCAAATCATTGAGAGTTAGAGTGTCAGTCCTCTAGTACTTAAGTCGGCATTGTGACTTTTGTATTAACTTCGGATGCCAAATCTGTGTTTCATCGTCAATAAGAAGGTCCAAGGGATACAGTAAACCAGATGTGAAGCATCGGAATCTAAAACTGGACTCACAGGAGAGGTTCAAATGATTGAAAGTTAGAGTGTCAGTCCTCTTGAACCCATGTCGGCATTGTTTCTTTTGTATTAAATTCGGATGCAATTTCTGTGTTTCATCGTCAATAAGAAGGTCCAAGGGATACAGTAAACCAGAAGTGAAGCATCGGAATCTGAAACTGGACTCACAGGAGAGGTTCAAATCATAGAAAGTTAGAGTGTCAGTCCTCTTGTACTTAAATCGGCATTGTGCATTTTGTATTAAATTCGGATGCAATTTCTGTGTTTCATCGTCAATAAGAAAGTCCAAGGGATACAATAAACCTGAAGTGAAGCATCAGAATCTAAAACTGGACTCACAGGAGAGGTTCAAATCATAGAAAGTTAGAGTGTCAGTCCTCGAGTACTTAAGTTGGCATTGTGCCTTTTGTATTAAATTCGGATGCAATTTCTGTGCTTCATCGTCCATAAGAAGGTCCAAGGTATATAGTAAACCTTAAGTGAAGCATCGGAATCTAAAACTGGACTCACAGGAGAGGTTCAAATAATAAAAAGTTAGAGTGTCAGTCCTCTAGTACTTAAGTCGGCATTGTGCCTTTTGTATTAAATTCGGATGCCAAATCTGTGTTTCATCGTCAATAAAAAGGTCCAAGGGATACAGTAAACCTGATGTGAAGCATCGGAATCTAAAACTCAACTCACAGGAGAGGTCCAAATCATAGAGAGTTAGAGGGTCAGTATTCTTGTACTTAAGTCGGTATTATGCCTTTTGTATTAAATTCGGATGCAATTTATGTGTTTCATCGTCAATAAGAAGGTCCAAGGGATACAGTAAACCTGAAGTGAAGCATCGGAATCAAAAACTGGACTCACAGCAGACGATCAAATCATAGAAAGTTAGAGTGTCAGTCCTCTTGTACTTAAGTCGGCATTGTGCCTTTTGTATTAAACTCGGATGCAATTTCTGTGTTTCATCGTAAATAAGAAGGTTCAAGGGATACAGTAAACCTGAAGTTAAGCATCGGAATCTAAAACTGGACTCACTAGAGAGGTTCAAGTCATAGAAAGTTAGAGTGTCAGTCCTCTTGTACTTAAGTCGGCATTGTACCTTTGCATTAAATTCGGATGCAATTTCTCTGTTTCGCCGTCAATAAGAAGGTCCAAGGGATACAGTAAACCTGAAGTGAAGCATCGGAATCTAAAACTGGACTCACAGGAGAGGTTCAAATCTTAGAAAGTTAGAGTGTCAGTCCTCTTGTACTTAAGTCGGCATTGTGGCTTTTGCATTAAATTCGGATGCAATTTCTGTGTTTCATCGTCTATAAGAAGGTCCAAGGGATCCAGTAAACCTGAAGTTAAGCATCGGAATCTAAAACTGGACTCACAGGAGTGGTTCAAATCATAGAGAGTTAGAGTGTCAGTCCTCTTGTACTTAAATCGGCATTGTGCATTTTGTGTTAAATTCGGATGCAATTTCTGTATTTCATCGACAATAAGAAGGTACAAGGGATACAGTAAACCTGAAGTGAAGCATCGGAATCTAAAACTGGACTCACAGGAGAGGTTCAAATCATAGAAAGTTAGAGTGTCAGTCCTCTTGAACCTATGTCGGCATTGTTTCTTTTGTATTAAATTCGCATGCAATTTCTGTGTTTCATCGTCAATTAGAAGGTCCAAGGGATACAGTAAACCTGAAGTGAAGCATCGGAATCTAAAACTGGACTCACAGGAGAGGTTCAATTCATAGAAAGTTAGAGTCTCAGTCCTCTTTTACTTAAGTCGGCCTTGTGCCTTTTGTAATAAATTTGGATGCAATTTCTGTGTTTCATCGTCAACAAGAAGGTCCAAGGTATACAGAAAAACCTGAAGTGAAGCATCGGTATCTAAAACTGGACTCACAGGAGAGGTTCAAATAATAGAAAGCTAGACTGTCAGTGCTCTTGTACTTATGTCGTCATTGTGCCTTTTGTATTTAATTCGGATGCAATTTCTGTGTTTCATCGTCAATAAGAAGGTCCGAGGGATACAGTAAACCTGAAGTGAAGCATCAGAACCTAAAACTGGACTCACAGGAGAGGTTCAAATCATAGAGAGTTAGAGTGTCAGTCCTCTAGTACTTAAGTCGGCATTGTGCCTTTTGTAATAAATTCGGATGCCAAATCTGTGTTTCATCGTCAATAAAAAGGTCCAAGGGATACAGTAAACCTGATGTGAAGCATCGGAATCTAAAACTCAAGTCACAGGAGAGGTTCAAGTCATAGAGAGTTAGAGGGTCAGTCCTCTTGTACTTAAGTCGGTATTATGCCACTTGTATTAAATTCGGATGCAATTTATGGGTTTCATCGTCAATAAGAAGGTCCAAGGGATACAGTAAACCTGATGTGAAGCACCGGAATCTAAAAGTCAACTCACACTAGAGGTTCAAATCATAGAGAGTTAGAGTGTCAGTCCTCTAGTACTTCAGTCGGCATTTTGCCTTTTCTATTGAATTCGGATGCAATTTCTGTGTTTCATCGTCAATAAGATGGTTCAAGGGATACATTTAACCTGAAGTGAAGCATCGGAATCCAAAACTGGACTCACAGGAGAGGTTCAAATCGTAGAAAGTTAGAGCGTCAGTTCTCTTGTACATAAGTCAGCATTGTGCTTTTGTATTAAATTCGGATGCAATTTCTGTGTTTCATCGTCAATAAGAAAGTCCAAGGGATACAGTAGACCTGAAGTGAAGCATCGTAATCTAAAACTCAACTCACAGGACAGGTTCAAACCATAGAAGGTTAGAATGTCAGGCCTCTTGTACTTAAGTCTGCATTGTGCCATTTGTATTAAATTCGGATGCAATTTCTGTGTTTCATCGACAATAAGAAGGTACAAGGGATACAGTAAACCTGAAGTGAAGCATTGGAATCTAAAACTGGACTCACAGGAGAGGTTCAAATCATTGAAAGTTAGAGTGTCAGTCCTCTTGAACCTATGTCGGCATTGTTTCTTTTGTATTAAATTCGGATGCAATTTCTGTGTTTCATCGTCAATAAGAAGGTCCAAGGGATACAGTAAACCTGAAGTGAAGCATCGGAATCTAAAACTGGACTCACAGGAGAGGTTCAATTCATAGAAAGCTAGAGTGTCAGTCCTCTTTTACTTAAGTCGTCCTTGTGCCTCTTGTAATAAATTCGGATGCAATTTCTGTGTTTCATCGTCAACAAGAAGATCCAAGGTATATAGTAAACCTTAAGTGAAGCATAGGAGTCTAAAACTGGACTCACAGGAGAGGTTCAAATAATAGAAAGTTAGAGTGTCAGTGCTCTTGTACTTATGTCGTCATTGTGCCTTTTGTATTTAATTCGGATGCAATTTCTGTGTTTCATCGTCAAAAAGAAGGTCCAAGGGATACAGTAAACCAGAAGTGAAGCATCGGAATCTAAAACTGGACTCACAGGACAGGTTCAAATCATTGAGAGTTAGAGTGTCAGTCCTCTAGTACTTAAGTCGGCATTGTGACTTTTGTATTAACTTCGGATGCCAAATCTGTGTTTCATCGTCAATAAGAAGGTCCAAGGGATACAGTAAACCAGATGTGAAGCATCGGAATCTAAAACTGGACTCACAGGAGAGGTTCAAATGATTGAAAGTTAGAGTGTCAGTCCTCTTGAACCCATGTCGGCATTGTTTCTTTTGTATTAAATTCGGATGCAATTTCTGTGTTTCATCGTCAATAAGAAGGTCCAAGGGATACAGTAAACCAGAAGTGAAGCATCGGAATCTGAAACTGGACTCACAGGAGAGGTTCAAATCATAGAAAGTTAGAGTGTCAGTCCTCTTGTACTTAAATCGGCATTGTGCATTTTGTATTAAATTCGGATGCAATTTCTGTGTTTCATCGTCAATAAGAAAGTCCAAGGGATACAATAAACCTGAAGTGAAGCATCAGAATCTAAAACTGGACTCACAGGAGAGGTTCAAATCATAGAAAGTTAGAGTGTCAGTCCTCGAGTACTTAAGTTGGCATTGTGCCTTTTGTATTAAATTCGGATGCAATTTCTGTGCTTCATCGTCCATAAGAAGGTCCAAGGTATATAGTAAACCTTAAGTGAAGCATCGGAATCTAAAACTGGACTCACAGGAGAGGTTCAAATAATAAAAAGTTAGAGTGTCAGTCCTCTAGTACTTAAGTCGGCATTGTGCCTTTTGTATTAAATTCGGATGCCAAATCTGTGTTTCATCGTCAATAAAAAGGTCCAAGGGATACAGTAAACCTGATGTGAAGCATCGGAATCTAAAACTCAACTCACAGGAGAGGTCCAAATCATAGAGAGTTAGAGGGTCAGTATTCTTGTACTTAAGTCGGTATTATGCCTTTTGTATTAAATTCGGATGCAATTTATGTGTTTCATCGTCAATAAGAAGGTCCAAGGGATACAGTAAACCTGAAGTGAAGCATCGGAATCAAAAACTGGACTCACAGCAGACGATCAAATCATAGAAAGTTAGAGTGTCAGTCCTCTTGTACTTAAGTCGGCATTGTGCCTTTTGTATTAAACTCGGATGCAATTTCTGTGTTTCATCGTAAATAAGAAGGTTCAAGGGATACAGTAAACCTGAAGTTAAGCATCGGAATCTAAAACTGGACTCACTAGAGAGGTTCAAGTCATAGAAAGTTAGAGTGTCAGTCCTCTTGTACTTAAGTCGGCATTGTACCTTTGCATTAAATTCGGATGCAATTTCTCTGTTTCGCCGTCAATAAGAATGTCCAAGGGATACAGTAAACCTGAAGTGAAGCATCGGAATCTAAAACTGGACTCACAGGAGAGGTTCAAATCTTAGAAAGTTAGAGTGTCAGTCCTCTTGTACTTAAGTCGGCATTGTGGCTTTTGCATTAAATTCGGATGCAATTTCTGTGTTTCATCGTCTATAAGAAGGTCCAAGGGATCCAGTAAACCTGAAGTTAAGCATCGGAATCTAAAACTGGACTCACAGGAGTGGTTCAAATCATAGAGAGTTAGAGTGTCAGTCCTCTTGTACTTAAATCGGCATTGTGCATTTTGTGTTAAATTCGGATGCAATTTCTGTATTTCATCGACAATAAGAAGGTACAAGGGATACAGTAAACCTGAAGTGAAGCATCGGAATCTAAAACTGGACTCACAGGAGAGGTTCAAATCATAGAAAGTTAGAGTGTCAGTCCTCTTGAACCTATGTCGGCATTGTTTCTTTTGTATTAAATTCGCATGCAATTTCTGTGTTTCATCGTCAATTAGAAGGTCCAAGGGATACAGTAAACCTGAAGTGAAGCATCGGAATCTAAAACTGGACTCACAGGAGAGGTTCAATTCATAGAAAGTTAGAGTCTCAGTCCTCTTTTACTTAAGTCGGCCTTGTGCCTTTTGTAATAAATTTGGATGCAATTTCTGTGTTTCATCGTCAACAAGAAGGTCCAAGGTATACAGAAAAACCTGAAGTGAAGCATCGGTATCTAAAACTGGACTCACAGGAGAGGTTCAAATAATAGAAAGCTAGACTGTCAGTGCTCTTGTACTTATGTCGTCATTGTGCCTTTTGTATTTAATTCGGATGCAATTTCTGTGTTTCATCGTCAATAAGAAGGTCCGAGGGATACAGTAAACCTGAAGTGAAGCATCAGAACCTAAAACTGGACTCACAGGAGAGGTTCAAATCATAGAGAGTTAGAGTGTCAGTCCTCTAGTACTTAAGTCGGCATTGTGCCTTTTGTAATAAATTCGGATGCCAAATCTGTGTTTCATCGTCAATAAAAAGGTCCAAGGGATACAGTAAACCTGATGTGAAGCATCGGAATCTAAAACTCAAGTCACAGGAGAGGTTCAAGTCATAGAGAGTTAGAGGGTCAGTCCTCTTGTACTTAAGTCGGTATTATGCCTTTTGTATTAAATTCGGATGCAATTTATGGGTTTCATCGTCAATAAGAAGGTCCAAGGGATACAGTAAACCTGATGTGAAGCACCGGAATCTAAAAGTCAACTCACACTAGAGGTTCAAATCATAGAGAGTTAGAGTGTCAGTCCTCTAGTACTTCAGTCGGCATTTTGCCTTTTCTATTAAATTCGGATGCAATTTCTGTGTTTCATCGTCAATAAGATGGTTCAAGGGATACATTTAACCTGAAGTGAAGCATCGGAATCCAAAACTGGACTCACAGGAGAGGTTCAAATCGTAGAAAGTTAGAGCGTCAGTTCTCTTGTACATAAGTCAGCATTGTGCTTTTGTATTAAATTCGGATGCAATTTCTGTGTTTCATCGTCAATAAGAAGGTCCAAGGGATACAGTAGACCTGAAGTGAAGCATCGTAATCTAAAACTCAACTCACAGGACAGGTTCAAACCATAGAAGGTTAGAATGTCAGGCCTCTTGTACTTAAGTCTGCATTGTGCCATTTGTATTAAATTCGGATGCAATTTCTGTGTTTCATCGACAATAAGAAGGTACAAGGGATACAGTAAACCTGAAGTGAAGCATTGGAATCTAAAACTGGACTCACAGGAGAGGTTCAAATCATTGAAAGTTAGAGTGTCAGTCCTCTTGAACCTATGTCGGCATTGTTTCTTTTGTATTAAATTCGGATGCAATTTCTGTGTTTCATCGTCAATAAGAAGGTCCAAGGGATACAGTAAACCTGAAGTGAAGCATCGGAATCTAAAACTCAAGTCACAGGAGAGGTTCAAGTCATAGAGAGTTAGAGGGTCAGTCCTCTTGTACGTAAGTCGGCATTATGCCTTTTGTATTAAATTCGGATGGAATTTCTGTGTTTCATCGTCAATAAGAAGGTCCAAGGGATACAGTAAACTTTGAAGTTCGGAATCTAAAACTGGTCTCACAGGAGAGGTTCAAATCATAGAAAGATATTGTGTCAGTCCTCTTATACTTATGTCGGCATTGTGCCTTTTGTATTAAATTCGGATGCAATTTATGTGTTTCATCGTCAATAAGGAGGTCCAAGGGATACAGTAAACCTGAAGTGAAGCGTCGGAATCCAAAACTGGACTCACAGGAAGGGATCAAATCATAGAAAGTTAGAGTGTCAGTCCTCTTGTACTTAAGTCGGCATTGTGCCTTTTGTATTAAATTCGGATGCAACTTCTGTGTTTCATCGTCCATAAGAAGGTCCAAGGGATACAGTAAACCTGAAGTTAAGCATCGGAATCTAAAACTGGACTCACAGGAGAGGTTCAAATCATAGAAAGTTAGAGTGTCAGTCCTCTTGTACTTAAGTCAGCATTGTGCCTTTTGTATTAAATTCGGATGCAATTTCTGTGTTTCATCGTCTATAAGAAAGTCCAAGGAATACAGTAAACCTGAAGTGAAGCATCTGAATCTACAACTGGTCTCACAGGAGAGGTACAAAGCATAGAAAGTTAGAGTGTCAGTCCTCTTGTACTTAAATCGGCATTGTGCATTTTGTATTAAATTCGGATGCAATTTCTCTGTTTCATCGTCAATAAGAAGGTCCAAGGGATACAATAAACCTGAAGTGAAGCATCACAATCTAAAACTGGACTCACAGGAGAGGTTCAAATCATAGAAAGTTAGAGTGTCAGTCCTCGAGTACTTAAGTTGGCATTGTGCCTTTTGTGTTAAATTCGGATGCAATTTCTGTTCTTCATCGTCCATAAGAAGGTCCAAGGGATACAGTAAATCTGAAATGAAGCATCGGAATCTAAAACTGGACTCACAGGAGAGGTTCAAATCATAGAAAGTTAGAGTGTCAGTCCTCTTGTACTTAAGTCAGCATTGTGCCTTTCGTATTAAATTCGGATGCAATTTCTGTTTTTCATCGTCAATAGGAAGGTCCAAGCGATACAGTAAACCTGATGTGAAGCATCGGAATCTAAAACTGGACTCACAGGAGAGGTTCAATTCATAGAAAGTTAGAGTGTCAGTCCTCTTTTACTTAAGTCGGCCTTGTGCCTTTTGTAATAAATTCGGATGCAATTTCTGTGTTTCATCGTCAACAAGAAGGTCCAAGGTATATAGTAAACCTTAAGTGAAGCATCGGAATCTAAAACTGGACTCACAGGAGAGGTTCAAATAATAGAAAGTTAGAGTGTCAGTCCTCTAGTACTTAAGTCGGCATTGTGCCTTTTGTATTAAATTCGGATGCCAAATCTGTGTTTCATCGTCAATAAAAAGGTCCAAGGGATACAGTAAACCTGATGTGAAGCATCGGAATCTAAAACTCAACTCACAGGAGAGGTTCAAATCATAGAGAGTTAGAGGGTCAGTCCTCTTGTACTTAAGTCGGTATTATGCCTTTTGTATTAAATTCGGATGCAATTTATGTGTTTCATCGTCAATAAGAAGGCCCAAGGGATACAGTAAACCTGAAGTGAAGCATCGGAATCAAAAACTGGACTCACAGCAGACGAGCAAATCATAGAAAGTTAGAGTGTCGGTCCTCTTGTACTTAAGTCGGCATTGTGCCTTTTGTATTAAACTCGGATGCAATTTCTGTGTTTCATCGTCAATAAGAAGGTCCAAGGGATACAGTAAACCAGATGTGAAGCACCGGAATCTAAAAGTCAACTCACACTAGAGGTTCAAATCATAGAGAGTTAGAGTGTCAGTCCTCTAGTACTTAAGTCGGCATTGTGCCTTTTGTATTAAATTCGGATGCAATTTCTGTGTTTCATCGTCAATAAGATGGTTCAAGGGATACATTTAACCTGAAGTGAAGCATCGGAATCCAAAACTGGACTCACAGGAGAGGTTCAAATCGTAGAAAGTTAGAGCGTCAGTCCTCTTGTACATAAGACAGCATTGTGCTTTTGTATTAAATTCGGATGCAATTTCTGTGTTTCATCGTCAATAAGAAGGTCCAAGGGATACAGTAGACCTGAAGTGAAGCATCGTAATCTAAAACTCAACTCACAGGACAGGTTCAAACCATAGAAGGTTAGAGTGTCAGGCCTCTTGTACTTAAGTCTGCATTGTGCCATTTGTATTAGATTCGGATGCAATTTCTGTGTTTCATCGTCAATAAGAAGGTCCAAGGGATACAGTTAACCTGAAGTGAAGCATCGGAATCTAAAACTGGACTCACAGGAGAGGTTCAATTCATAGAAAGTTAGAGTGTCAGTCCTCTTTTACTTAAGTCGTCCTTGTGCCTCTTGTAATAAATTCGGATGCAATTTCTGTGTTTCATCGTCAATAAGAAGGTCCAAGGGATACAGTAAACCAGAAGTGAAGCATCGGAATCTAAAACTGGACTCACAGGAGAGGTTCAAATCATAGAGAGTTAGAGTGTCAGTCCTCTAGTACTTAAGTCGGCATTGTGACTTTTGTATTAACTTCGGATGCCAAATCTGTGTTTCATCGTCAATAAAAAGGTCCAAGGTATACAGTAAACCTGATGTGAAGCATCGGAATCTAAAACTCAACTCACAGGAGAGGTTCAAATCATAGAGAGTTAGAGGGTCAGTCCTCTTGTACTTAAGTCGGTATTATGCCTTTTATATTAAATTCGGATGCAATTTATGTGTTTCATCGTCAATAAGAGGGTCCAAGTGATACAGTAAACCTGAAATGAAGCATCGGAATCAAAAACTGGACTCACACCTGACGATCAAATCATAGCAATTTAGAGTGTCAGTCCTCTTGTACTTAAGTCGGCATTGTGCCTTTTGTATTAAACCCGGATGCAATTTCTGTGTTTCATCGTAAATAAGAAGGTCCAAGGGATACAGTAAATCTGAAGTTAAGCATCGGAATCGAAAACTGGACTCACAGGAGAGGTTCAAGTCATAGAAAGTTAGAGTGTCAGTGCTCTTGTACTTCAGTCGTCATTGTGCCTTTTGTATTAAATTCGGATGCAATATCTGTGTTTCATCGTCAATAAGAAGGTCCAAGGGATTCAGTAAACCTGATGTGAAGCATCGGAATCTAAAACTCAGCTCACAGGAGAGGTTCAAACCATAGAGAGTTAGAGGGTCAGTCCTCTTGTACTTAAGTCGGCATTATGCCTTTTGTATTAAATTCGGATGGAATTTCTGTGTTTCATCGTCAATAAGAAGGTCCAAGGGATACAGTAAACTTTGAAGTTCGGAATCTAAAACTGGTCTCACAGGAGAGGTTCAAATCATAGAGAGTTAGAGTGTCAGTCCTCTTATACTTATGTCGGCATTGTGCCTTTTGTATTAAATTCGGATGCAATTTATGTGTTTCATCGTCAATAAGGAGGTCCAAGGGATACAGTAAACCTGAAGTGAAGCGTCGGAATCCAAAACTGGACTCACAGGAGAGGATCAAATCATAGAAAGTTAGAGTGTCAGTCCTCTTGTACTTAAGTCGGCATTGTGCCTTTTGTATTAAATTCGGATGCAATTTCTGTGTTTCATCGTCCATAAGAAGGTCCAAGGGATACAGTAAACCTGAAGTTAAGCATCGGAATCTAAACTGGACTCACAGGAGAGGTTCAAATCATAAAAAGTTAGAGTGTCAGTCCTCTTGTACTTAAGTCAGCATTGTGCCTTTTGTATTAAATTCGGATGCAATTATGGTGTTTCATCGCCTATAAGAAAGTCCAACGAATACAGTAAACCTGAAGTGAAGCATATGAATCTACAACTGGTCTCACAGGAGAGGTACAAAGCATAGAAAGTTAGAGTGTCAGTCCTCTTGTACTTAAATCGGCATTGTGCATTTTGTATTAAATTCGGATGCAATTTCTGTGTTTCATCGTCAATAAGAAGGTCCAAGGGATACAATAAACCTGAAGTGAAGCATCAGAATCTAAAACTGGACTCACAGGAGAGATTCAAATCATAGAAAGTTAGAGTGTCAGTCCTCGAGTACTTAAGTCGGCATTGTGCCTTTTGTATTAAATTCGGATGCAATTTCTGTGCTTCATCGTCCATAAGAAGGTCCAAGGAATACAGTAAATCTGAAATGAAGCATCGGAATCTAAAACTGGACTCACAGGAGAGGTTCAGATCATAGAAAGTTAGAGTGTCTGTCCTCTTGTACTTAAGTCAGCATTGTGCCTTTTGTATTAAATTCGGATGTAATTTCTGTGTTTCATCGTCAATAGGAAGGTCCAAGCGATACAGTAAACCTGATGTGAAGCATCGGAATCTAAAACTGGACTCACAGGAGAGGTTCAATTCATAGAAAGTTAGAGTGTCAGTCCTCTTTTACTTAAGTCGGCCTTGTGCCTTTTGTAATAAATTCGGATGCAATTTCTGTGTTTCATCGTCAACAAGAAGGTCCAAGGTATATAGTAAACCTTAAGTGAAGCATCGGAATCTAAAACTGGACTCACAGGAGAGGTTCAAATAATAGAGAGTTAGAGTGTCAGTCCTCTAGTACCTAAGTCGGCATTGCGCCTTTTGTATTAAATTCGGATGCCAAATATGTGTTTCATCGTCAATAAAAAGGTCCAAGGGATACAGTAAACCTGATGTGAAGCATCGGAATCTAAAACTCAACTCACAGGAGAGGTTCAAATCATAGAGAGTTAGAGGGTCAGTCCTCTTGTACTTAAGTCGGTATTATGCCCTTTGTATTAAATACGGATGCAATTTATGTGTTTCTTCGTCAATAAGAAGGTCCAAGGGATACAGTAAACCTGAAGTGAAGCATCGGAATCAAAAACTGGACTCACAGCAGACGATCAAATCATAGAAAGTTAGAGTGTCAGTCATCTTCTACTTAAGTCGGCATTGTGCCTTTTGTATTAAACTCGGATGCAATTTCTGTGTTTCATCGTAAATAAGAAGGTTCAAGGGATACAGTAAACCTGAAGTTAAGCATCGGAATCTAAAACTGGACTCACAGGAGAGGTTCAAATCATAGAGAGTTAGAGTGTCAGTCCTCCTGTACTTAAGTCAGCATTGTGCCTTTTGTATTACATTCGGATGCAATTTCTATGTTTCATAGTCAATACGAAGGTCCAAGGCATACAGTAGACCTGAAGTGAAGCACGGAATCAAAAACTCAACTCACAGGAGAGGTTCAAATCATAGAAGGTTAGAGTCTCAGTCCTCTTGTACTTAAGTCGGCATTGTTCCTTTTGTATTACATTCGGATGCCATATCTGTGTTTCATCGTCAACAAGAAGGTCCAAGGGGTTCAGTAAACCTGATGTGAAGCATCGGAATCTAAAACTCAACTCACAGGAGAGGTTCAAATCATACAGAGTTAGAGGGTCAGTCATCTCGTACTTAAGTCGGCATTATGCCTTTTGTATTAAATTCGGATGGAATTTCTGTGTTTCATCGTCAATAGGAAGGTCCAAGGGATACAGTAAACCTGAAGTTCGGAATCTAAAACTGGTCTCACAGGAGAGGTTCAAATCATAGAAAGTTAGAGTGTCAGTCCTCTTGTACTTATGTCGGCATTGTGCCTTTTGTATTAAATTCGGATGCAATTTATGTGTTTCATCGTCAATAAGAAGGTCCAAGGTATACAGTAAACTTGAAGTGAAGCGTCGGAATCAAAAACTGGACTCACAGGAGAGGATCAAATCATATAAAGTTAGAGTGTCAGTCCTCTTGTACTTAAGTCGGCATTGTGCCTTTTGTATTAAATTCGGATGCAATTTCTGTGTTTCATCGTCAATAAGAAGGTCCAAGGGATACAGTAAACCTGAAGTTAAGCATCGGAATCTAAAACTGGACTCACAGGAGAGGTTCAAATCGTAGAAAGTTAGAGTGTCAGTCCTCTTGTATTTAAGTCGGCATTGTGCCTATTGTATTAAATTCGGATGCAATTTCTGTGTTTCATCGTCTATAAGAAAGTCCAAGGGATACAGTAAACCTGAAGTGAAGCATCTGAATCTACAACTGGACTCACAGGAGAGATACAAATCATAGAAAGTTAGAGTGTCAGTCCTCTTGTACTTAAGTCGGCATTGTGACTTTTGTATTAAATTCGGATGCAATTTCTGTGTTTCATCGTCAATAAGAAGGTCCAAGCGATACAGTAAACCTGATGTGAAGCATCGGAATCTAAAACTGGACTCACAGGAGAGGTTCAAATCATAGAGAGTTATGGTGTCAGTCCTCTTGTACTTAAGTCGGCATTGTGCCTTTTGTATTAAATTCGGATGCAATTTCTATCTTTCATCGTCAATAAGAAGGTCCAAGGGATACAGTAAACCTGAAGTTCGGAATCTAAAACTGGACTCACAGGAGAGGTTTAAATCATAAAAAGTTACAGTGTCAGTCCTCTTGTACTTAAGTCGGCATTGTGCCTTTTGTATTAAATTTGGATGCAATTTCTGTGTTTCATCGTCAATAAGAAGGTCCAAGGGATACAGTTCACCTGAAGTGAAGCATCGGAATCCAAAACTGGACTCACAGGAGAGGTTCAAATCATAGAAAGTAAGAGTGTCAGTCCTCGTGTACTTAAGTCAGCATTGTGCCTTTTGTATTAAATTCGGAGGCAATTTTTGTCATTCATCGTCAATACGAAGTTCCAAGGGATACAGTAGACCTGAAGTGAAGTATCGGAATCTAAAACTCAACTCACAGGAGCGTTTCAAATCATCGAAAGTTAGAGTGTCAGGCCTCTTGTACTTATGTCGGCATTGTGCCTTTTGTATTAAATTCGGATGCAATTTATGTGTTTCATCGTCAATAAGAAGGTCCAAGGTATACAGTAAACTTGAAGTGAAGCGTCGGAATCAAAAACTGGACTCACAGGAGAGGATCAAATCATAGAAAGTTAGAGTGTCAGTCCTCTTGTTCTTAAGTCGGCATTGTGCCTTTTGTATTAAATTCGGATGCAATTTCTGTGTTCCATCGTCAATAAGAAGGTCCAAGGGATACAGTAAACCTGAAGTTCGGAATCTAAAACTGGACTCACAGGAGAGGTTCAAATCATAGAAAGTAAGAGTGTCAGTCCTCGTGTACTTAAGTCAGCATTGTGCCTTTTGTATTAAATTCGGATGCAATTTTTGTGTTTCATCGTCAATAAGAAGGTCCAAGGGATACAGTAAACCTGAAGTTCGGAATCTAAAACTGGACTCACAGGAGAGGTTTAAATCATAAAAAGTTAGAGTGTCAGTCCTCTTGTACTTAAGTCGGAATTGTGCTTTTTGTATTAAATTCGGATGCAATTTCTGTGTTTCATCGTCAATAAGAAGGTCCAAGGGATGCAGTAAATCTGAACTGAAGCGTCGGAATCTAAAACTGGACTCACAGGAGAGGATCAAATCATAGAAAGTTAGAGTCTCAGTCCTCATGTACTTAAGTCGGCATTGTGCCTTTTGTATTACATTCGCATGCCATATCTGTGTTTCATCGTCAACAAGAAGGTCCAAGGGGTTCAGTAAACCTGATGTGAAGCATCGGAATCTAAAACTCAACTCACAGGAGAGGTTCAAATCATACAGAGTTAGAGGGTCAGTCATCTTGTACCTAAGTCGGCATTATGCCTTTTGTATTAAATTCGGATGGAATTTCTGTGTTTCATCGTCAATAGGAAGGTCCAAGGGATACAGTAAACCTGAAGTTCGGAATCTAAAACTGGACTCACAGGAGAGGTTTAAATCATAAAAAGTTAGAGTGTCAGTCCACTTGTACTTAAGTCGGCATTGTGCCTTTTGTATTAAATTCGGATGCAATTTCTGTGTTTCTTCGTCAATAAGATGGTCCAAGGGATACAGTTAACCTGAAGTGAAGCATCGGAATCCAAAACTGAACTCACAGGAGAGGTTCAAATCATAGAAAGTAAGAGTGTCAGTCCTCGTGTGCTTAAGTCAGCATTGTGCCTTTTGTCGTAAATTCAGATGCAATTTTTGTGATTCATCGTCAATACGAAGTTCCAAGGGATACAGTAGACCTGAAGTGAAGTATCGGAATCTAAAACTCAACTCACAGGAGCGTTTCAAATCATCGAAAGTTAGAGTGTCAGTCCTCTTGTATTTAAGTCGGCATTGTGCCTATTGTATTAAATTCGGATGCAATTTCTGTGTTTCATCGTCTATAAGAAAGTCCAAGGGATACAGTAAACCTGAAGTGAAGCATCTGAATCTACAACTGGACTCACAGGAGAGGTACAAATCATAGAAAAATAGAGTGTCAGTCCTCTTGTACTTAAATCGGCATTGTGCATTTTGTATTAAATTCGGATACAATTACTGTGCTTCATCGTCAATAAGAAGGTCCAAGGGATAGAATAAACCTGAAGTGAAGCATCGGAATCTAAAACTGGACTCACAGGAGAGGTTCAAATGATAGAAAGTTAGAGTGTCAGTCCTCGAGTACTTAAGTCGGCATTGTGCCTTTTGTATTAAATTCGGATGCAATTTCTGTGCTTCATCGTCCATAAGAAGGTCCAAGGGATACAGTAAATCTAAAGTGAAGCATCGGAATCTAAAACTGGACTCACAGGAGAGGTTCAAATCATAGAAAGTTAGAGTGTCAGTCCTCTTGTACTTAAGTCGGCATTGTGCCTTCTGTATTAAATTCGGATGCAATTTCTGTGTTTCATCGTCAATAAGAAGGTCCAAGCGATACAGTAAACCTGATGTGAAGCATCGGAATCTAAAACTGGACTCACAGGAGAGGTTCAAATCATAGAAAGTTAGAGTGTCAGTCCTCGAGTACTTAAGTCGGCATTGTGCCTTTTGTATGAAGTTCGGATGCAATTTCTGTGTTTCATCGTCAATAAGATGGTCCAAGGGATACAGTTAACCTGAAGTGAAGCATCGGAATCCAAAACTGGACTCACAGGAGAGGTTCAAATCATAGAAAGTAAGAGTGTCAGTCCTCGTGTACTTAAGTCAGCATTGTGCCTTTTGTATTAAATTCGGATGCAATTTTTGTGATTCATCGTCAATACGAAGTTCCAAGGGATACAGTAGACCTGAAGTGAAGTATCGGAATCTAAAACTCAACTCACAGGAGCGTTTCAAATCATCGAAAGTTAGAGTGTCAGGCCTCTTGTACTTAAGTCGGCATTGTGACTTTTGTATTAAATTCGGATGCAATTTCTGTGTTTCATCGTCAATAAGAAGGTCCATGGGATGCAGTAAATCTGAACTGAAGCGTCGGAATCTAAAACTGGACTCACAGGAGAGGTTCAAATCATAGAAAGTTAGAGTGTCAGTCCTCTTGTACGTAGGACGGCATTGTGGCTTTGGTATTGAATTCGGATGCAATTTCTGTGTTTCATCGTCAATAAGATGGTCCAAGGGATACAGTTAACCTGAAGTGAAGCATCGGAATCCAAAACTGGACTCACAGGAGAGGTTCAAATCATAGAAAGTAGGAATGTCAGTCCTCGTGTACTTAAGTCAGCATTGTGCCTTTTGTATTAAATTCGGATGCAATTTTTGTGATTCATCGTCAATACGAAGTTCCAAGGGATACAGTAGACCTGAAGTGAAGTATCGGAACCTAAAACTCAACTCACAGGAGCGTTTCAAATCATCGAAAGTTAGAGTGTCAGGCCTCTTGTACTTAAGTCGGCATTGTGACTTTTGTATTAAATTCGGATGCAGTAACTGTATTTCATCGTCTATAAGAAGGTCCAAGGGATACAGTAAACCTAAAGTGAAGCATCGAAATCGAAAACTGGACTCACAGGAGAGGTTCAAATCATAGAAAGTTAGAGTGTCAGTCCTCTTGTACGTAGGACGGCATTGTGGCTTTGGTATTGAATTCGGATGCAATTTCTGTGTTTCATCGTCAATAAGAAGGTCCAAGGGATACAGTAAACCTGAAGCGAAGCATCGGAATCTAAAACTGGACTCACAGGAGAGGTTCAAATCATAGAGAGTTAGAGTGTCAGTCCTCTAGTACTTAAGTCGGAATTGTGCTTTTTGTATTAAATTCGGATGCAATTTCTGTGTTTCATCGTCAATAAGAAGGTCCAAGGGATGCAGTAAATCTGAACTGAAGCGTCGGAATCTAAAACTGGACTCACAGGAGAGGTTCAAGTCATAGAAAGTTAGAGTGTCAGTCCTCTTGTACGTAGGACGGCATTGTGCCTTTGGTATTGAATTCGGATGCAATTTCTGTGTTTCATCGTCAATAAGAAGGTCCAAGGGATACAGTAAACCTGAAGCGAAGCATCGGAATCTAAAACTGGACTCACAGGAGAGGTTCAAATCATAGAGAGTTAGAGTGTCAGTCCTCTAGTACTTAAGTCGGAATTGTGCTTTTTGTATTAAATTCGGATGCAATTTCTGTGTTTCATCGTCAATAAGAAGGTCCAAGGGATGCAGTAAATCTGAACTGAAGCGTCGGAATCTAAAACTGGACTCACAGGAGAGGTTCAAATCATAGAAAGTTAGAGTCTCAGTCCTCATGTACTTAAGTCGGCATTGTGCCTTTTGTATTACATTCGGATGCCATATCTGTGTTTCATCGTCAACAAGAAGGTCCAAGGGGTTCAGTAAACCTGATGTGAAGCATCGGAATCTAAAACTCAACTCACAGGAGGGGTTCAAATCAAACAGAGTCAGAGGGTCAGTCATCTTGTACTTAAGTCGGCATTATGCCTTTTGTATTAAATTCGGATGGAATTTCTGTGTTTCATCGTCAATAGGAAGGTCCAAGGGATACAGTAAACCTGAAGTTCGGAATGTAAAACTGGTCTCACATTAGAGGTCAAATCATAGAAAGTTAGAGTGTCAGTCCTCTTGTACTTATGTCGGCATTGTGCCTTTTGTATTAAATTCGGATGTAATTTATGTGTTTCATCGTCAATAAGAAGGTCCAAGGTATACAGTAAACTTGAAGTGAAGCGTCGGAATCAAAAACTGGACTCACAGGAGAGGATCAAATCATAGAAAGTTAGAGTGTCAGTCCTCTCGTACTTAAGTCGGCATTGTGCCTTTTGTATTAAATTCGGATGCAATTTCTGTGTTTCATCGTCAATAAGAAGGTCCAAGGGATACAGTAAACCTGAAGTTAAGCATCGGAATCTAAAACTGGACTCACAGGAGAGGTTCAAATCGTAGAAAGTTAGAGTGTCAGTCCTCTTGTATTTAAGTCGGCATTGTGCCTATTGTATTAAATTCGGATGCAATTTCTGTGTTTCATCGTCTATAAGAAAGTCCAAGGGATACAGTAAACCTGAAGTGAAGCATCTGAATCTACAACTGGACTCACAGGAGAGGTACAAATCATAGAAAGTTAGAGTGTCAGTCCTCTTGTACTTAAATCGGCATTGTGCATTTTGTTTTAAATTCGGATGCAATTACTGTGCTTCATCGTCAATAAGAAGGTCCAAGGGATACAATAAACCTGAAGTGAAGCATCGGAATCTAAAACTGGACTCACAGGAGAGGTTCAAATCATAGAAAGTTAGAGTGTCAGTCCTCGAGTACTTAAGTCGGCATTGTGCCTTTTGTATTAAATTCGGATGCAATTTCTGTGCTTCATCGTCCATAAGAAGGTCCAAGGGATACAGTAAATCTAAAGTGAAGCATCGGAATCTAAAACTGGACTCACAGGAGAGGTTCAAATCATAGAAAGTTAGAGTGTCAGTCCTCTTGTACTTAAGTCGGCATTGTGCCTTTTGTATTAAATTCGGTTGCAATTTCTGAGTTTCATCGTCAATAAGAAGGTCCAAGCGATACAGTAAACCTGATGTGAAGCATCGGAATCTAAAACTGGACTCACAGGAGAGGTTCAAATCATAGAGAGTTATGGTGTCAGTCCTCTTGTACTTAAGTCGGCATTGTGCCTTTTGTATTAAATTCGGATGCAATTTCTGTGCTTCATCGTCCATAAGAAGGTCCAAGGGATACAGTAAATCTAAAGTGAAGCATCGGAATCTAAAACTGGACTCACAGGAGAGGTTCAAATCATAGAAAGTCAGAGTGTCAGTCTTCTTGTACTTAAGTCGGCATTGTGCCTTTTGCATTAAATTCGGATGCAATTTCTGAGTTTCATCGTCAATAAGAAGGTCCAAGCGATACAGTAAACCTGATGTGAAGCATCGGAATCTAAAACTGGACTCACAGGAGAGGTTCAAATCACAGAGAGGTCTGGTGTCAGTCCTCTTGTACTTAAGTCGGCATTGTGATTTTTGTATTAAATTCGGATGCAATTTCTGTCTTTCATCGTCAATAAGAAGGTCCAAGGGATACAGTAAACCTGAAGTTCGGAATCTAAAACTGGACTCACAGGAGAGGTTTAAATCATAAAAAGTTAGAGTGTCAGTCCTCTTGTACTTAAGTCGGCATTGTGCCTTTTGTATTAAATTCGGATGCAATTTCTGTGTTTCATCGTCAATAAGATGGTCCAAGGGATACAGTTAACCTGAAGTGAAGCATCGGAATCCAAAACTGGACTCACAGGAGAGGTTCAAATCATTGATAGTAAGAGTGTCAGTCCTCGTGTACTTAAGTCAGCATTGTGCCCTTTGTATTAAATTCGGATGCAATTTTTGTAATTCATCGTCAATACGAAGTTCCAAGGGATACAGTAGACCTGAAGCGAAGCATCGGAATCTAAAACTGGACTCACAGGAGAGGTTCAAATCATAGAGAGTTAGAGTGTCAGTACTCTAGTACTTAAGTCGGAATTGTGCTTTTTGTATTAAACTCGGATGCAATTTCTGTGTTTCATCGTCAATAAGAAGGTCCAAGGGATGCAGTAAATCTGAACTGAAGCGTCGGAATCTAAAACTGGACTCACAGGAGAGGTTCAAACCATAGAAAGTTAGAGTCTCAGTCCTCATGTATTTAAGTCGGCATTGTGCCTTTTGTATTACATACGGATGCCATATCTGTGTTTCATCGTCAATAAGAAGGTCCAAGGGATACAGTAAATCTGATTTGAAGCATCGGAATCTAAAACACAACTCACAGGAGGGGTTCAAATCGTAGAGAGTTAGAGGGTCAGTCCTCTTGTACTTAAGTCGGCATTATGCCTTTTGTATTAAATTCGGATGGAATATCTGTGTTTCATCGTCAATAAGAAGGTCCAAGGGATACAGTAAACCTGAAGTGAAGCATCGGAATCCAAAACTGGACTCACAGGAGAGGATCCAATCATAGAAAGTTAGAGTGTCAGTCCTCTTGTACTTAAGTCGGCATTGTGCGTTTTGTATTAAATGCGGATGCAATTTCTGTGTTTCATCGTCAATAAGAAGGTCCAAGGGATACAGTAAACCTGAAGTTAAGCATCGGAATCTAAAACTGGACTCACCGGAGAGGTTCAAATCATAGAAAGTTAGAGTGTCAGTCCGCTTGTACTTAAGTCGGCATTGTGCCTTTTGTATTAAATTCGGATGCAATTTCTGCGTTTCATCGTCCATAAGAAAGTCCAAGGGATACAGTAAACCTGAAGTGAAGCATCGGAATCTAAAACTGGACTCACAGGAGAGCTTCAAATCATAGAAAGTTAGAGTGTCAGTCCTCTTGTACTTAAATCGGCATTGTGCATTTTGTATTAAATTCGGATGCAATTTCTGTGTTTCATCGTCAATAAGAAGGTCCAAGGGATACAGTAAACCTGAAGTGAAGCATCGGAATCTAAAACTGGACTCACAGGAGAGGTTCAAATCATAGAAAGTTAGAGTGTCAATCCTAGAGTACTTAATCGGCATTGTGCCTTTTGTATTAAATTCGGATGCAATTTCTGTGCTTCATCGTCCATAAGAAGGTCCAAGGGATACAGTAAATCTGAAGTGAAGCATCGGAATCTAAAACTGGACTCACAGGAGAGGTTCAAATCATAGAAAGTTAGAGTGTCAGTCCATTGTACTTAAGTCGGCATTGTGCCTTTTGTATTAAATTCGGATGCAATTTATGTGTTTCATTGTCAATAAGAAGGTACAAGGGATACAGTTAACCTGAAGTGAGGCATCGGAATCCAAAACTGGACTCACAGGAGAGGTTCAAATCATAGAAAGTTAGAGTGTCAGTCCTCTAGTACTTAAGTCGGCATTGTGCCTTTTGGATTAAATTCGGATGCAATTTCTGTGTTTCATCGTTAATAAATAGGTCCAAGGTATACAGTAAACCTGAATTGAAGCATCAGAATCTAAAACTGGACTCACAGGAGAGGTTCATATCATAGAAAGTTAGAGCGTCGGTGCTCTTGTACTTAAGTCGTCATTGTGCCTTTTGTATTAAATTTGGATGCAATTTCTGTGTTTCATCGCCAATAAGATAGTCCAAGGGATACAGTTAACCTGAAGTGAAGCATCGGAATCTAAAACTGGACTCACAGGAGAGGTTCAAATCATATAAAATTAGAGTGTCAGTCCTCTTGTACTTAAGTCAGAATTGTGCCTTTTGTATTAAATTTGTATGCAATTTCTGTGTTTCATCGTCAATAAGAAGGTCCAAGGGATACAGTAAAATTCATGTGAAGCATCGGAATCTAGAACTGGACTCACAGGAGAGGTTCAAATCATAGAAAGTTAGAGTGTCAGTCCTCTTGCACTTAAGTCGGCATTGTGCCTTTTGTATTAAATTCGGATGCAATTTCTGCGTTTCATCGTCAATAAGATGGTCCAAGGGATACCATTAACCGTAAGTGAAGCATCGGAATCCAAAACTAAACTCACAGAAGAGGTTAAAATCATATAAAGTTAGAGTGTCAGTCCTCTTTTACTTAAGTCGGCGCTGTGCCTTTTGTATTAAATTCGGATGCAATTTCTGTAATTCGTCGTCCATAGGAATGTCCAAGGGATACAGTAAACCTGAAGTGAAGCATCGGAATCTAAAACTGGACTCGCAGGAGAGGTTCAAATCATAGAAAGTTAGAGTGTCAGTCCTCTTGTCCTTAAGTCGGTATTGTGCCTTTTGTATTGAATTCGGAAACAATTTCTGTGTTTCACCGTCAATACGATGGTCCAATGGATACAGTAAACCTGAAGTGAGGCATCGGAATCTAAAACTGGACTCACAGGAGAGGTTCAAATCATAGAAAGTTAGAATGTCCGTCCTCTTGTACTTAAGTCGGCATTGTGCCTTTTGTATTAAATTCGGATGCAATTTCGGTGTTTCATCGTCAATAAGAAGGTCCAAGGGATACAGTAAACCTGAAGGGTAGCATCGGAATCTAAAACTGGACCCACAGGAGAAGTTCAAGTCAAAGGAAGTTAGAGTGTCAGTCCTCTTGTACTTAAGTCGGCATTGTGCCTTTTGTATTATATTCGGATGCAATTTCTGTCTTTCATCGTCTATAAGAACGTCCAAGGGATACAGTAAACGTGAAGGGAACCATCGGAATCTAAAACTGGACTCACAGGAGAGGTTCAAATCTTAGAAAGCTAGAGTGTCAGCCCTCTTGTACTCAAGTCGGCACTGTGCCTTTTGTATTAAATTCGGATGCAATTTCTGTGTTTCATCGTCAATAAGATGGTCCAAGGGATACAATTAACCTGAAGTGAAGCATCGGAATCCAAAACGGGACTCACAGGAGAGGTACAAATCATATAAAGTTAGAGTGTCAGTCCTCTTGTACTTAAGTCAGCATTATGCCTTTTGTATTAAATTCGGATGCAATATCTGTGTTTCATCGTCCATAAGAAGGTCCAACGGATGCAGTAAATCTGAAGTGAAGCATCGGAATCTAAAAGTGGACTCACAGGAGAGGTTCAAATCATAGAAAGTTAGAGTGTCAGTCCTCAAGTACTTAAGTCGGCATTGTGCCTTTCTTATTTAATTCGGATGCAACTTCTGTGTTTCATCGTCAATAAGAAGGTCTAAGGGATACAGTAAACCTGAAGTGAAGCATCGGAATCTAAAACAGGACTCACAGGATAGGTTCAAATCATAGAAAGTTAGAGTGTCAGTCCTCTTGTACTTCAGTCGGCATTGTGCCTTTTGTATTAAAATCCGGTGCAATTTCTGTGTTTCATCGTCAATAAGAAGGTCCAAGGGATACAGTAAACCTGAAGGGAAGCATCGGAAACTAAAACTGGACTCACAGGAGAGGTTCAAATCATAGAAAGTTAGAGTGTCAGTCCTCTTGTACTTCAGTCGGCATTGTACCTTTTGTATTAAAATCGGGTGCAATTTCTGTGTTTCATCGTCAATAAGAAGGTCCAAGGGATACAGTAAACCTGAAGGGAAGCATCGGAATCGAAACTGGACTCACTGGAGAGGTTCAAATCATAGGAAGTTAGAGTGTCAGTCCTCTTGTACTTAAGTCGGCATTGTGCTTTTTGTATTAAATTCGGATGCTATTTCTGTGTTTACTCGTCAATAAGAAGGTCCAAGGGATACAGTAAACCTGAAGTGAAGCATCGAAATCTAAAACTGGACTCACAGGCGAGGTTCAAATCATAGAAAGTTAGAGTGTCAGTCCTCTTGTACTTAAGTCGGCATTGTGCCTTTTGTATTAAATTCGGATGCTATTTTTAGTGCTCTTGTACTTAAGTCGGCTTTGCACCTTTTGTATTGAATTCGGAGCAATTTCTGTCTTTCATCGTCAACAAGAAGGTCCAAGGGTTACAGTAAATCTGATGCGAAGCATCGAAAACTAAAACTCAACTCAGAGGAGAGGTTCAAATCATAGAGAGTTAGAGTGTCAGTCCTCTTGTACTTAAGTCGGCATTGTGCTTTTTGTATTAAATTCGGAAGCAATTTCTGTGTCTCATCGTCAACAAGAAGGTCCAAGGGATACAGAAAACCTGAAGTGAAGCATCGGAATCCAAAACTGGACTCACTGGAGAGGGTCAAATCATAAAAATTAGAGTGTCAATCCTCTTGTACTTAAGTCGGCATTGTGCCTTTTGTATTAAATTCGGATGCTATTTCTGTGTTTACTCGTCAATAAGAAGGTCCAAGGGATACAGTAAACCTGAAGTGAAGCATCGGAATCTAAAACTGGACTCACAGGCGAGGTTCAAATCATAGAAAGTTAGAGTGTCAGTCCTCTTGTACTTAAGTCGGCATTGTGATTTTTGCATTAAATTCGGATGCAATTTCTGTGTTTCATCGTCAATAAGAAGGTCCAAGGTATACAGTAAACCTGAAGTGAAGCATCGGAATCTAAAACTGGACTCACAGGAGAGGTTCAAATCATAGAAAGATAGAGTGTCAGTCCTCTAGTACTTAAGTCGGCATTTTGCCTTTTGAATTAAGTTCGGATGCAATATCTATGTTTCATCGTCCATAAGAATTTCCAAGGGATACAGTAAATCTGAACTGAAGCATCGGAATTTAAAACTCAACTCACATGAAAGGTTCAAATCATAGAGAGTTAGAGGGTCAGTCCTCTTGTACTTAAGTCGGTATTATGCCTTTTGTATTAAATTCGGATGCAATTTATGCGATTCATCGTCAATAAGAAGGTCCAAGGGATACAGTAAACCTGATGTGAAGCACCGGAATCTGAAAGTCAACTCACACTAGAGGTTCAAATCATAGAGTGTTAGAGTGTCAGTCCTCTTGTACTTAAGTCAGCATTGTGCCTCTTGTATTAAATTCGGATGCAATTTCTGTGTTTCATCGTCAATAAGATGGTCCAAGGGATACATTTAACCTGAAGTGAAGCATCGGAATCCAAAACTGGACTCACAGGAGAGGTTCAAATCGTAGAAAGTTAGAGTGTCAGTCCTCTTGTACTTAAGTCAGCATTGTGCCTTTTGTATTAAATTCGGATGCAATTTCTGTGTTTCATCGCCAATAAGAAGATCCAAGGGATACAGTAGACCTGAAGTGAAGCATCGGAATCTAAAACTCAACTCACAGGACAGGTTCAAATCAGAGAAGGTTAGAGTATCAGGCCTCGTGTACTTAAGCCTGCATTGTGCCATTTGTATTAGCTTCGGATGCAATTTCTGTGTTTCATCGTCAATAAGAAGGTCCAAGGGATACAGTAAACCTGAACTGAAGCATCGGAATCTAAAACTGGACTCACAGGAGAGGTTCAAATCATAGAGAGTTAGAGTGTCAGTCCTCTAGTACATAAGACGGCATTGTGCCTTTTGTATTAAATTCGGATGCCAAATCTGTGTTGCATCGTCAATAAAAAAGTCCAAGGTATATAGTAAACCATCAGTGAAGCATCGGAATCTAAAACTGGACTCACAGGAGAGGTTCAAATAATAGAAATTTAGAGTGTCAGTCCTCCTGTACTTAAGTCAGCATTGTGCCTTTTGTATTACATTCGGATGCAATTTCTGTGTTTCATAGTCAATACGAAGGTCCAAGGCATACAGTAGACCTGAAGTGAAGCACGGAATCAAAAACTCAACTCACAGGAGAGGTTCAAATCATAGAAAGTTAGAGTGTCAGTGCTCTTGTACTTAAGTCGTCATTGTGCCTTTTGTATTAAATTCGGATGCAATATCTGTGTTTCATCGTCAATAAGAAGGTCCAAGGGATACAGTAAACCTGAAGTGAAGCGTCGGAATCCAAAACTGGACTCACAGGAGAGGATCAAATCATAGAAAGTTAGAGTGTCATTCCTCTTGTACTTAAGTCGGCATTGTGCCTTTTGTATTAAATTCGGATGCAATTTCTGTGTTTCATCGTCAATAAGAAGGTCCAAGGGATACAGTAAACCTTAAGTTAAGCATCGGAATCTAAAACTGGACTCACAGGAGAGGTTCAAATCATAGAAAGTTAAAGTGTCAGTCCTCTTGTACTTAAGTCGGCATTGTGCTTTTTGTATTAAATTCGGATGCAATTTCTGTGTTTCATAGTCAATACGAAGGTCCAAGGCATACAGTAGACCTGAAGTGAAGCACGGAATCAAAAACTCAACTCACAGGAGAGGTTCAAATCATAGAAAGTTAGTGTCAGTGCTCTTGTACTTAAGTCGGCATTATGCCTTTTGTATTAAATTCGGATGGAATTTCTGTGTTTCATCGTCAATAAGAAGGTCCAAGGGATACAGTAAACCTGAAGTTCGGAATCTAAAACTGGTCTCACAGGAGAGGTTTAAATCATAGGAAGTTAGAGTGTCAGTCCCCTTAAACTTATGTCGGCATTGTGCCTTTTGTATTAAATTCGGATGCAATTAATGTGTTTCATCGTCAATAAGAAGGTCCAACGGATACAGTAAACCTGAAGTGAAGCGTCGGAATCCAAAACTGGACTCACAGGAGAGGATCAAATCATAGAAAGTTAGAGTGTCAGTCCTCTTGTACTTAAGTCGGCATTGTGCCTTTTGTATTAAATTCGGATGCAATTTCTGTGTTTCATCGTCAATAAGAAGGTCCAAGGGATACAGTAAACCTGAAGTTAAGCATCGGAATCTAAAACTGGACTCACAGGAGAGGTTCAAATCATAGAAAGTTAGAGTGTCAGGCCTCTTGTACTTAAGTCGGCATTGTGCCTTTTGTATTAAATTCGGATGCAATTTGTGTGTTTCATCGTCTATAAGAAAGTCCAAGGAATACGGCAAACCTGAAGTGAAGCATCTGAATCTACAACTGGACTCACAGGAGAGGTACAAATCATAGAAAGTTAGAGTGTCAGTCCTCTTATACTTAAATCAGCATTGTGCATTATGTATTAAATTCGGATGCAATTTCTGTGTTTCATCGTCAATAAGAAGGTCCAAGGGATACAATAGACCTGAAGTGAAGCATCGGAATCTAAAACTGGACTCACAGGAGAGGTTCAAATCATAGAAAGTTAAAGTGTCAGTCCTCTTGTACTTAAGTCGGCATTGTGCCTTTTGTATTAAATTCGGATGCAACTTCTGTGCTTCATCGTCCATAAGAAGGTCCAAGGGATACAGTAAATCTGAAGTGAAGCATCGGAATCTAAAACTGGACTCACAGGAGAGGTTCAAATCACAGAAAGTTAGAGTGTCAGTCCTCTTGTACTTAAGTCGGCATTGTGCATTTTGTATTAAATTCGGATGCAATTTCTGTGTTTCATCGTCAATAAGAAGGTCCAAGCGATACAGTAAACCTGATGTGAAGCATCGGAATCTAAAACTGGACTCACAGGAGAGGTTTAAATCATAGAGAGTTATGGTGTCAGTCCTCTTGTACTTAAGTCGGCAATGGGCCTTTTGTATTAAATTGGGATGCAATTTCTGTATTTCATCGTCATTAAGAAAGTCCAAGGAATACAGTAAACCTGAAGTTCGGAATCTAAAACTGGACTCACAGGAGAGGTTTAAATCATAAAAAGTTAGAGTGTCAGTCCTCTTGTACTTAAGTCGGCATTGTGCCTTTAATATTAAATTCGGATGCAATTTCTGTGTTTCATCGTCAATAAGATGGTCCAAGGGATACAGTAAACCTGAAGTGAAGCATCGGAATCTAAAACTGGACTCACAGGAGAGGTTCAAATCATAGAAAGTTAGAGTGTCAGTCCTGTAGTACTTAAGTCGGCATTGTGCCTTTTGTATTAAATTCGGATGCAATTGTTTTGTGTTTCATCGTCCATAAGAAGGTCCAAGGGATACAGTAATTCTGATGTGAAGCCTCGGAATCTAAAACTGCATACACAAGATAGGTTCAAATCATAGAAAGTTAGAGTGTCAGTCCTCTTGTACTTAAGTCGGCATTGTGCCTTTTGTAGTAAGTTCGGATGCAATTTCTGTGTATCATCGTCAATAAGAAGGTCCAAGGGAAACAGTAAACCTGATTTGAAGCATCGGAATCTAAATCTGGACTCACAGGAGAGGTTCAAATCATAGAGAGTTAGAGTGTTAGTCCACTTGTACTTAAGTCGGCGTTGTGCCTTTTGTATTACATTCGGATGCAATTGCTATGTTTCATCGTAAATAAGAAGGTCCAAGGGATACAGTAAACCTGAAGGTCGGAATCTAAAACTGGACTCACAGGAGAGGTTCAAATCATAAAAAGTTAAAGTGTCAGTCCTCTTGTACTTAAGTCGGCATTGTGCCTTTTGTATTACGTTCGGATGCAATTTCTGCGTTTCATCGTCTATAAGAAGGTCCAAGGGATACAGTAAAGCTGAAGTGAAGCATCGGAATCTAAACCTGGACTCACAGGAGAGGTTCAAATCATAAAAAGTTAGAGTGTCAGTCCTCTTGTACTTAAGTCGGCATTGTGCCTTTTGTATTAAATTAGGATGCAATTTCTGTGTTTCATCGTCAATACGATGGTCCAAGGGATACAGTTAACCTGAAGTGAAACATCGGAATCTAAAACTCAACTCGCAAGAGAGGTTCAAATCATCGAAAGTTAGAGTGTCAGGCCTCTTGTACTTAAGTCGGCATTGTGACTTTTGTATTAAATTCGGATGCAATATCTGTATTTCATCGTCTATAAGATAGTCCAAGGGATACAGTAAACCTGAAGTGAAGCATCGGGATCTAAAACTGGACTCACAGGAGAGGTTCAAATCATAGAAAGTTAGAGTGTCAGTCCTCTTGTACTTATGTCGGCATTGTGCCTTTTGTATTAAATTCGGATGCAATTTCTTTGTTTCATCGTCAACAAGAAGGTACAAGGGATACAGTAAACCTCAAGTGAAGCATGGGAATCTAAAACTGGACTCACAGGTGAGGTTCAAATCATAGAAAGTTAGAGTGTCAGTCCTCTTGTACTTAAGTCGGCATTGTGCCTTTTGTATAAAATTCGGATGCAATTTCTGTGTGTCATCGTCTATAAGAAAGATCAAGGGATAAAGTAAACCTGAAGAGAAGCATCGGAATCTGAAACTGGACTCACAGGAGGGGTTGAAATCATAGAAACTTAGAGTGTCAGTCCTCTGGTACTTAAGTCGGCATTTTGCCTTTTGTATTAAATTCGGATGCAATTTCTGAGTTTCATCGTCAATAAGAAGGTCCAAGGGATACAGTAAACCTGAAGAGAAGCATCGGAATCTAAAACTGGACTCACAGGAGAGGTTCAAATCATAGAAAGTTAGAGTGTCAGTGATCTTGTACTTATGTCGTCATTGTGCCTTTTGTATTTAATTCGGATTCAATTTCTGTGTTTCATCGTCAAGAAGAAGGTCCAAGGGATACAGTAAACCTGAAGTGAAGCATCGGAACCTAAAAGTGGACTCACAGGAGAGGTTCAAATCATAGATAGTTAGAGTGTCAGTCCTGTAGTACTTAAGTCGGCATTGTGCTTTTTGTATTAAATTCGGATGCCAAATCTGTGTTTCATCGTCAATAAAAAGGTCCAAGGGATACAGTAAACCTGATGTGAAGCGTCGGAATCTAAAACTCAACTCACAGGAGAGGTTCAAATCATATAGAGTTAGAGGGTCAGTACTCTTGTACTTAAGTCGGTATTATGCATTTTGTATTAAATTCGGATGCAATTTATGTGTTTCATCGTCAATAAGAAGGTCCAAGGGATACAGTAAACCTGAAGTGAAGCATCGGAATCTAAACCTGGACTCGCAGGAGAGGTTCAAATCATAGAAAGTTATAGTGTCAGTCCTCTTGTACTTAAGTCGGCATTGTGCCTTTTGTATTATATTCGGATGCAATTTCTGTGTTTCATCGTCAGTAAGAAGGTCCAAGGGATACAGTAGACCTGACATGAAGCATCGGAATCTAAAACTCAACTCATAGGAGTGGTTCAAATCATAGAAAGTTAGAATGTCAGGCCTCTTGTACTTAAGTCGGCATTGTGCCTTTTGTATTAATTTCGGATGCAGTATCTGTGTTTCAATGTCAATAAGAAGGTCCAAGGGAAACAGTAAACCTGAAGTGAAGCATCGGAATCTAAAACTGGACTCACAGGAGAGGTTCAAATCATCGAAAGTTAGAGTGTCAGGCCTCTTGTACTTAAGTCGGCATTGTGACTTTTGTATTAAATTCGGATGCAATATCTGTGTTTCATCGTCAATACGATGGTCCAAGGGATACAGTTAACCTGAAGTGAAGCATCGTAATCCAAAACTGGACTCACAGGAGAGGTTCAAATCATAGAAAGTAAGAGTGTCAGTCCTCTTGTACTTAAGACAGCATTGTGCCTTTTGTGTTAAATTCAGCTGCAATTTCTGTGTTTCATCGTCAATACGAAGTTCCAAGGGATACAGTAGACCTGAAGTGAAACATCGGAATCTAAAACTCAACTCGCAAGAGAGGTTCAAATCATCGAAAGTTAGAGTGTCAGGCCTCTTGTACTTAAGTCGGCATTGTGACTTTTGTATTAAATTCGGATGCAATATCTGTATTTCATCGTCTATAAGATAGTCCAAGGGATACAGTAAACCTGAAGTGAAGCATCGGGATCTAAAACTGGACTCACAGGAGAGGTTCAAATCATAGAAAGTTAGAGTGTCAGTCCTCTTGTACTTATGTCGGCATTGTGCCTTTTGTATTAAATTCGGATGCAATTTCTTTGTTTCATCGTCAACACGAAGGTACAAGGGATACAGTAAACCTGAAGTTAAGCATGGGAATCTAAAACTGGACTCACAGGTGAGGTTCAAATCATAGAAAGTTAGAGTGTCAGTCCTCTTGTACTTAAGTCGGCATTGTGCCTTTTGTATAAAATTCGGATGCAATTTCTGTGTGTCATCGTCTATAAGAAAGATCAAGGGATAAAGTAAACCTGAAGAGAAGCATCGGAATCTAAAACTGGACTCACAGGAGGGGTTGAAATCATAGAAACTTAGAGTGTCAGTCCTCTGGTACTTAAGTCGGCATTTTGCCTTTTGTATTAAATTCGGATGCAATTTCTGAGTTTCATCGTCAATAAGAAGGTCCAAGGGATACAGAAAACCTGAAGTGAAGCATCGGAATCTAAAACTGGACTCACAGGAGAGGTTCAAATCATAGAAAGTTAGAGTGTCAGTCCTCGAGTACTTAAGTCGGCATTGTGCCTTTTGTATTAATTTCGGATGCAATTTCTGTGCTTCATCGTCCATAAGAAGGTCCAAGGGATACAGTAAATCTGAAGTGAAGCATCGGAATCTAAAACTGGACTCGCAGGAGAGGTTCAAATCATAGAAAGTTATAGTGTCAGTCCTCTTGTACTTAAGTCGGCATTGTGCCTTTTGTATTAAATTCGGATGCAGTTTCTGTGTTTCATTGTCAATAAGAAGGTCCAAGGGAAACAGTAAACCTGAAGTGAAGAATCAGAATTTAAAACTGGACTCACAGGAGAGGTTCAAATCATAGAAAGTGAGAGTGTTAGTCCTCTTGTACTTAAGTCGGCATTGTGACTTTTGTATTATGTTCGGATGCAATTTCTGTGTTTCATCGTCAATAAGAATTTCCAAGGGATACAGTAAACCTGAAGTGAAGCATCGGAACCTAAAACTGGACTCACAGGAGAGGTTCAAATCATAGAGAGTTAGAGTGTCAGTCCTGTAGTACTTAAGTCGGCATTGTGCTTTTTGTATTAAATTCGGATGCCAAATCTGTGTTTCATCGTCAATAAAAAGGTCCAAGGGATACAGTAAACCTGATGTGAAGCGTCGGAGTCTAAAACTCAACTCACAGGAGAGGTTCAAATCATATAGAGTTAGAGGGTCAGTACTCTTGTACTTAAGTCGGTATTATGCCTTTTGTATTACATTCGGATGCAATTTATGTGTTTCATCGACAATAAGAAGATCCAAGGGATACAGTAAACCTGAAGTGAAGCATCGGAATCTAAAACTGGACTCACAGGAGAGGTTCAAATCATCGAAAGTTAGAGTGTCAGGCCTTTTGTACTTAAGTCGGCATTGTGACTTTTGTATTAAATTCGGATGCAGTATCTGTGTTTCATCGTCTATAAGAAGGTCCAAATGATACAGTAAACCTAAAGTGAAGCATCGAAATCGAAAACTGGACTCACAGGAAAGGTTCAAATCATAGAAAGTTAGAGTGTCAGTCCTCTTGTACTTAAGTCGGCATTGTGCCTTTGCATTAAATTCGGATGCAATTTTTGTGTTTCATCGTCAATAAGAAGGTCCAAGGGATACAGTAAACCTGAAGTGAAGCATCGGAATCTAAAACTGTACTCACAGGAGTGGTTCAAATCATAGAGAGTTAGAGTGTCAGTCCTCTTGTACTTAAATCGGCATTGTGCAATTTGTATTAAATTCGGATGCAATTTCTGTATTTCATCGACAATAACAAGCTACAAGGGATAAAGTAAACCTGAAGTGAAGCATTGGAATCTAAAACTGAACTCACAGGAGAGGTTCAAATCATAGAAAGTTAGTGTGTCAGACCTCTTGAACCTATGTCGGCATAGTTTCTTTTGTATTAAATTCGGATGCAATTTCTGTGTTTCATCGTCAATTAGAAGGTCCAAGGGATACAGTAAACCTGAAGTGAAGCATCGGAATCTAAAACTGGACTCACAGGAGAGGTTCAAATAAGAGAAAGCTAGAGTGTCAGTGCTCTTGTACTTATGTCGTCATTGTGCCTTTTGTATTTAATTCGGATGCAATTTCTGTGTTTCATCGTCAATAAGAAGGTCCAAGGGATACAGTAAACCTGAAGTGAAGCATCGGAATCTAAAACTGGACTCACAGGAGAGGTTCAAATCATAGAGAGTTAGAGTGTCAGTCCCCTAGTACTTAAGTCGGCATTGTGCCTTTTGTATTAAATTCGGATGCCAAATCTGTGTTTCATCGTCAATAAAAAGGTCCAAGGGATACAGTAAACCTGATGTGAAGCATCGGAATCTAAAACTCAACTCACAGGAGAGGTTCAAATCATAGAGAGTTAGAGGGTCAGTCCTCTTGTACTTAAGTCGGTATTATGCCTTTTGTATTAAATTCGGATGCAATTTATGTGTTTCATCGTCAATAAGAAGGTCCAAGGGATACAGTAAACCTGAAGTGAAATATCGCAAAACTAAAACTGGACTCACAGGAGAGGTTCAAATCATAAAAAGTTATAGTGTCAGTCCTCTTGTACTTAAGTCGGCATTGTGCCTTTTGTATTAAATTCGGATGCAGTTTCTGTGTTTCATTGTCAATAAGAAGGTCCAAAGGAAACAGTAAACCTGAAGTGAAGAATCGGAATTTAAAACTGGACTCACAGGAGAGGTTCAAATCATAGAAAGTGAGAGTGTTAGTCCTCTTGTACTTAAGTCGGCATTGTGACTTTTGTATTATGTTCGGATGCAATTTCTGTGTTTCATCGTCAATAAGAATTTCCAAGGGATACAGTAAACCTGAAGTGAAGCATCGGAATCTAAAACTGGACTTACAGGAGAGGTTCAAATAATAGAAAGCTAGAGTGTCAGTGCTCTTGTACTTATGTCGTCATTGTGCCTTTTGTATTTAATTCGGATTCAATTTCTGTGTTTCATCGTCAGGAAGAAGGTCCAAGGGATACAGTAAACCTGAAGTGAAGCATCGGAACCTAAAACTGGACTCACAGGAGAGGTTCAAATCATAGAGAGTTAGAGTGTCAGTCCTGTAGTACTTAAGTCGGCATTGTGCTTTTTGTATTAAATTCGGATGCCAAATCTGTGTTTCAGCGTCAATAAAAAGGTCCAAGGGATACAGTAAACCTGATGTGAAGCGTCGGAATCTAAAACTCAACTCATAGGAGAGGTTCAAATCATATAGAGTTAGAGGGTCAGTACTCTTGTACTTAAGTCGGTATTATGCCTTTTGTATTACATTCGGATGCAATTTATGTGTTTCATCGTCAATAAGAAGGTCCAAGGGATACAGTAAACCTGAAGTGAAGCATCGGAATCTAAACCTGGACTCACAGGAGAGGTTCAAATCATAGAAAGTTATAGTGTCAGTCCTCTTGTACTTAAGTCGCCATTGTGCCTTTTGTATCAAATTCGGATGCAATTTCTGTGTTTCATCGTCAGTAAGAAGGTCCAAGGGATACAGTAGACCTGACGTGAAGCATCGGAATCTAAAACTCAACTCACAGGAGTGGTTCAAATTATAGAAAGTTAGAGTGTCAGGCCTCTTGTACTTAAGTCGGCATTGTGCCTTTTGTATTAAATTCGGATGTAATTTCTGTGTTTCATCGTCAATAAGAAGGTCCAAGGGATGCAATAAACCTGAAGTGAAGCATCGGAATCTAAAACTGGACTCACAGGAGAGGTTCAAATAATAGAAAGTTAGAGTGTCAGTCCTCGAACACTTAAGTCGGCATTGTGCCTTTTGTATTAATTTCGGATGCAATTTCTGTGCTTCATCGTCCATAAGAAGGTCCAAGGGATACAGTAAATCTGAAGTGAAGCATCGGAATCTAAAACTGGACTCACAGGAGAGGTTCAAATCATAGAAAGTTAGAGTGTCAGTCCTCTTGAACCTATGTCGGCATAGTTTCTTTTGTATTAAATTCGGATGCGATTTCTGTGTTTCATCGTCAATTTAAAGGTCCAAGGGATACAGTAAACCTGAAGTGAAGCATCGGAATCTAAAACTGGACTCACAGGAGAGGTTCAAATAAGAGAAAGCTAGAGTGTCAGTGCTCTTGTACTTATGTCGTCATTGTGCCTTTTGTATTTAATTCGGATGCAATTTCTGTGTTTCATCGTCAATAAGAAGGTCCAAGGGATACAGTAAACCTGAAGTGAAGCATCGGAACCTAAAACTGGACTCACAGGAGAGGTTCAAATCATAGAGAGTTAGAGTGTCAGTCCCCTAGTACTTAAGTCGGCATTGTGCCTTTTGTATTAAATTCGGATGCCAAATCTGTGTTTCATCGTCAATAAAAAGGTCCAAGGGATACAGTAAACCTGATGTGAAGCATCGGAATCTAAAACTCAACTCACAGGAGAGGTTCAAATCATAGAGAGTTAGAGGGTCAGTCCTCTTGTACTTAAGTCGGTATTATGCCTTTTGTATTAAATTCGGATGCAATTTATGTGTTTCATCGTCAATAAGAAGGTCCAAGGGATACAGTAAACCTGAAGTGAAATATCGCAAAACTAAAACTGGACTCACAGGAGAGGTTCAAATCATAAAAAGTTATAGTGTCAGTCCTCTTGTACTTAAGTCGGCATTGTGCCTTTTGTATTAAATTCGGATGCAGTTTCTGTGTTTCATTGTCAATAAGAAGGTCCAAAGGAAACAGTAAACCTGAAGTGAAGAATCGGAATTTAAAACTGGACTCACAGGAGAGGTTCAAATCATAGAAAGTGAGAGTGTTAGTCCTCTTGTACTTAAGTCGGCATTGTGACTTTTGTATTATGTTCGGATGCAATTTCTGTGTTTCATCGTCAATAAGAATTTCTAAGGGATACAGTAAACCTGAAGTGAAGCATCGGAATCTAAAACTGGACTCACAGGAGAGGTTCAAATAATAGAAAGCTAGAGTGTCAGTGCTCTTGTACTTATGTCGTCATTGTGCCTTTTGTATTTAATTCGGATTCAATTTCTGTGTTTCATCGTCAGGAAGAAGGTCCGAGGGATACAGTAAACCTGAAGTGAAGCATCGGAACCTAAAACTGGACTCACAGGAGAGGTTCAAATCATAGAGAGTTAGAGTGTCAGTCCTGTAGTACTTAAGTCGGCATTGTGCTTTTTGTATTAAATTCGGATGCCAAATCTGTGTTTCAGCGTCAATAAAAAGGTCCAAGGGATACAGTATACCTGATGTGAAGCGTCGGAATCTAAAACTCAACTCATAGGAGAGGTTCAAATCATATAGAGTTAGAGGGTCATTACTCTTGTACTTAAGTCGGTATTATGCCTTTTGTATTACATTCGGATGCAATTTATGTGTTTCATCGTCAATAAGAAGGTCCAAGGGATACAGTAAACCTGAAGTGAAGCATCGGAATCTAAACCTGGACTCGCAGGAGAGGTTCAAATCATAGAAAGTTATAGTGTCAGTCCTCCTGTACTTAAGTCGCCATTGTGCCTTTTGTATTAAATTCGGATGCAATTTCTGTGTTTCATCGTCAGTAAGAAGGTCCAAGGGATACAGTAGACCTGACGTGAAGCATCGGAATCTAAAACTCAACTCGCAGGAGTGGTTCAAATTATAGAAAGTTAGAGTGTCAGGCCTCTTGTACTTAAGTCGGCATTGTGCCTTTTGTATTAAATTCGGATGTAATTTCTGTGTTTCATCGTCAATAAGAAGGTCCAAGGGATGCAATAAACCTGAAGTGAAGCATCGGAATCTAAAACTGGACTCACAGGAGAGGTTCAAATCATAGAGAGTTAGAGTGTCAGTCCTCGAACACTTAAGTCGGCATTGTGCCTTTTGTATTAATTTCGGATGCAATTTCTGTGCTTCATCGTCCATAAGAAGGTCCAAGGGATACAGTAAATCTGAAGTGAAGCATCGGAATCTAAAACTGGACTCACAGGAGAGGTTCAAATCATAGAAAGTTAGAGTGTCAGTTCTCTTGTACTTAAGTCGGCATTGTGAATTTTGTATTAAATTCGGATGCAATTTCTGTGTTTCATCGTCAATAAGAAGGTCCAAGGGATACAGTAAACCTGAAGTGAAGCATCGGAATCTAAAACTGGACTCACAGGAGAGGTTCAAATCATCGTAAGTTAGAGTGTCAGGCCTTTTGTACTTAAGTCGGCATTGTGACTTTTGTATTAAATTCGGATGCAGTATCTGTATTTCATCGTCTATAAGAAGGTCCAAATGATACAGTAAACCTAAAGTGAAGCATCGAAATCGAAAACTGGACTCACAGGAAAGGTTCAAATCATAGAAATTTAGAGTGTCATTCCTCTTGTACTTAAGTCGGCATTGTGCCTTTGCATTAAATTCGGATGCAATTTCTCTGTTTCGCCGTCAATAAGAAGGTCCAAGGGATACAGTAAACCTGAAGTGAAGCATTGGAATCTAAAACTGGACTCACAGGAGAGGTTCAAATCTTAGAAAGTTAGTGTGTCAGTCCTCTTGTACTTAAGTCGGCATTGTGCCTTTTGCATTAAATTCGGATGCAATTTCTGTGTTTCATCGTCAATAAGAAGGTCCAAGGGATCCAGTAAACCTGAAGTTAAGCATCGGAATCTAAAACTGTACTCACAGGAGTGGTTCAAATCATAGAGAGTTAGAGTGTCAGTCCTCTTGTACTTAAATCGGCATTGTGCAATTTGTATTAAATTCGGATGCAATTTCTGTATTTCATCGACAATAAGAAGCTACAAGGGATAAAGTAAACCTGAAGTGAAGCATTGGAATCTAAAACTGAACTCACAGGAGAGGTTCAAATCATAGAAAGTTAGAGTGTCAGTCCTCTTGAACCTATGTCGGCATAGTTTCTTTTGTATTAAATTCGGATGATATTTCTGTGTTTCATCGTCAATTAGAAGGTCCAAGGGATACAGTAAACCTGAAGTGAAGCATCGGAATCTAAAACTGGACTCACAGGAGAGGTTCAATTCATAGAAAGTTAGAGTGTCAGTTCTCTTGTACTTAAGTCGGCATTGTGCCTTTTGTATTAAATTCGGATGCAATTTCTGTGTTTCATCGTCAATAAGAAGGTCCAAGGGATACAGTAAACCTGAAGTGAAGCATCGGAATCTAAAACTGGACTCACAGGAGAGGTTCAAATCATCGTAAGTTAGAGTGTCAGGCCTTTTGTACTTAAGTCGGCATTGTGACTTTTGTATTAAATTCGGATGCAGTATCTGTATTTCATCGTCTATAAGAAGGTCCAAATGATACAGTAAACCTAAAGTGAAGCATCGAAATCGAAAACTGGACTCACAGGAAAGGTTCAAATCATAGAAATTTAGAGTGTCATTCCTCTTGTACTTAAGTCGGCATTGTGCCTTTGCATTAAATTCGGATGCAATTTCTCTGTTTCGCCGTCAATAAGAAGGTCTAAGGGATACAGTAAACCTGAAGTGAAGCATTGGAATCTAAAACTGGACTCACAGGAGAGGTTCAAATCTTAGAAAGTTAGTGTGTCAGTCCTCTTGTACTTAAGTCGGCATTGTGCCTTTTGCATTAAATTCGGATGCAATTTCTGTGTTTCATCGTCAATAAGAAGGTCCAAGGGATCCAGTAAACCTGAAGTTAAGCATCGGAATCTAAAACTGTACTCACAGGAGTGGTTCAAATCATAGAGAGTTAGAGTGTCAGGCCTCTTGTACTTAAATCGGCATTGTGACTTTTGTATTAAATTCGGATGCAGTATCTGTATTTCATCGTCTATAAGAAGGTCCAAATGATACAGTAAACCTAAAGTGAAGCATCGAAATCGAAAACTGGACTCACAGGAAAGGTTCAAATCATAGAAAGTTAGAGTGTCAGTCCTCATGTACGTAGGACGGCACTGTGCCTTTGGTATTGAAAACGGATGCAATTTTTGTGTTTCATCGTCAATAAGAAGGTCCAAGCGATACAGTAAATCTGAAGTGAAGCATCGGAATCTAAAACTGGACCCACAGGAGAGGTTCAAATCATAGAAAGTTAGAGTCTCAGTCCTCATGTACTTAAGTCGGCATTGTGCCTTTTGTATTACATTCGGATGCCATATCTGTGTTTCATCGTCAATAAGAAGGTCCAAGGTATACAGTAAACCTGATGTGAAGTATCGGAATCTAAAACTCAACTCACAGGAGAGGTTCAAATCGTAGAGAGTTAGAGGGTCGGTCCTCTTGTACTTAAGTCGGCATTTTGCCTTTTGAATTAAGTTCGGATGCAATTTCTGGGTTTCATCGTCCATAAGAATTTCCAAGGGATACAGTAAATCTGAACTGAAGCATCGGAATCTAAAACTGGACTCACAGGAGAGGTTCAAATCATAGAAAGTTAGACTCTCAGTCCTCTTGTACTTAAGTCGGCATTGTGCCTTTTGTATTAAATTCGGATGCCATATCTGTAATTCATCGTCAATAAGAAAGTCCAAGGGATACAGTAAACCTGATGTGAAGCACCGGAATCTAAAAATCAACTCACACTAGAGGTTCAAATCATAGAGAGTTAGAGTGTCAGTCCTCTTGTACTTAAGTCGGCATTGTGCCTTTTGTATTACATTCGGATGCAATTTATGTGTTTCATCGTCAATAAGAAGGTCCAAGGGATACAGTAAACCTGAAGTGAAGCATCGGAATCTAAAACTGGACTCACAGGAGAGGTTCAAATCTTAGAAAGTTAGTGTGTCAGTCCTCTTGTACTTAAGTCGGCATTGTGCCTTTTGCATTAAATTCGGATGCAATTTCTGTGTTTCATCGTCAATAAGAAGGTCCAAGGGATCCAGTAAACCTGAAGTTAAGCATCGGAATCTAAAACTGTACTCACAGGAGTGGTTCAAATCATAGAGAGTTAGAGTGTCAGTCCTCTTGTACTTAAATCGGCATTGTGCAATTTGTATTAAATTCGGATGCAATTTCTGTATTTCATCGACAATAAGAAGCTACAAGGGATAAAGTAAACCTGAAGTGAAGCATTGGAATCTAAAACTGAACTCACAGGAGAGGTTCAAATCATAGAAAGTTAGAGTGTCAGTCCTCTTGAACCTATGTCGGCATAGTTTCTTTTGTATTAAATTCGGATGCAATTTCTGTGTTTCATCGTCAATTAGAAGGTCCAAGGGATACAGTAAACCTGAAGTGAAGCATCGGAATCTAAAACTGGACTCACAGGAGAGGTTCAATTCATAGAAAGTTAGAGTGTCAGTCCTCTTTTACTTAAGTCGGCCTTGTGCCTTTTGTAATAAATTCGGATGCAATTTCTGTGTTTCATCGTCAACAAGAAGGTCCAAGGTATACAGTAAACCTGAAGTGAAGCATCGGAATCTAAAACTGGACTCACAGAAGAGGTTCAAATCATAGAGAGTTAGAGTGTCAGTCCTCTTGTACTTAAATCGGCATTGTGCATTTTGTATCAAATTCGGATGCAATTTCTGTGTTTCATCGTCAATAAGAAGGTCCAAGGGATACAGTAAACCTGAAGTGAAGCATCGGAATCTAAAACTGGACTCACAGGAGAGGTTCAAATCATACAAAGTTAGAATGTCAGTCCTCTTTTACTTAAGTCGGGTTTGTGCCTTTTGTAATAAATTCGGATGCAATTTCTGTGTTTCATCGTCAATAAGACGGTCCAAGGTATACGGTAAACCTGAAGTGAAGCAACGGAATCTAAAACTGGACTCACAGGGGAGGTTCAAATCATAGAAAGTTAGAGTGTCAGTGCTCTTGTAGTTGAGTCGACATTGTGCCTTTTGTATTAAATTCGGATGCAATTTCTGTGTTTCATCGTCAATAAGAAGGTCCAAGGGATACAGTAAACCTGAAGTGAAGCATCGGAATCAAAAACTGGACTCACAGGAGAGGTTCAAATCATCGAAAGTTAGAGTGTCAGGCCTCTTGTACTTATGTCGGCATTGTGACTTTTGTATTAAATTCGGATGCAGTATCTGTATTTCATCGTCTATAAGAAGGTCCAAATGATACAGTAAACCTAAAGTGAAGCATCGAAATCGAAAACTGGACTCACAGGAAAGGTTCAAATCATAGAAAGTTAGAGTGTCAGTCCTCTTGTACGTAGGACGGCATTGTGCCTTTGGTATTGAATTCGGATGCAATTTTTGTGTTTCATCGTCAATAAGAAGGTCCAAGGGATACAGTAAGCCTGAAGCGAAGCACCGGAATCTAAAACTGGACTCACAGGAGAGGTTCAAATCACAGAGAGTTAGAGTGTCAGTCCTCTAGTACTTAAGTCGGAATTGTGCTTTTTGTATTAAATTCGGATGCAATTTCTGTGTTTCATCGTCAATAAGAAGGTCGAAGGGATACAGTAAATCTGAACTGAAGCTACGGAACCTAAAACTGGACTCACAGGAGAGGATCAAATCACAGAAAGTTAGAGTCTCAGTCCTCATGTGCTTAAGTCGGCATTGTGACTTTTGTATTACATTCAGATGCCATATCTGTGTTTCATCGTCAATAAGAAGGTCCAAGGTATACAGTAAACCTGATATGAAGTATCGGTATCTAAAACTCAACTCACAGGAGAGGTTCAAATCGTAGAGAGTTAGAGGGTCAGACCTCATGTACTTAAGTCGGCATTTTGCCTTTTGAATTAAGTTCGGATGCAATTTCTGGGTTTCATCGTGCATAAGAATTTCCAAGGGATACAGTAAGTCTGAACTGAAGCATCGGAATCTAAAACTGGACACACAGGAGAGGTTCAAATTATAGGAAGTTAGAGTCTCAGTCCTCTTGTACTTAAGTCGGCATTGTGCCTTATGTATTAAAATCGGATGCCATATCTGTGTTTCATCGTCAATAAGAAGGTCCAAGGGATACAGTAAACCTGATGTGAAGCACCGGAATCTAAAAGTCAACTCACACTAGAGGTTCAAATCATAGAGAGTTAGAGTGTCAGTCCTCTTGTACTAAAGTAGCATTGTGCCTTTTGTATTAAATTCGGATGCAATTTATGTGTTTCATCGTCAATAAGAAGATCCAAGGGATACAGTAAACATGAAGTGAAGCATCGGAATCCAAAACTGCACTCACAGGAGGGGATCAAATCATAGAAAGTTGGAGTGTCAGTCCTCTTGTACTTAAGTCCTCATTGTGCCTTTTGTATTAAATTCGGATGCAATTTCTGTGTTTCATCGTCCATAAGAATTTCCAAGGGATACAGTAAATCTGAACTGAAGCATCGGAATCTAAAACTGGGCTCACAGGAGAGGTTCAAATCATAGAAAGTTTGAGTCTCAGTCCACTTGTACTTAAGTCGGCATATTGCCTTTTGTATTAAATTCGGATGCCATATCTGTGTTTCATCGTCAATAAGAAGGTCCAAGGGATACAGTAAACCTGATGTGAAGCACCGGAATCTAAAAGTCAACTCACACTAGAGGTTCAAATCATAGACAGTTAGAGTGTCAGTCCTCTTGTACTTAAGTCGGCATTGTGCCTTTTGTATTAAATTCGGATGGAATTTCTGTGTTTCATCGTCAATAAGAAGGTCCAAGGGATACAGTAAACCTGAAGTGAAGAATCGGAATCTAAAACTGGACTCACAGGAGAGGTTCAAATCATAGAAAGTCAGAGTGTCAGTCCTCTTGTACTTACGTCGGCATTGTGCCTTTGCATTAAATTCGGATGCAATTTCTCTGTTTCGCCGTCACTAAGAAGGTCCAAGGGATACAGTAAACCTGATGTGAAGCATCGGAATCTAAAACCCAGCTCACAGGAGAGGTTCAAATCGTAGAGAGTTAGAGGGTCAGTCCTCTTGTACTTAAGTCGGCATTATGCCTTTTGTATTAAATTCGGATGGAATTTCTGTGTTTCATCGTCAATAAGAAGGTCAAAGGGATACAGTAAACCTGAAGTGAAGCATCGGAATCTAAAACTGGGCTCACAGGAGAGGTTCAAATCATAGAAAGTTAGAATGTCAGTCCTCTTTTACTTAAGTCGGGTTTGTGCCTTTTGTAATACATTCGGATGCAATTTCTGTGTTTCATCGTCAATAAGAAGGTCCAAGGTATACGGTAAACCTGAAGTGAAGCAACGGAATCTAAAACTGGACTCACAGGAGATGTTCAAATCATAGGAATTTAGAGTGTCAGTGCTCTTGTACGTGAGTCGTCATTGTGCCTTTTGTATTAAATTCGGATGCAATTTCTGTGTTTCATCGTCAATATCTTATTGTCCAAGGGATACAGTAAACCTGAAGTGAAGCATCGGAATCTAAAACTGGACTCACAGGAGAGGTTCAAATCATCGAAAGTTAGAGTGTCAGGCCTCTTGTACTTAAATCGGCATTGTGACTTTTGTATTAAATTCGGATGCAGTATCTGTATTTCATCGTCTATAAGAAGGTCCAAATGATACAGTAAACCTAAAGTGAAGCATCGAAATCGAAAACTGGACTCACAGGAAAGGTTCAAATCATAGAAAGTTAGAGTGTCAGTCCTCATGTACGTAGGACGGCACTGTGCCTTTGGTATTGAAAACGGATGCAATTTTTGTGTTTCATCGTCAATAAGAAGGTCCAAGGGATACAGTAAGCCTGAAGCGAAGCATCGGAATCTAAAACTGGACTCACAGGAGAGGTTCAAATCATAGAGAGTTAGAGTGTCAGTTCTCTAGTACTTAAGTCGGAATTGTGCTTTTTGTATTAAATTCGGATGCAATTTCTGTGTTTCATCGTCAATAAGAAGGTCCAAGCGATACAGTAAATCTGAAGTGAAGCATCGGAATCTAAAACTGGACCCACAGGAGAGGTTCAAATCATAGAAAGTTAGAGTCTCAGTCCTCATGTACTTAAGTCGGCATTGTGCCTTTTGTATTACATTCGGATGCCATATCTGTGTTTCATCGTCAATAAGAAGGTCCAAGGTATACAGTAAACCTGATGTGAAGTATCGGAATCTAAAACTCAACTCACAGGAGAGGTTCAAATCGTAGAGAGTTAGAGGGTCAGTCCTCTTGTACTTAAGTCGGCATTTTGCCTTTTGAATTAAGTTCGGATGCAATTTCTGGGTTTCATCGTCCATAAGAATTTCCAAGGGATACAGTAAATCTGAACTGAAGCATCGGAATCTAAAACTGGACTCACAGGAGAGGTTCAAATCATAGAAAGTTAGACTCTCAGTCCTCTTGTACTTAAGTCGGCATTGTGCCTTTTGTATTAAATTCGGATGCCATATCTGTAATTCATCGTCAATAAGAAGGTCCAAGGGATACAGTAAACCTGATGTGAAGCACCGGAATCTAAAAGTCAACTCACACTAGAGGTTCAAATCATAGAGAGTTAGAGTGTCAGTCCTCTTGTACTTAAGTCGGCATTGTGCCTTTTGTATTACATTCGGATGCAATTTATGTGTTTCATCGTCAATAAGAAGGTCCAAGGGATACAGTAAACCTGAAGTGAAGCATCGGAATCTAAAACTGGACTCACAGGAGAGGTTCAAATCTTAGAAAGTTAGTGTGTCAGTCCTCTTGTACTTAAGTCGGCATTGTGCCTTTTGCATTAAATTCGGATGCAATTTCTGTGTTTCATCGTCAATAAGAAGGTCCAAGGGATCCAGTAAACCTGAAGTTAAGCATCGGAATCTAAAACTGTACTCACAGGAGTGGTTCAAATCGTAGAGAGTTAGAGTGTCAGTCCTCTTGAACCTATGTCGGCACTGTTTCTTTTGTATTAAATTCGGATGCAATTTCTGTGTTTCATCGTCAATTAGAAGGTCCAAGGGATACAGTAAACCTGAAGTGAAGCATCGGAATCTAAAATTCAACTCACAGGACAGGTTCAAATCATAGAAGGTAGAGTGTCAGGCCTCTTGTACTTAAGTCTGCATTGTGCCATTTGTATTAAATTCGGATGCAATTTCTGTGTTTCATCGTCAATAAGAAGGTCCAAGGGATACAGTAAACCTGAAGTGAAGCATCGGAATCTAAAACTGGACTCACAGGAGAGGTTCAAATCATAGAAAGTTAGAGTGTCAGTCCTCTTGTACTTAAGTCGGCATTGTGCCTTTGCATTAAATTCGGATGCAATTTCTCTGTTTCGCCGTCATTAAGAAGGTCCAAGGGATACAGCAAACCTGAAGTGAAGCATCGGAATCTAAAACTGGACTCACAGGAGAGGTTCAAATCTTAGAAAGTTAGAGTGTCAGTCCTCTTGTACTTAAGTCGGCATTGTGCCTTTTGCATTAAATTCGGATGCAATTTCTGTATTTCATCGACAATAAGAAGCTACAAGGGATACAGTAAACCTGAAGTGAAGCATTGGAATCTAAAACTGGACTCACCGGAGAGGTTCAAATCATACAAAGTTAGAGTGTCAGTCCTCTTGAACCTATGTCGGCACTGTTTCTTTTGTATTAAATTCGGATGCAATTTCTGTGTTTCATCGTCAATTAGAAGGTCCAAGGGATACAGTAAACCTGAAGTGAAGCATCGGAATCTAAAACTGGACTCACAGGAGAGGTTCATGTCATAGAAAGTTAGAGTGTCAGTCCTCTTTTACTTAAGTCGGCCTTGTGCCTTTTGTAATAAATTCGGATGCAATTTCTGTGTTTCATCGTCAACAAGAAGGTCCAAGGTATACAGTAAACCTGAAGTGAAGCATCGGAATCTAAAACTGGACTCACAGGAGAGGTTCAAATAATAGAAAGCTAGAGTGTCAGTGCTCTTGGACTTATGTCGTCATTGTTCCTTTTGTATTTAATTCGGATGCAATTTCTGTGTTTCATCGTCAATAAGAAGGTCCAAGGGATACAGTAAACCTGAAGTGAAGCATCGGAACCTAAAACTGGACTCACAGGAGAGGTTCAAATCATAGAGAGTTAGAGTGTCAGTCGTGTAGTACTTAAGTCGGCATTGTGCTTTTTGTATTAAATTCGGATGCCTAATCTGTGTTTCATCGTCAATAAAAAGGTCCAAGGGATACAGTAAACCTGATGTGAAGTATCGGAATCTGAAACTCAACTCACAGGAGAGGTTCAAATCGTAGAGAGTTAGAGGGTCAGTCCTCTTGTACTTATGTCGGCATTTTAACTTTTGAATTAAGTTTGGATGCAATTTCTGGGTTTCATCGTCCATAAGAATTTCCAAGGGATACAGTAAATCTGAACTGAAGCATCGGAATCTAAAACTGGACTCACAGGAGAGGTTCAAATCATAGAAAGTTAGACTCTCAGTCCTCTTGTACTTAAGTCGGCATTGTGCCTTTTGTATTAAATTCGGATGCCATATCTGTGTTTCATCGTCAATAAGAAGGTCCAAGGGATACAGTAAACCTGATGTGAAGCACCGGAATCTAAAAGTCAACTCACACTAGAGGTTCAAATCATAGAGAGTTAGAGTGTCAGTCCTCTTGTACTTAAGTCGGCATTGTGCCTTTGCATTAAATTCGGATGCAATTTCTCTGTTTCGCCGTCATTAAGAAGGACCAAGGGATACAGCAAACCTGAAGTGAAGCATCGGAATCTAAAAGTGGACTCACAGGAGAGGTTCAAATCTTAGAAAGTTAGAGTGTCAGTCCTCTTGTACTTAGGTCGGCATTGTGCCTTTTGCATTAAATTCGGATGCAATTTCTGTGTTTCATCGTCAATAAGAAGGTCCAAGGGATCCAGTAAACCTGAAGTTAAGCATCGGAATCTGAAACTGGACTCACAGGAGTGGTTCAAATCATAAAGAGTTAGAGTGTCAGTGCTCTTGTACTTAAATCGGCATTGTGCATTTTGTATTAAATTCGGATGCAATTTCTGTATTTCATCGACTATAAGAAGCTACAAGGGATACAGTAAACCTGAAGTGAAGCATTGGAATCTAAAACTGGACTCACAGGAGAGGTTCAAATCATACAAAGTTAGAGTGTCAGTCCTCTTGAACCTATGTCGGCACTGTTTCTTTTGTATTAAATTCGGATGCAATTTCTGTGTTTCATCGTCAATTAGAAGGTCCAAGGGATACAGTAAACCTGAATTGAAGCATCGGAATCTAAAACTGGACTCACAGGAGAGGTTCATTTCATAGAAAGTTAGAGTGTCAGTCCTCTTTTACTTAAGTCGGCCTTGTGCCTTTTGTAATAAATTCGGATGCAATTTCTGTGTTTCATCGTCAACAAGAAGGTCCAAGGTATACAGTAAACCTGAAGTGAAGCATCGGAATCTAAAACTGGACTCACAGGAGAGGTTCAAATAATAGAAAGCTAGAGTGTCAGTGCTCTTGTACTTATGTCGTCATTGTGCCTTTTGTATTTAATTCGGATGCAATTTCTGTGTTTCATCGTCAATAAGAAGGTCCAAGGGATACAGTAAACATGAAGTGAAGCATCGGAACCAAAAACTGGACTCACAGGAGAGGTTCAAATCATAGAGAGTTAGAGTGTCAGTCGTGTAGTACTTAAGTCGGCATTGTGCTTTTTGTATTAAATTCGGATGCCAAATCTGTGTTTCATCGTCAATAAAAAGGTCCAAGGGATACAGTAAACCTGATGTGAAGCGTCGGAATCTAAAACTCAACTCACAGGAGAGGTTCAAAACATAGAGAGTTAGAGGGTCAGTCCACTTGTACTTAAGTCTTTATTATGCCTTTTGTATTAAATTCGGATGCAATTTATGTGTTTCATCGTCAATAAGAAGGTCCAAGGGATACAGTAAACCTGAAGTGAAGCATCGGAATCTAAACCTGGACTCGCAGAAGAGGTTCAAACCATAGAAAGTTATAGTGTCAGTCCTCTTGTACTTAAGTCGGCATTGTGCCTTTTGTATTAAATTAGGATGTAATTTCTGTGTTTCATCGTCAATAAGAAGGTCCAAGGGATACAATAAACCTGAAGTGAAGCATCGGAATCTAAAACTGGACTCACAGGAGAGGTTCAAATCATAGAAAGTTAGAGTGTCAGTCCTCGAGTACTTAAGTCGGCATTGTGCCTTTTGTATTAAATTCGGATGCAATTTCTGTGCTTCATCGTCCATAAGAAGGTCCAAGGGATACAGTAAATCTGAAGTGAAGCATCGGAATCTAAAACTGGACTCACAGGAGAGGTTCAAATCATAGAAAGTTAGTGTGTCAGTCCTCTTGTACTTAAGTCGGCATTGTGCCTTTTGTATTAAATTCGGATGCAATTTCTGTGTTTCATCGTCACTAAAAAGGTCCAAGCGATACAGTAAACCTGATGTGAAGCATCGGAATCTAAAACTGGACTCACAGGAGAGCTTCAAATAGTAGAGTGTTAGAGGGTCAGTCCTCTTGTACTTAAGTCGGCATTATGCCTTTTGTATTAAATTCGGATGGAATTTCTGTGTTTCATCGTCAATAAGAAGGTCCAAGGGACACAGTAAACCTGAAGTTCTTAATCTAAAATGGGTCTCACAGGAGAGGTTCAAATCATAGAAAGTTAGAGTGTCAGTCCTCTTGTACTTATGTCGACATTGTGCCTTTTGTGTTAAATTCGGATGCAATTTCTGTCTTTCATCGTCTATAAGAAGGTCCAAAGGATCCAGTAAACCTGAAGTTAAGCATCGGAATCTAAAACTGGACTCACAGGAGAGGTTCAAATCATAGAAAGTTAGAATGTCAGTCCTCTTTTACTTAAGTCGGGTTTGTGCCTTTTGTAATAAATTCGGATGCAATTTCTGTGTTTCATCGTCAATAAGAAGGTCCAAGGTATACGGTAAACCTGAAGTGAAGCAACGGAATCTAAAACTGGACTCACAGGAGAGGTTCAAATCATAGAAAGTTAGAGTGTCAGTGCTCTTGTACTTGAGGCGTCATTGTGCCTTTTGTATTAAATTCGGATGCAATTTCTGTGTTTCATCGTCAGTACGAAGTTCCAAGGGATACAGTAGACCTGAAGTGAAGCATCGGAATCTAAAACTGGACTCACAGGAGAGGTTCAAATCATCGAAAGTTAGAGTGTCAACCCTCTTGTACTTAAGTCGGCATTGTGACTTTTGTATTAAATTCGGATGCAGTATCTGTATTTCATCGTCTATAAGAAGGTCCAAATGATACAGTAAACCTAAAGTGAAGCATCGAAATAGAAAACTGGACTCACAGGAAAGGTTCAAATCAAAGAAAGTTAGAGTGTCAGTCCTCTTGTACGTAGGAGGGCATTGTGCCTTTGGTGTTGAATTCGGATGCAATTTTTGTTTTTCATCGTCAATAAGAAGGTCCAAGGGATACAGTAAGCCTGAAGCGAAGCATCGGAATCTAAAACTGGACTCACAGGAGAGGTTCAAATCGTAGAGAGTTAGAGTGTCAGTCCTCTAGTACTTAAGTCGGAATTGTGCTTTTTGTATTAAATTGGGATGCAATTTCTGTGTTTCATCGTCAATAAGAAGGTCCAAGGGATACAGTAAATCTGAACTGAAGCATCGGAATCTAAAACTGGACTCACAGGAGAGGTTCAAATCATAGAAAGTTAGAGTCTCAGTCCTCATGTACTTAAGTCGGCATTGTGCCTTTTGTATTACATTCGGATGCCATATCTGTGTTTCATCGTCAATAAGAAGGTCCAAGGTAGACAGTAAACCTGATGTGAAGTATCGGAATCTAAAACTCAACTCAAAATAGAGGTTCAAATCGTAGAGAGTTAGAGGGTCAGTCCTCTTGTACTTAAGTCGGCATTTTGCCTTTTGAATTAAGTTCAGATGCAATTTCTGGGTTTCATCGTCCATAAGAATTTCCAAGGGATACAGTAAATCTGAACTGAAGCATCGGAATCTAAAACTGGACTCACAGGAGACGTTCAAATCATAGAAAGTTAGAGTCTCAGTCCTCTTGTACTTAAGTCGGCATTGTGCCTTTTGTATTAAATTCGGATGCCATATCTGTGTTTCATCGTCAATAAGAAGGTCCAAGGGATACAGTAAACCTGATGTGAAGCACTGGAATCTAAAAGTCAACTCACACTAGAGGTTCAAATCATAGAGAGTTAGAGAGTCAGTCCTCTTGTACTTGAGTCGTCATTGTGCCTTTTGTATTAAGTTCGGATGCAATTTCTGTGTTTCATCGTCAATAAGAAGGTCCAAGGGATACAGTAAACCTGAAGTGAAGCATCGGAATCTAAAACTGGACTCACAGGAGAGGTTCAAATCATCGAAAGTTAGAGTGTCAACCCTCTTGTACTTAAGTCGGCATTGTGACTTTTGTATTAAATTCGGATGCAGTATCTGTATTTCATCGTCTATAAGAAGGTCCAAATGATACAGTAAACCTAAAGTGAAGCATCGAAATAGAAAACTGGACTCACAGGAAAGGTTCAAATCATAGAAAGTTAGAGTGTCAGTCCTCTTGTACGTAGGACGGCATTGTGCCTTTGGTGTTGAATTCGGATGCAATTTTTGTTTTTCATCGTCAATAAGAAGGTCCAAGGGATACAGTAAGCCTGAAGCGAAGCATCGGAATCTAAAACTGGACTCACAGGAGAGGTTCAAATGATAGAGAGTTAGAGTGTCAGTCCTCTAGTACTTAAGTCGGAATTGTGCTTTTTGTATTAAATTCGGATGCAATTTCTGTGTTTCATCGTCAATAAGAAGGTCCAAGGGATACAGTAAATCTGAACTGAAGCATCGGAATCTAAAACTGGACTCACAGGAGAGGTTCAAATCATAGAAAGTAAGAGTCTCAGTCCTCATGTACTTAAGTCGGCATTGTGCCTTTTGTATTACATTCGGATGCCATATCTGTGTTTCATCGTCAATAAGAAGGTCCAAGGTATACAGTAAACCTGATGTGAAGTATCGGAATCTAAAACTCAACTCACAGGAGAGGTTCAAATCGTAGAGAGTTAGAGGGTCAGTCCTCTTGTACTTCAGTCTGCATTTTGCCTTTTGAATTAAGTTCGGATGCAATTTCTGGGTTTCATCGTCCATAAGAATTTCCAATGGATACAGTAAATCTGAACTGAAGCATCGGAATCTAAAACTGGACTCACAGGAGAGGTTCAAATCATAGAAAGTTAGAGTCTCAGTCCTCTTGTACTTAAGTCGGCATTGTGCCTTTTGTATTAAATTCGGATGCCATATCTGTGTTTCATCGTCAATAAGAAGGTCCAAGGGATACAGTAAACCTGATGTGAAGCACCGGAATCTAAAAGTCAACTCACACTAGAGGTTCAAATCATAGAGAGTTAGAGTGTCAGTCCTCTTGTACTTAAGTCGGCATTGTGCCTTTTGTATTAAATTCGGATGCAATTTATGTGTTTCATCGTCAATAAGAAGGTCCAAGGGATACAGTAAACCTGAAGTGAAGCATCGGAATCCAAAACTGGACTCACAGGAGGGGATGAAATCATAGAAATTTGGAGTGTCAGTCCTCTTGTACTTAAGTCGGCATTGTGCCTTTTGTATTAAATTCGGATGCAATTTCTGTGTTTCATCGTCAATAAGAAGGTCCAAGGGATACAGTAGACCTCATGTGAAGCATCGGAATCTAAAATTCAACTCACAGGACAGGTTCAAATCATAGAAGGTTAGAGTGTCAGGCCTCTTGTACTTAAGCCTGCATTGTGCCATTTGTATTAAATTCGGATGCAATTTCTGTGTTTCATCGTCAATAAGAAGGTCCAAGGGATACAGTAAACCTGAAGTGAAGCATCGGAATCTAAAACTGGACTCACAGGAGAGGTTCAAATCATAGAAAGTTAGAGTGTCAGTCCTCTTGTACTTAAGTCGGCATTGTGCCTTTGCATTAAATTCGGATGCAATTTCTCTGTTTCGCCGTCAATAAGAAGGTCCAAGGGATACAGTAAACCTGAAGTGAAGCATCGGAATCTAAAACTGGACTCACAGGAGAGGTTCAAACCTTAGAAAGTTAGAGTGTCAGTCCTCTTGTACTTAAGTCGGCATTGTGCCTTTTGCATTAAATTCGGATGCAATTTCTGTGTTTCATCGTCAATAAGAAGGTCCAAGGGATCCAGTAAACCTGAAGTTAAGCATCGGAATCTAAAACTGGACTCACAGGAGTGGTTCAAATCATAGAGAGTTAGAGTGTCAGTCCTCTTGTACTTAAATCGGCATTGTGCATTTTGTATTAAATTCGGATGCAATTTCTGTATTTCATCGACAATAAGAAGGTACAAGGGATACAGTAAACCTGAAGTGAAGCATCGGAATCTAAAACTGGACTCACAGGAGAGGTTCAAATCATAGAAAGTTAGAGTGTCGGTCCTCTTGAACCTATGTCGGCATTGTTTCTTTTGTATTAAATTCGGATGCAATTTCTGTGTTTCATCGTCAACTAGAAGGTCCAAGGGATACAGTAAGCGTGAAGTGAAGCATCGGAATCTAAAACTGGACTCACAGGAGAGGTTCAGTTCATAGAAAGTTAGAGTGTCAGTCCTCTTGTACTTAAGTCGGTATTATGCCTTTTGTATTAAATTCGGATGCAATTTATGTGTTTCATCGTCAATAAGAAGGTCCAAGGGATACAGTAAACCTGAAGTTCGGAATCTAAAACTGGTCTCACAGGAGAGGTTCAAATCATAGGAAGTTAGAGTGTCAGTCCTCTTGTACTTAAGTCGGCAGTGTGCCTTTTGTATTAAATTCGGATGCAATTTCTGTGTTTCATCGTCAATAAGAAGGTCCAAGCGATACAGTAAACCTGATGTGTAGCATCGGAATCTAAAACTGGACTCACAGGAGAGGTTCAAATCATAGAGAGTAATGGTGTCAGTCCTCTTGCACTTAACACGGCATTGTGCCTTTTGTATTAAATTCGGATGCAATTTCTGTCTTTCATCGTCAATAAGAAGGTCCAAGGGATACAGTAAACCTGAAGTTCGGAATCTAAAACTGAACTCACAGGAGAGGTTTAAATCATAAAAAGTTAGAGTGTCAGTCCTCTTGTACTTAAGTCGGCATTGTGCCTTTTGTATTAAATTCGGATGCAATTTCTGTGTTTCATCGTCAATAAGATGGTCCAAGGGATACAGTTAACCTGAAGTGAAGCATCGGAATCCAAAACTGGACTCACAGGAGAGGTTCAAATCATAGAAAGTAAGTGTGTCTGTCCTCGTGTACTTAAGTCAGCATTGTGCCTTTTGTATTAAATTCGGATGCAATTTCTGTGTTTCATCGTCAATACGAAGTTCCAAGGGATACAGTAGACCTGAAGTGAAGTATCGGAATCTAAAACTCAACTCACAGGAGCGTTTCAAATCATCGAAAGTTAGAGTGTGAGACCTTTTGTACTTAAGTCGGCATTGTGACTTTTGTATTAAATTCGGATGCAGTATCTGTATTTCATCGTCTATAAGAAGGTCCAAGGGATACAGTAAACCTAAAGTGAAGCATCGAAATCGAAAACTGGACTCACAGGAGAGGTTCAAATCATAGAGAGTTAGAGTGTCAGTCCTCTAGTACTTAAGTCCGAATTGTGCTTTTTGTATTAAATTCGGATGCAATTTCTGTGTTTCATTGTCAATAAGAAGGTCCAAGGGATACAGTAAATCTGAACTGAAGCATCGGAATCTAAAACTGGACTGACAGGAGAGGTTCAAATCATAGAAAGTTAGAGTCTCAGTCTTCATGTACTTAAGTCGGCATTGTGCCTTTTCTATTACATTCGGATGCCATTTCTGTGTTTCATCGTCAATAAGAAGGTCCAAGGGTTACAGTAAACCTGATGTGAAGCATAGGAATCTAAAACTCAACTCACAGGAGAGGTTCAAATCGTAGAGAGTTAGAGGGTCTGTCCACTTGTACTTAAGTCGGCATTATGCCTTTCGTATTTAATTCGGATGGAATTTCTGTGTTTCATCGTCAATAAGAAGGTCCAAGGGATTCAGTAAATCTGAACTGAAGCATCGGAATCTAAAACTGGACTCACAGGAGAGGTTCAAATCATAGAAAGTTAGAGTGTCAATGCTAGAGTACTTAATCGGCATTGTGCCTTTTGTATTAAATTCGGATGCAATTTCTGTGCTTCATCGTCCATAAGAAGGTCCAAGGGATACAGTGAATCTGAAGTGAAGCATCGGAATCTAAAACTGGACTCACAGGAGAGGTTCAAATCATAGAAAGTTAGAGTGTCAGTCCTCTTGTACTTAAGTCGGCATTGTGCCTTTTGTATTAAATTCGAATGCAATTTCTGTGTTTCATCGTCAATAAGAAGGTCCAAGCGATACAGTAAATCTGATGTGAAGCATCGGAATCTAAAACTGGATTCACAGGAGAGGTTCAAATCATAGAAAGTTAGAGTGTCAATCCTAGAGTACTTAATCGGCATTCTGCCTTTTGTATTAAATTCGGATGCTATTTCTGTGCTTCATCGTCCATAAGAAGGTCCAAGGGATACAGTAAATCTGAAGTGAAGCATCGGAATCTAAAACTGGACTCACTGGAGAGGTTCAAATTATAGAAAGTTAGAGTGTCAGTCCTCTTGTACTTAAGTCACCATTGTGCCTTTTGTATGAAATTCGAATGCAATTTCTGGGTTTCATCGTCAATAAGAAGGTCTAAGGGATACAGTAAATCTGAAGTGACGCATCGGAATCTAAAACTGGACTCACAGGAGAGGTTCAAATCATAGATAGTCAGAGTGTCAGTCCTCTAGTACTTAAGTCGGCATTGTGCCTTTTGTATTAAATTCGGATGCAATTGTTTTGTGTTTCATCGTCAATAAGAAGGTCCAAGGGATACAGTAATTCTGATGTGAAGCCTCGGAATCTAAAACTGCACTCACAGGAGAGGTTCAAATCATAGAAAGTTAGAGTGTCAGTCCTCTCGTACTTAAATCGGCATTGTGCCTTTTTTATTACGTTCGGATGCAATTTCTGTGTTTCATCGTCTATAAGAAGGTCCAAGGGATACAGTAAAGCTGAAGTGAAGCATCGGAATCTAAACCTGGACTCACAGGAGAGGTTCAAATCATAAAAAGTTAGAGTGTCAGTCCTCTTGTACTTAAGTCGGCGTTGTGCCTTTTGTATGAAATTCGAATGCAATTTCTGTGTTTCATCGTCAATAAGAAGGTCTAAGGGATACAGTAAACCTGAAGTGAAGCATCGGAATCTAAAACTGGACTCACAGGAGAGGTTCAAATCATAGAAAGTTAGTGTGTCAGTCCTCTTGTACTTAAGTCGGCATTGTGCCTTTTGTATGAAATTCGAATGCAATTTCTGTGTTTCATCGTCAATAAGATGGACCAAGGGATACAGTTAACCTGATGTGAAGCATCGGAATCCAAACCTGGACGCACAGGAGAGGTTCAAATCATGGAAAGTAAGAGTGTCAGTCCTCTTGTACTTAAGTCAGCATTGTGCATTTTGTGTTAAATTCAGATGCAATATCTGTGTTTCATCGTCAATACGAAGTTCCAAGGGATACAGTAGACCTGAAGTGAAGCATCGGAATCTAAAACTCAACTCGCAAGAGAGGTTTAAATCATCGAAAGTTAGAGTGTCAGGCCTCTTGTACTTAAGTCGGCATTGTGACTTTTGTATTAAATTCGGATGCAATATCTGTATTTCATCGTCTATAAGATGGTCCAAGGGATATAGTAAACCTAAAGTGAAGCATCGGAATCTAAAACTGGACTCACAGGAGAGGCTCAAATCATGGAAAGGTAATGTGTCAGTCCTCTTGTACTTAAATTGGCATTGTGCATTTTGTATTAAATTCGGATGCAATTTCTGTGTTTCATCGTCAATAAGAAGGTCCAAGGGATACAGTAAACCTGAAGTGAAGCATCGGAATCTAAAACTGGACTCACAGGAGAGGTTCAAATCACGGAAAGTTAGAGTGTCAATCCTCTTGAACTTAAGTCGGCATTGTGCCATTTGTATTAAATTCGGATGCAATTTCTGTGTTTCATCGTCAATAAGAAGGTCCAAGGGATACAGTAAACCTGAAGTGAAATATCGGAAACTAAAACTGGACTCACAGGAGAGGTTCAAATCATAGAAAGTTAGAGTGTCAGTCCTCTTGTACTTAAGTCGGCATTGTGCCTTTTGTATTAAATTCGGATGCAGTTTCTGTGTTTCATCGTCAATAAGAAGGTCCAAGGGAAACAGTAAACCTGAAGTGTAGAATCGGAATTTAAAACTGGACTCACAGGAGAGGTTCAAATCATAGAAAGTTAGAGTATTAGTCCTCTTGTACTTAAGTCGGCATTGTGACTTTTGTATTAAGTTCGGATGCAATTTCTGTGTTTCATCGTCACTAAGAAGGTCCAAGGGATACAGTAAACCCGAAGTGAAGCATCGGATCTAAAACTGGACTCACAGGACAGGTTCAAATCATAGAAAATTAGAGTGTCAGTCCTCTTGTAAATAGGTCGGCATTGTGCCTTTTGTATTAGATTCGGATGCAATTTCTGTGTTTCATCGTCAATAAGAAGGTACAAGGTATAAAACAAACCTGAAGTTAAGCATCGGAATCTAAAACTGGACTCACAGGAGAGGTTCAAATCATAGAAATTTAGAGTGTCAGTCCTCTTGTACTCACGTCGGCATTGTGCCTTTTGTATTAAATTCGGATGCAATTTCTTTGTTTCATCGTCAACAAGAAGGTACAAGGGATACAGTAAAGCTGAAGTGAAGCATGGGAATCTAAAACTGGACTCACAGGTGAGCTTCAAATCATAGAAAGTTAGAGTGTCAGTCATCTTGTACTGAAGTCGGCATTGTGCCTTTTGTATAAAATTCGGATGCAATTTCTGTGTGTCATCGCCTATAAGAAGGTCCAAGGGATAAAGTAAACCTGAAGAGAAGCATCGGAATCTAAAACTGGACTCACAGGAGAGGTTCAAATCATAGAAAGTTAAAGTGTCAGTCCTCATGTACTTAAGTCGGCAATGTGCCTTTTGTATTAAATTCGGATGCAATTTCTGCGTTTCATCGTCTATATGAAGGTCCAAGGGATACAGTAAATCCTGAAGAGAAGCATCGGAATCTAAAACTGGACTCACAGGAGAGGCTCAAATCATAGAAAGGTATTGTGTCAGTCCTCTTGTACTTAAATCGGCATTGTGCATTTTGTATTAAATTCGGATGCAATTTCTGTGTTTCATCGTCAATAAGAAGGTCCAAGGGATACAGTAAACCTGAAGTGAAGCATCGGAATCTAAAACTGGACTCACAGGAGAGTTTTAAATCACAGAAAGTTAGAGTGTCAATCCTCTTGAACTTAAGTCGGCATTGTGCTATTTGTATTAAATTCGGATGCAATTTCTGTGCTTCATCGTCCATAAGAAGTTCCAAGGGAGACAGTAAATCTGAAGTGAAGCATCGGAATCTAAAACTGGACTCACAGGAGAGGTTCAAATCATAGAAAGTTAGAGTGTCAGTCCTCTTGTACTTAAGTCGGCATTGTGCCTTTTGTATTAAATTCGGATGCAATTTCTGTGTTTCATCGTCAATAAGATGGTCCAAGGGATACAGTTAACCTGAAGTGAAGCATCGGAATCCAAAACTGGACTCACAGGAGAGGTTCAAATCATAGAAAGTAAGAGTGTCAGTCCTCGTGTACTTAAGTCAACATTGTGCCTTTTGTATTAAATTCGGATGCAATTTCTGTGTTTCATCGTCAATACGAAGTTCCAAGGGATACAGTAGACCTGAAGTGAAGTATCGGAATCTAAAACTCAACTCACAGGAGAGTGTCAAATCATCGAAAGTTAGAGTGTCAGGCCTCTTGTACTTAAGTCGGCATTGTGACTTTTGTATTAAATTCGGATGCAGTATCTGTATTTCGTCGTCTATACGAAGGTCCAAATGATACAGTAAACCTAAAGTGAAGCATCGAAATCGAAAACTGGACTCACAGGAAAGGTTCAAATCATAGAAAGTTAGAGTGTCAGTCCTCTTGTACGTAGGCCGGCATTGTGCCTTTGGTATTGAATTCGGATGCAATTTCTGTGTTTCATCGTCAATAAGAAGGTCCAAGGGATACAGTAAGCCTGAAGCGAAGCATCGGAATCTAAAACTGGACTCACAGGAGAGGTTCAAATCATACAGAGTTAGAGTGTCAGTCCTCTAGTACTTAAGTCGGAATTGTGCTTTTTGTATTAAATTCGGATGCAATTTCTGTGTTTCATCGTCAATAAGAAGGTCCAAGGGATACAGTAAATCTGAACTGAAGCATCGGAATCTAAAACTGGACTCACAGGAGAGGTTCAAATCATAGAAAGTTAGAGTCTCAGTCCTCATGTACTTAAGTCAGCATTGAGCCTTTTGTATTACATTCGGATGCCATATCTTTGTCTCATCGTCAATAAGAAGGTCCAAGGGATACAGTAAACCTGATGTGCAGCATCGGAATCTAAAACTCAACTCACAGGAGAGGTTCAAATCGTAGAGAGTTAGAGGGTCAGTCGTCGTGTACTTAAGTCGGCATTATGCCTTTTGTATTAAATTCGGATGGAATTTCTGTGTTTCATCGTCAATAAGAAGGTCCAAGGGATACAGTAAACCTGAAGTTCTTAATCTAAAATGGGTCTCACAGGAGAGGTTCAAATCATAGAAAGTTAGAGTGTCAGTCCTCTTGTACTTATGTCGACATTGTGCCTTTTGTATTAAATTCGGATCCAATTTCTATCTTTCATCGTCTATAAGAAGGTCCAAAGGATCCAGTAAACCTGAAGTTAAGCATCGGAATCTAAAACTGGACTCACAGGAGAGGTTCAAATCATAGAGAGTTAGAGTATCAGTCCTCTTGTACTTAAATCGGCATTGTGCATTTTGTATTAAATTCGGATGCAATTTCTGCGTTTCATCGTCAATAAGAAGGTCCAAGGTATACAGTAAACCTGAAGTGAAGCATCGGAGTCTAAAACTGGACTCACAGGAGAGGTTCAAATCATAGAAAGTTAGAATGTCAGTCCCCTTTTACTTAAGTCGGGTTTGTGCCTCTTCTAATAAATTCGGATGCAATTTCTGTGTTTCATCGTCAATAAGAAGGTCCAAGGTATACGGTAAACCTGAAGTGAAGCAACGGAATCTAAAACTGGACTCACAGGAGAGGTTCAAATCATCGAAAGTTAGAGTGTCAGGCCTCTTGTACTTAAGTCGGCATTGTGACTTTTGTATTAAATTCGGATACAGTATCTGTATTTCATCGTCTATAAGAAGGTCCAAATGATACAGTAAACCTAAAGTGAAGCATCGAAATCGAAAACTGGACTAACAGGAAAGGTTCAAATCATAGAAAGTTAGAGTGTCAGTCCTCTTGTACTTAAGTCGGCATTGTGCCTTTTGTATTAAATTCGGATGCAATTTATGTGTTTCATCGTCAATAAGAAGGTCCAAGGGATACAGTAAACCTGAAGTGAAGCATCGGAATCCAAAACTGGACTCACAGGAGGGGATCAAATCATAGAAAGTTGGAGTGTCAGTCATCTTGTACTTATGTCGGCATTGTGCCTTTTGTATTAAATTCGGATGCAATTTCTGTGTTTCATCGTCAATAAGAACGTCCAAGGGATACAGTAGACCTGAAGTGAAGCATCGGAATCTAAAATTCACTCACAGGACAGGTTCAAATCACAGAAGGTTAGAGTGTCAGGCCTCTTGTACTTAAGTCTGCATTGTGCCATTTGTATTAAATTCGGATGCAATTTCTGTGTTTCATCGTCAATAAGAAGGTCCATGGGATACAGTAAACCTGAAGTGAAGCATCGGAATCTAAAACTGGAGTCACAGGAGAGGTTCAAATCATAGAAAGTTAGAGTGTCAGTCCTCTTGTTCTTAAGTCGGCATTGTGCCTTTGCATTAAATTGGGATGCAATTTCTCTGTTTCGCCATCAATAAGAAGGTCCAAGGGATACAGTAAACCTGAAGTGAAGCATCAGAATCTAAAACTGGACTCACAGGATAGGTTCAAATCTTAGAAAGTTAGAGTGTCAGTCCTCTTGTACTTAAGTCGGCATTGTGCCTTTTGCATTAAATTCGGATGCAATTTCTGTGTTTCATCGTCAATAAGAAGGTCCAAGGGATCCAGTAAACCTGAAGTTAAGCATCGGAATCTAAAACTGGATTCACAGGAGTGGTTCAAATCATAGAGAGTTAGAGTGTCAGTCCTCTTGTACTTAAATCGGCATTGTGCATTTTGTATTAAATTCGGATGCAATTTCTATATTTCATCGACAATAAGAAGGACCAAGGTATATAGTAAACCTTAAGTGAAGAATCGGAATCCAAAACTGGACTCACAGGAGAGGTTCAAATAATAGAAAGTTAGAGTGTCAGTGCTCTTGTACTTATGTCGTCATTGTGCCTTTTGTATTTAATTCGGATGCAATTTCTGTGTTTCATTGTCAATAAGAAGGTCCAAGGGATACAGTAAACCAGAAGTGAAGCATCGGAATCTAAAACTGGACTCACAAGAGAGGTTCAAATCATAGAGAGTTAGAGTGTCATTCCTCAAGTACTTAAGTCGGCATTGTGCCTTTTGTATCAAATTCGGATGCCAAATCTGTGTTTCATCGTCAATAAAAAGGTCCAAGGGATACATTAAACCTGATGTGAAGCATCGGAATCTAAAACTCAACTCACAGGAGAGGTTCAAATCATAGAGAATTAGAGGGTCAGTCCTCTTGTACTTAAGTCGGTATTATGCCTTTTGTATTAAATTCGGATGCAATTTATGTGTTTCATCGTCAATAAGAAGGTCCAAGGGATACAGTAAACCTGAAGTGAAGCATCGGAAATAAAAACTGGACTCACAGCAGACGATCAAATTATAGAAAGTTAGAGTGTCAGTTCTCTTGTACTTAAGTCGGCATTGTGCCTTTTGTATTAAACTCGGATGCAATTTCTGTGTTTCATCGTAAATAAGAAGGTCCAAGGGATACAGTAAACCTGAAGTTAAGCATCGGAATCTAAAACTGGACTCACAGGAGAGGTTCAAATCACAGAAAGTTAGAGTGTCAGTCCTCCTGTACTTAAGTCAGCATTGCGCCTTTTGTATTACATTCGGATGCAATTTCTGTGTTTCATAGTCAATACGAAGGTCCAAGGCATACAGTAGACCTGAAGTGAAGCATGAAATCAAAAACTCAACTCACAGGAGAGGTTCAAATCATAGAAAGTTAGAGTGTCAGTGCTCTTGTACTTAAGTCGTCATTGTGCCTTTTGTATTAAATTCGGATGCAATATCTGTGTTTCATCGTCAATAAGAAGGCCCAAGGGATACAGTAAACCTGAACTGAAGCATCGGAAACTAAAACTGGACTCACAGGAGAGGTTCAAATCATAGAGAGTTAGAGTGTCAGTCCTCTAGTACTGAAGTCGGCATTGTGCCTTTTGTATTAAATTCGGATGCAATTTCTGTGATTCATCGTCAATAAGAAGGTCGAAGGGATACAGTAAATCTGAACTGAAGCATCGGAATGTAAAACTGGACTCACAGGAGAGGTTCAAATCATAGAAAGTTAGAGCCTCAGTCCACTTGTACTTAAGTCGGCATTGTGCCTTTTGTATTACATTCGGATGCCATATCTGTGTTTCATCGTCAATAAGAAGGTCCAAGGGATTCAGTAAACCTGATGTGAAGCATCGGAATCTATAACTCAACTCACAGGAGAGGTTCAAATCATAGAGAGTTAGAGGGTCAGTCCTCTTCTACTTAAGTCTGCATTATGCCTTTTGTATTAAATTCGGATGGAATTTCTGTGTTTCATCGTCAATAAGAAGGTCCAAGGGATACAGTAAAGCTGAAGTTCGGAATCTAAAACTGGTCTCACAGGAGAGGTTCAAATCATAGGAAGTTAGAGTGTCAGTCCTCTTGTACTTATGTCGGCATTGTGCCTTTTGTATTAAATTCGGTTGCAATTTATGTGTTTCATCGTCAATAAGAAGGTCCAAGGGATACAGTAAACCTGAAGTGAAGCGTCGGAATCCAAAACTGGACTCACAGGAGAGGATCAAATCATAGAAAGTTAGAGTGTCAGTCCTCTCGTACTTAAGTCGGCATTGTGCCTTTTGTATTAAATTCGGATGCAATTTCTGTGTTTCATCGTCAATAAGAAGGTCCAAGGGATACAGTAAACCTGAAGTTAAGCATCGGAATCTAAAACTGGACTCACAGGAGAGGTTCAAATCATAGAAAGTTAGAGTGTCAGTCCTCTTGTACTTAAGTCGGCATTGTGCCTTTTGTATTAAATTCGGATGCAATTTCTGTGTTTCATCGTCAATACGAAGTTCCAAGGGATACAGTAGACCTGAAGTGAAGTATTGGAATCTAAAACTCAACTCACAGGAGCGTTTCAAATCATCGAAAGTTAGAGTGTCAGGCCTCTTGTACCTAAGTCGGCATTGTGACTTTTGTATTAAATTCGGATGCAGTATCAGTATTTCATCGTCTATAACAAGGTCCAAGGGATACAGTAAATCTGATGTGAAGCATCGGAATCTAAAACTGGACTCACAGGAGAGGTTCAAATCATAGAAAGTTAGAGTGTCAATCCTAGAGTACTTAATCGGCATTGTGCCTTTTGTAATAAATTCGGATGCAATTTCTGTGCTTCATCGTCAATAAGAAGGTCTAAGGGATACAGTAAACCTGAAGGGAAGCATCGGAATCTAAAACTGGACTCACAGGAGAGGTTCAAATCATAGAAAGTTAGAGTGTCAGTCCTCTAGTACTTAAGTCGGCATTGTGCCTTTTGTATTAAATTCGGATGCAATTGTTTTGTGTTTCATCGTCCATAAGAAGGTCCAAGGGATACAGTAATTCTGATGTGAAGCCTCGGAATCTAAAACTGCACTCACAGGAGAGGTTCAAATCATAGAAAGTTAGAGTGTCAGTCCTCTTGTACTTAAGTCGGCATTGTGCCTTTTGTATTAAGTACGGATGCAATTTCTGTGTTTCATCGTCAATAAGAAGGTCCAAGGGAAACAGTAAACCTGATTTGAAGCATCGGAATCTAAATCTGGACTCACAGGAGAGGTTCAAATCATAGAGAGTTAGAGTGTCAGTCCACTTGTACTTTAGTCGGCGTTGTGCCTTTTGTATTAAATTCAGATGCAATTGCTGTGTTTTATCGCCAATAAAAAGGTCCAAGGGATACAGTAAACCTGAAGTGAAGCATCGGAATCTAAAACTGGACTCACAGGAGAGGTTCAAATAATAGAAAGCTAGAGTGTCAGTACTCTTGTACTTATGTCGTCATTGTGCCTTTTGAATTTAATTCGGATGCAATTTCTGTGTGTCATCGTCAATAAGAAGGTCCAAGGGATACAGTAAACCTGAAGTGAAGCATCGGAACCAAAAACTGGACTCACAGGAGAGGTTCAAATCATAGAGAGTTAGAGTGTCAGTCCTCTAGTACTTAAGTCGGCATTGTGCCTTTTGTATTAAATTCGGATGCCAAATCTGTGTTTCATCGTCAATAAAAAGGTCCAAGGGATACAGTAAACCTGATGTGAAGCATCGGAATCTAAAACTCAACTCACAGGAGAGGTTCAAATCATAGAGAGTTAGAGGGTTAGTCCTCTTGTACTTAAGTCGGTATTATGCCTTTTGTATTAAATTCGGATGCAAACTATGTGTTTCATCGTCAATAAGAAGGTCCAAGGGATACAGTAAACCTGAAGTGAAGCATCGGAAATAAAAACTGGACTCACAGCAGACGATCAAATCATAGAAAGTTAGAGTGTCAGTCCTCTTGTACTTAAGTCGGCATTGTGCCTTTTGTATTAAACTCGGATGCAATTTCTGTGTTTCATCGTAAATAAGAAGGTCCAAGGGATACAGTAAACCTGAAGTTAAGCATCGGAATCTAAAACTGGACTCACAGGAGAGGTTCAAATCACAGAAAGTTAGAGTGTCAGTCCTCCTGTACTTAAGTCAGCATTGTGCCTTTTGTATTACATTCGGATGCAATTTCTGTGTTTCATAGTCAATACGAAGGTCCAAGGCATACAGCAGACCTGAAGTGAAGCATGGAATCAAAAACTCAACTCACAGGAGAGGTTCAAATCATAGAAAGTTAGAGTGTCAGTGCTCTTGTACTTAAGTAATCATTGTGCCTTTTGTATTAAATTCGGATGCAATATCTGTGTTTCATCGTCAATAAGAAGGTCCAAGGGATACAGTAAACCTGAAGTGAAGCATCGGAATCTAAAACTGGACTCACAGGAGAGGTTCAAATCATAGAGAGTTAGAGTGTCAGTCCTCTAGTACTTAAGTCGGCATTGTGCCTTTTGTATTAAATTCGGATGCAAATTTTTGTGTTTCATCGTCAATAAGAAGGTCCAAGGGATACAGTAAATCTGAACTGAAGCATCGGAATGTAAAACTGGACTCACAGGAGAGGTTCAGATCATAGAAAGTTAGAGTCTCAGTCCACTTGTACTTAAGTCGGCATTGTGCCTTTTGTATTACATTCGGATGCCATATCTGTGTTTCCGCGTCAATAAGGTCCAAGGGATTCAGTAAACCTGATGTGAAGCATCGGAATCTAAAACTCAACTCACAGGAGAGGTTCAAATCATAGAGAGTTAGAGTGTCAGTCCTCTTGTACTTAAGTCGGCATTATGCCTTTTGTATTAAATTCGGATGGAATTTCTGTGTTTCATCGTCAATAAGAAGGTCCAAGGGATACAGTAAAGCTGAAGTTCGGAATCTAAAACTGGTCTCACAGGAGAGGTTCAAATCATAGAAAATTAGAGTGTCAGTCCTCTTGTACTTAAGTCGGCATTGTGACTTTTGTATTAAATTCGGATGCAGTATCAGTATTTCATCGTCTATAAGAAGGTCCAAGGGATACAGTAAATCTGATGTGAAGCATCGGAATCTAAAACTGGACTTACAGGATAGGTTCAAATCATAGAAAGTTAGAGTGTCAATCCTAGAGTACTTAATCGGCATTGTGCCTTTTGTAATAAATTCGGATGCAATTTCTGTGCTTCATCGTCCTTAAGAAGGTCTAAGGGATACAGTAAACCTGAAGTGAAGCATCGGAATCTAAAACTGGACTCACAGGAGAGGTTCAAATCATAGAAAGTTAGAGTGTCAGTCCTCTAGTACTTAAGTTGGCATTGTGCCTTTTGTATTAAATTCGGATGCAATTGTTTTGTGTTTCATCGTCCATAAGAAGGTCCAAGGGATACAGTAATTCTGATGTGAAGCCTCGGAATCTAAAACTGCACTCAGAGGAGAGGTTCAAATCATAGAAAGTTAGAGTGTCAGTCCTCTTGTACTTAAGTCGGCATTGTGCCTTTTGTATTTAATTCGGATGCAATTTCTGTGTGTCATCGTCAATAAGAAGGTCCAAGGGATACAGTAAACCTGAAGTGAAGCATCGGAATTAAAAACTGGACTCACAGGAGAGGTTCAAATCATAGAGAGTTAGAGTGTCAGGCCTCTAGTACTTAAGTCGGCATTGTGCCTTTTGTATTAAATTCGGATGCCAAATCTGTGTTTCATCGTCAATAAAAAGGTCCAAAGGATACAGTAAACCTGATGTGAAGCATCGGAATCTAAAACTCAACTCACAGGAGAGGTTCAAATCATAGAGAGTTAGAGGGTTAGTCCTCCTGTACTTAAGTCGGTATTATGCCTTTTGTATTAAATTCGGATGCAATTTATGTGTTTCATCGTCAATAAGAAGGTCCAAGGGATACAGTAAACCTGAAGTGAAGCATCGGAAATAAAAACTGGACTCACAGCAGACGATCAAATCATAGAAAGTTAGAGTGTCAGTCCTCTTGTACTTAAGTCGGCATTGTGCCTTTTGTATTAAACTCGGATGCAATTTCTGTGTTTCATCGTAAATAACAAGGACCAAGGGATACAGTAAACCTGAAGTTAAGCATCGGAATCTAAAACTGGACCCACAGGAGAGGTTCAAATCACAGAAAGTTAGAGTGTCAGTCCTCCTGTACTTAAGTCAGCATTGTGCCTTTAGTATTACATTCGGATGCAATTTCTGTGTTTCATAGTCAATACGAAGGTCCAAGGCATACATTAGACCTGAAGTGAAGCATGGAATCAAAAACTCAACTCACAGGAGAGGTTCAAATCATAGAGAGTTAGAGGGTCAGTCCTCTTGTACTTAAGTCGGCATTATGCCTTTTGTATTAAATTCGGATGGAATTTCTGTGTTTCATCGTCAATAAGAAGGTCCAAGGGATACAGTAAAGCTGAAGTTCGGAATCTAAAACTGGTCTCACAGGAGTGGTTCAAATCATAGAAAATTAGAGTGTCAGTCCTCTTGTACTTAAGTCGGCATTGTGACTTTTGTATTAAATTCGGATGCAGTATCAGTATTTCATCGTCTATAAGAAGGTCCAAGGGATACAGTAAATCTGATGTGAAGCATCGGAATCTAAAACTGGACTAACAGGAGAGGTTCAAATCATAGAAAGTTAGAGTGTCAATCCTAGAGTACTTAATCGGATTTGTGCCTTTTGTAATAATTTCGGATGCAATTTCTGTGCTTCATCGTCCATAAGAAGGTCCAAGGGATACAGTAAATCTGAAGTGAAGCATCGGAATCTAAAACTGGACTCACTGGAGAGGTTCAAATCATAGAAAGTTAGTGTGTCAGTCCTCTTGTACTTAAGTCGGCATTGTGCCTTTTGTATTAAATTCGGATGCAATTTCTGTGTTTCATCGTCAATAAGAAGGTCTAAGGGATACAGTAAACCTGAATTTAAGCATCGGAATCTAAAACTGGACTCACAGGAGAGGTTCAAATCATAGAAAGTTAGAGTTTCAGTCCTCTAGTACTTAAGTCGGCATTGTGCTTTTTGTATTAAATTCGGATGCAATTGTTTTGTGTTTCATCGTCCATAAGAAGGTCCAAGGGATACAGTAATTCTGATGTGAAGCCTCGGAATCTAAAACTGCACTCAAAGGAGAGGTTCAAATCATAGAAAGTTAGAGTGTCAGTCCTCTTGTACTTAAGTCGGCATTGTGCCTTTTGTATTAAGTTCGGATGCAATTTCTGTGTTTCATCGTCAATAAGAAGGTCCAAGGGAAACAGTAAACCTGATTTGAAGCATCGGAATCTAAATCTGGACTCACAGGAGAGGTTCAAATCATAGAGAGTTAGAGTGTCAGTCCACTTGTACTTTAGTCGGCGTTGTGCCTTTTGTATTAAATTCAGATGCAATTGCTGTGTTTCATCGCCAATAAGAAGGTCCAAGGGATACAGTAAACCTGAAGTGAAGCATCGGAATCTAAAACTGGACTCACAGGAGAGGTTCAAATAATAGAAAGCTAGAGTGTCAGTGCTCTTGTACTTATGTTGTCATTGTGCCTTTTGTATTTAATTCGGATGCAATTTCTGTGTGTCATCGTCAATAAGAAGGTCCAAGGGATACAGTAAACCTGAAGTGAAGCATCGGAATCTAAAACTCAACTCACAGGAGAGGTTCAAATCGTAGAGAGTTTGAGGGTCAGTCCTCTTGTACTTAAGTCGGCATTATGCCTTTTGTATTAAATTCGGATGGAATTTCTGTGTTTCATCGTCAATAAGAAGGTCCAAGGGATACAGTAAAGCTGAAGTTCGGAATCTAAAACTGGTCTCACAGGAGTGGTTCAAATCATAGAAAATTAGAGTGTCAGTCCTCTTGTACTTAAGTCGGCATTGTGACTTTTGTATTAAATTCGGATGCAGTATCAGTATTTCATCGTCTATAAGAAGGTCCAAGGGATACAGTAAATCTGATGTGAAGCATCGGAATCTAAAACTGGACTCACAGGAGAGGTTCAAATCATAGAAAGTTAGAGTGTCAGTCCTCTAGTACTGAAGTCGGCATTGTGCCTTTTGTATTAAATTCGGATGCAATTGTTTTGTGTTTCATCGTCCATAAGAAGGTCCAAGGGATACAGTAATTCTGATGTGAAGCCTCGGAATCTAAAACTGCACTCAAAGGAGAGGTTCAAATCATAGAAAGTTAGAGTGTCAGTCCTCTTGTACTCAAGTCGGCATTGTGCCTTTTGTATTTAATTCGGATGCAATTTCTGTGTGTCATCGTCAATAAGAAGGTCCAAGGGATACAGTAAACCTGAAGTGAAGCATCGGAATTAAAAACTGGACTCACAGGAGAGGTTCAAATCATAGAGAGTTAGAGTGTCAGTCCTCTAGTACTTAAGTCGGCATTGTGCCTTTTGTATTAAATTCGGATGCCAAATCTGTGTTTCATCGTCAATAAAAAGGTCCAAGGGATACAGTAAACCTGATGTGAAGCATCGGAATCTAAAACTCAACTCACAAGAGAGGTTCAAATCATAGAGAGTTAGAGGGTTAGTCCTCTTGTACTTAAGTCGGTATTATGCCTTTTGTATTAAATTCGGATGCAATTTATGTGTTTCATCGTCAATAAGAAGGTCCAAGGGATACAGTAAACCTGAAGTGAAGCATCGGAAATAAAAACTGGACTCACAGCAGACGATCAAATCATAGAAAGTTAGAGTGTCAGTCCTCTTGTACTTAAGTCGGCATTGTGCCGTTTGTATTAAACTCGGGTGCAATTTCTGTGTTTCATCGTAAATAAGAAGGACCAAGGGATACAGTAAACCTGAAGTTAAGCATCGGAATCTAAAACTGGACTCACAGGAGAGGTTCAAATCACAGAAAGTTAGAGTGTCAGTCCTCCTGTACTTAAGTCAGCATTGTGCCTTTTGTCTTACATTCGGATGCAATTTCTGTGTTTCATAGTCAATACGAAGGTCCAAGGCATACAGCAGACCTGAAGTGAAGCATGGAATCAAAAACTCAACTCACAGGAGAGGTTTAAATCATAGAAAGTTAGAGTGTCAGTGCTCTTGTACATAAGTAGTCATTGTGCCTTTTGTATTAAATTCGGATGCAATATCTGTGTTTCATCGTCAATAAGAAGGTCCAAGGGATACAGTAAACCTGAAGTGAAGCATCGGAATCTAAAACTGGACTCACAGGAGAGGTTCAAATCATAGAGAGTTAGAGTGTCAGTCCTCTAGTACTTAAGTCGGCATTGTGCCTTTTGTATTAAATTCGGATGCAATTGTTTTGTGTTTCGTCGTCCATAAGAAGGTACAAGGGATACAGTAATTCTGATGTGAAGCCTCGGAATCTAAAACTGCACTCACAGGAGAGGTTCAAATCATAGAAAGTTATAGTGTCAGTCCTCTTGTACTTAAGTCGGCATTGTGCCTTTTGTATTTAATTCGGATGCAATTTCTGTGTGTCATCGTCAATGAGAAGGTCCAAGGGATACAGAAAACCTGAAGTGTACCATCGGAATTAAAAACTGGACTCACAGGAGAGGTTCAAATCATAGAGAGTTAGAGTGTCAGTCCTCTAGTACTTAAGTCGGCATTGTGCCTTTTGTATTAAATTCGGATGCCAAATCTGTGTTTCATCGTCAATAAAAAGGTCCAAGGGATACAGTAAACCTGATGTGAAGCATCGGAATCTAAAACTCAACTCACAGGAGAGGTTCAAATCATAGAGAGTTAGATGGTTAGTCCTCTTGTACTTAAGTCGGTATTATGCCTTTTGTATTAAATTCGGATGCAATTTATGTGTTTCATCGTCAATAAGATTGTCCAAGGGATACAGTAAACCTGAAGTGAAGCATCGGAAATAAAAACTGGACTCACAGCAGACGATCAAATCATAGAAAGTTAGAGTGTCAGTCCTCTTGTACTTAAGTCGGCATTGTGCCGTTTGTATTATACTCGGGTTCAATTTCTGTGTTTCATCGTAAATAAGAAGGACCAAGGGATACAGTAAACCTGAAGTTAAGCATCGGAATCTAAAACTGGACTCACAGGAGAGGTTCAAATCACAGAAAGTTAGAGTGTCAGTCCTCCTGTACTTAAGTCAGCATTGTGCCTTTTGTATTACATTCGGATGCAATTTCTGTGTTTCATAGTCAATACGAAGGTCCAAGGCATACATTAGACCTGAAGTGAAGCATGGAATCAAAAACTCAACTCACAGGAGAGGTTCAAATCATAGAAAGTTAGAGTCTCAGTCCACTTGTACTTAAGTCGGCATTGTGCCTTTTGTATTACATTCGGATGCCATATCTGTGTTTCATCGTCAATAAGGTCCAAGGGATTCAGTAAACCTGATGTGAAGCATCGGAATCTAAAACTCAACTCACAGGAGAGGTTCAAATCGTAGAGAGTTTGAGGGTCAGTCCTCTTGTACTTAAGTCGGCATTATGCCTTTTGTATTAAATTCGGATGGAATTTCTGTGTTTCATCGTCAATAAGAAGGTCCAAGGGATACAGTAAAGCTGAAGTTCGGAATCTAAAACTGGTCTCACAGGAGTGGTTCAAATCATAGAAAATTAGAGTGTCAGTCCTCTTGTACTTAAGTCGGCATTGTGACTTTTGTATTAAATTCGGATGCAGTATCAGTATTTCATCGTCTATAAGAAGGTCCAAGGGATACAGTAAATCTGATGTGAAGCATCGGAATCTAAAACTGGACTCACAGGAGAGGTTCAAATCATAGAAAGTTAGAGTGTCAGTCCTCTAGTACTGAAGTCGGCATTGTGCCTTTTGTATTAAATTCGGATGCAATTGTTTTGTGTTTCATCGTCCATAAGAAGGTCCAAGGGATACAGTAATTCTGATGTGAAGCCTCGGAATCTAAAACTGCACTCAAAGGAGAGGTTCAAATCATAGAAAGTTAGAGTGTCAGTCCTCTTGTACTCAAGTCGGCATTGTGCCTTTTGTATTTAATTCGGATGCAATTTCTGTGTGTCATCGTCAATAAGAAGGTCCAAGGGATACAGTAAACCTGAAGTGAAGCATCGGAATTAAAAACTGGACTCACAGGAGAGGTTCAAATCATAGAGAGTTAGAGTGTCAGTCCTCTAGTACTTAAGTCGGCATTGTGCCTTTTGTATTAAATTCGGATGCCAAATCTGTGTTTCATCGTCAATAAAAAGGTCCAAGGGATACAGTAAACCTGATGTGAAGCATCGGAATCTAAAACTCAACTCACAGGAGAGGTTCAAATCAAAGAGAGTTAGAGGGTTAGTCCTCTTGTACTTAAGTCGGTATTATGCCTTTTGTATTAAATTCGGATGCAATTTATGTGTTTCATCGTCAATAAGAAGGTCCAAGGGATACAGTAAACCTGAAGTGAAGCATCGGAAATAAAAACTGGACTCACAGCAGACGATCAAATCATAGAAAGTTAGAGTGTCAGTCCTCTTGTACTTAAGTCGGCATTGTGCCGTTTGTATAAAACTCGGGTGCAATTTCTGTGTTTCATCGTAAATAAGAAGGACCAAGGGATACAGTAAACCTGAAGTTAAGCGTCGGAATCTAAAACTGGACTCACAGGAGAGGTTCAAATCACAGAAAGTTAGAGTGTCAGTCCTCCTGTACTTAAGTCAGCATTGTGCCTTTTGTATTACATTCGGATGCAATTTCTGTGTTTCATAGTCAATACGAAGGTCCAAGGCATACATTAGACCTGAATTGAAGCATGGAATCAAAAACTCAACTCACAGGAGAGGTTCAAATCATAGAAAGTTAGAGCCTCAGTCCACTTGTACTTAAGTCGGCATTGTGCCTTTTGTATTACATTCGGATGCCATATCTGTGTTTCATCGTCAATAAGGTCCAAGGGATTCAGTAAACCTGATGTGAAGCATCGGAATCTAAAACTCAACTCACAGGAGAGGTTCAAATCGTAGAGAGTTTGAGGGTCAGTCCTCTTGTACTTAAGTCGGCATTATGCCTTTTGTATTAAATTCGGATGGAATTTCTGTGTTTCATCGTCAATAAGAAGGTCCAAGGGATACAGTAAAGCTGAAGTTCGGAATCTAAAACTGGTCTCACAGGAGTGGTTCAAATCATAGAAAATTAGAGTGTCAGTCCTCTTGTACTTAAGTCGGCATTGTGACTTTTGTATTAAATTCGGATGCAGTATCAGTATTTCTCGTCTATAAGAAGGTCCAAGGGATACAGTAAATCTGATGTGAAGCATCGGAATCTAAAACTGGACTCACAGGAGAGGTTCAAATCATAGAAAGTTAGAGTGTCAGTCCTCTAGTACTGAAGTCGGCATTGTGCCTTTTGTATTAAATTCGGATGCAATTGTTTTGTGTTTCATCGTCCATAAGAAGGTCCAAGGGATACAGTAATTCTGATGTGAAGCCTCGGAATCTAAAACTGCACTCAAAGGAGAGGTTCAAATCATAGAAAGTTAGAGTGTCAGTCCTCTTGTACTCAAGTCGGCATTGTGCCTTTTGTATTTAATTCGGATGCAATTTCTGTGTGTCATCGTCAATAAGAAGGTCCAAGGGATACAGTAAACCTGAAGTGAAGCATCGGAATTAAAAACTGGACTCACAGGAGAGGTTCAAATCATAGAGAGTTAGAGTGTCAGTCCTCTAGTACTTAAGTCGGCATTGTGCCTTTTGTATTAAATTCTAATGCCAAATCTGTGTTTCATCGTCAATAAAAAGGTCCAAGGGATACAGTAAACCTGATGTGAAGCATCGGAATCTAAAACTCAACTCACAGGAGAGGTTCAAATCATAGAGAGTTAGAGGGTTAGTCCTCTTGTACTTAAATCGGTATTATGCCTTTTGTATTAAATTCGGATGCAATTTATGTGTTTCATCGTCAATAAGAAGGTCCAAGGGATACAGTAAACCTGAAGTGAAGCATCGGAAATAAAAACTGGACTCACAGCAGACGATCAAATCATAGAAAGTTAGAGTGTCAGTCCTCTTGTACTTAAGTCGGCATTGTGCCGTTTGTATTAAACTCGGGTGCAATTTCTGTGTTTCATCGTAAATAAGAAGGACCAAGGGATACAGTAAACCTGAAGTTAAGCATCGGAATCTAAAACTGGACTCACAGGAGAGGTTCAAATCACAGAAAGTTAGAGTGTCAGTCCTCCTGTACTTAAGTCAGCATTGTGCCTTTTGTCTTACATTCGGATGCAATTTCTGTGTTTCGTAGTCAATACGAAGGTCCAAGGCATACAGCAGACCTGAAGTGAAGCATGGAATCAAAAACTCAACTCACAGGAGAGGTTTAAATCATAGAAAGTTAGAGTGTCAGTGCTCTTGTACATAAGTAGTCATTGTGCCTTTTGTATTAAATTCGGATGCAATATCTGTGTTTCATCGTCAATAAGAAGGTCCAAGGGATACAGTAAACCTGAAGTGAAGCATCGGAATCTAAAACTGGACTCACAGGAGAGGTTCAAATCATAGAGAGTTAGAGTGTCAGTCCTCTAGTACTTAAGTCGGCATTGTGCCTTTTGTATTAAATTCGGATGCAATTGTTTTGTGTTTCGTCGTCCATAAGAAGGTACAAGGGATACAGTAATTCTGATGTGAAGCCTCGGAATCTAAAACTGCACTCACAGGAGAGGTTCAAATCATAGAAAGTTAGAGTGTCAGTCCTCTTGTACTTAAGTCGGCATTGTGCCTTTTGTATTTAATTCGGATGCAATTTCTGTGTGTCATCGTCAATGAGAAGGTCCAAGGGATACAGAAAACCTGAAGTGTACCATCGGAATTAAAAACTGGACTCACAGGAGAGGTTCAAATCATAGAGAGTTAGAGTGTCAGTCCTCTAGTACTTAAGTCGGCATTGTGCCTTTTGTATTAAATTCGGATGCCAAATCTGTGTTTCATCGTCAATAAAAAGGTCCAAGGGATACAGTAAACCTGATGTGAAGCATCGGAATCTAAAACTCAACTCACAGGAGAGGTTCAAATCATAGAGAGTTAGAGGGTTAGTCCTCTTGTACTTAAGTCGGTATTATGCCTTTTGTATTAAATTCGGATGCAATTTATGTGTTTCATCGTCGATAAGATTGTCCAAGGGATACAGTAAACCTGAAGTGAAGCATCGGAAATAAAAACTGGACTCACAGCAGACGATCAAATCATAGAAAGTTAGAGTGTCAGTCCTCTTGTACTTAAGTCGGCATTGTGCCGTTTGTATTAAACTCGGGTTCAATTTCTGTGTTTCATCGTAAATAAGAAGGACCAAGGGATACAGTAATCCTGAAGTTAAGCATCGGAATCTAAAACTGGACTCACAGGAGAGGTTCAAATCACAGAAAGTTAGAGTGTCAGTCCTCCTGTACTTAAGTCAGCATTGTGCCTTTTGTATTACATTCGGATGCAATTTCTGTGTTTCATAGTCAATACGACGGTCCAAGGCATACATTAGACCTGAAGTGAAGCATGGAATCAAAAACTCAACTCACAGGAGAGGTTCAAATCATAGAAAGTTAGAGTCTCAGTCCACTTGTACTTAAGTCGGCATTGTGCCTTTTGTATTACATTCGGATGCCATATCTGTGTTTCATCGTCAATAAGGTCCAAGGGATTCAGTAAACCTGATGTGAAGCATCGGAATCTAAAACTCAACTCACAGGAGAGGTTCAAATCGTAGAGAGTTTGAGGGTCAGTCCTCTTGTACTTAAGTCGGCATTATGCCTTTTGTATTAAATTCGGATGGAATTTCTGTGTTTCATCGTCAATAAGAAGGTCCAAGGGATACAGTAAAGCTGAAGTTCGGAATCTAAAACTGGTCTCACAGGAGTGGTTCAAATCATAGAAAATTAGAGTGTCAGTCCTCTTGTACTTAAGTCGGCCTTGTGACTTTTGTATTAAATTCGGATGCAGTATCAGTATTTCATCGTCTATAAGAAGGTCCAAGGGATACAGTAAATCTGATGTGAAGCATCGGAATCTAAAACTGGACTCACAGGAGAGGTTCAAATCATAGAAAGTTAGAGTGTCAGTCCTCTAGTACTGAAGTCGGCATTGTGCCTTTTGTATTAAATTCGGATGCAATTGTTTTGTGTTTCATCGTCCATAAGAAGGTCCAAGGGATACAGTAATTCTGATGTGAAGCCTCGGAATCTAAAACAGCACTCAAAGGAGAGGTTCAAATCATAGAAAGTTAGAGTGTCAGTCCTCTTGTACTCAAGTCGGCATTGTGCCTTTTGTATTTAATTCGGATGCAATTTCTGTGTGTCATCGTCAATAAGAAGGTCCAAGGGATACAGTAAACCTGAAGTGAAGCATCGGAATTAAAAACTGGACTCACAGGAGAGGTTCAAATCATAGAGAGTTAGAGTGTCAGTCCTCTAGTACTTAAGTCGGCATTGTGCCTTTTGTATTAAATTCGGATGCCAAATCTGTGTTTCATCGTCAATAAAAAGGTCCAAGGGATACAGTAAACCTGATGTGAAGCATCGGAATCTAAAACTCAACTCACAGGAGAGGTTCAAATCAAAGAGAGTTAGAGGGTTAGTCCTCTTGTACTTAAGTCGGTATTATGCCTTTTGTATTAAATTCGGATGCAATTTATGTGTTTCATCGTCAATAAGAAGGTCCAAGGGATACAGTAAACCTGAAGTGAAGCATCGGAAATAAAAACTGGACTCACAGCAGACGATCAAATCATAGAAAGTTAGAGTGTCAGTCCTCTTGTACTTAAGTCGGCATTGTGCCGTTTGTATAAAACTCGGGTGCAATTTCTGTGTTTCATCGTAAATAAGAAGGACCAAGGGATACAGTAAACCTGAAGTTAAGCGTCGGAATCTAAAACTGGACTCACAGGAGAGGTTCAAATCACAGAAAGTTAGAGTGTCAGTCCTCCTGTACTTAAGTCAGCATTGTGCCTTTTGTATTACATTCGGATGCAATTTCTGTGTTTCATAGTCAATACGAAGGTCCAAGGCATACATTAGACCTGAAGTGAAGCATGGAATCAAAAACTCAACTCACAGGAGAGGTTCAAATCATAGAAAGTTAGAGCCTCAGTCCACTTGTACTTAAGTCGGCATTGTGCCTTTTGTATTACATTCGGATGCCATATCTGTGTTTCATCGTCAATAAGGTCCAAGGGATTCAGTAAACCTGATGTGAAGCATCGGAATCTAAAACTCAACTCACAGGAGAGGTTCAAATCGTAGAGAGTTTGAGGGTCAGTCCTCTTGTACTTAAGTCGGCATTATGCCTTTTGTATTAAATTCGGATGGAATTTCTGTGTTTCATCGTCAATAAGAAGGTCCAAGGGATACAGTAAAGCTGAAGTTCGGAATCTAAAACTGGTCTCACAGGAGTGGTTCAAATCATAGAAAATTAGAGTGTCAGTCCTCTTGTACTTAAGTCGGCATTGTGACTTTTGTATTAAATTCGGATGCAGTATCAGTATTTCTCGTCTATAAGAAGGTCCAAGGGATACAGTAAATCTGATGTGAAGCATCGGAATCTAAAACTGGACTCACAGGAGAGGTTCAAATCATAGAAAGTTAGAGTGTCAGTCCTCTAGTACTGAAGTCGGCATTGTGCCTTTTGTATTAAATTCGGATGCAATTGTTTTGTGTTTCATCGTCCATAAGAAGGTCCAAGGGATACAGTAATTCTGATGTGAAGCCTCGGAATCTAAAACTGCACTCAAAGGAGAGGTTCAAATCATAGAAAGTTAGAGTGTCAGTCCTCTTGTACTCAAGTCGGCATTGTGCCTTTTGTATTTAATTCGGATGCAATTTCTGTGTGTCATCGTCAATAAGAAGGTCCAAGGGATACAGTAAACCTGAAGTGAAGCATCGGAATTAAAAACTGGACTCACAGGAGAGGTTCAAATCATAGAGAGTTAGAGTGTCAGTCCTCTAGTACTTAAGTCGGCATTGTGCCTTTTGTATTAAATTCTAATGCCAAATCTGTGTTTCATCGTCAATAAAAAGGTCCAAGGGATACAGTAAACCTGATGTGAAGCATCGGAATCTAAAACTCAACTCACAGGAGAGGTTCAAATCATAGAGAGTTAGAGGGTTAGTCCTCTTGTACTTAAATCGGTATTATGCCTTTTGTATTAAATTCGGATGCAATTTATGTGTTTCATCGTCAATAAGAAGGTCCAAGGGATACAGTAAACCTGAAGTGAAGCATCGGAAATAAAAACTGGACTCACAGCAGACGATCAAATCATAGAAAGTTAGAGTGTCAGTCCTCTTGTACTTAAGTCGGCATTGTGCCGTTTGTATTAAACTCGGGTGCAATTTCTGTGTTTCATCGTAAATAAGAAGGACCAAGGGATACAGTAAACCTGAAGTTAAGCATCGGAATCTAAAACTGGACTCACAGGAGAGGTTCAAATCACAGAAAGTTAGAGTGTCAGTCCTCCTGTACTTAAGTCAGCATTGTGCCTTTTGTACTACATTCGGATGCAATTTCTGTGTTTCATAGTCAATACGAAGGTCCAAGGCATACATTAGACCTGAAGTGAAGCATGGAATCAAAAACTCAACTCACAGGAGAGGTTCAAATCATAGAAAGTTAGAATGTCAGTGCTCTTGTACTTAAGTCGTCATTGTGCCTTTTGTATTAAATTCGGATGCAATATCTGTGTTCCATCGTCAATAAGAAGGTCCAAGGGATACATTAAACCTGAAGTGAAGCATCGGAATCTAAAACTGGACTCACAGGAGAGGTTCAAATCATAGAGAGTTAGAGTGTCAGTCCTGTAGTACTTAAGTCGGCATTGTGCCTTTTGTATTAAATTCGGATGCAATTTCTGTGTTTCATCGTCAATAAGAAGGTCCAAGGGATACAGTAAATCTGAACTGAAGCATCGGAATGTAAAACTGGACTCACAGGAGAGGTTCAAATCATAGAAAGTTAGAGTCTCAGTCCACTTGTACTTAAGTCGGCATTGTGCCTTTTGTATTACATTCGGATGCCATATCTGTGTTTCATCGTCAATAAGGTCCAAGGGATTCAGTAAACCTGATGTGAAGCATCGGAATCTAAAACTCAACTCACAGGAGAGGTTCAAATCGTAGAGAGTTTGAGGGTCAGTCCTCTTGTACTTAAGTCGGCATTATGCCTTTTGTATTAAATTCGGATGGAATTTCTGTGTTTCATCGTCAATAAGAAGGTCCAAGGGCTACAGTAAAGCTGAAGTTCGGAATCTAAAACTGGTCTCACAGGAGTGGTTCAAATCATAGGAAATTAGAGTGTCAGTCCTCTTGTACTTAAGTCGGCATTGTGACTTTTGTATTAAATTCGGATGCAGTATCAGTATTTCATCGTCTATAAGAAGGTCCAAGGGATACAGTAAATCTGATGTGAAGCATCGGAATCTAAAACTGGACTCACAGGAGAGGTTCAAATCATAGAAAGTTAGAGTGTCAATCCTAGAGTACTTAATCGGATTTGTGCTTTTTGTAATAAATTCGGATGCAATTTCTGTGCTTCATCGTCCATAAGAAGGTCCAAGGGATACAGTAAATCTGAAGTGAAGCATCGGAATATAAAACTGGACTCACTGGAGAGGTTCAAATCATAGAAAGTTAGTGTGTCAGTCCTCTTGTACTTAAGTCGGCATTGTGCCTTTTGTATTAAATTCGGATGCAATTTCTGTGTTTCATCGTCAATAAGAAGGTCTAAGGGATACAGTAAACCTGAATTTAAGCATCGGAATCTAAAACTGGACTCACAGGAGAGGTTCAAATCATAGAAAGTTAGAGTGTCAGTCCTCTAGTACTTAAGTCGGCATTGTGCCTTTTGTATTAAATTCGGATGCAATTGTTTTGTGTTTCATCGTCCATAAGAAGGTCCAAGGGATACAGTAATTCTGATGTGAAGCCTCGGAATCTAAAACTGCACTCAAAGGAGAGGTTCAAATCATAGAAAGTTAGAGTGTCAGTCCTCTTGTACTTAAGTCGGCATTGTGCCTTTTGTATTAAGTCCGGATGCAATTTCTGTGTTTCATCGTCAATAAGAAGGTCCAAGGGAAACAGTAAACCTGATTTGAAGCATCGGAATCTAAATCTGGACTCACAGGAGAGGTTCAAATCATAGAGAGTTAGAGTGTCAGTCCACTTGTACTTTAGTCGGCGTTGTGCCTTTTGTATTAAATTCAGATGCAATTGCTGTGTTTCATCGCCAATAAGAAGGTCCAAGGGATACAGTAAACCTGAAGTGAAGCATCGGAATCTAAAACTGGACTCACAGGAGAGGTTCAAATAATAGAAAGCTAGAGTGTCAGTGCTCTTGTACTTATGTCGTCATTGTGCCTTTTGTATTTAATTCGGATGCAATTTCTGTGTGTCATCGTCAATAAGAAGGTCCAAGGGATACAGTAAACCTGAAGTGAAGCATCGGAACCAAAAACTGGACTCACAGGAGAGGTTCAAATCATAGAGAGTTAGAGTGTCAGTCCTCTAGTACTTAAGTCGGCATTGTGCCTTTTGTATTAAATTCGGATGCCAAATCTGTGTTTCATCGTCAATAAAAAGGTCCAAGGGATACAGTAAACCTGATGTGAAGCATCGGAATCTAAAACTCAACTCACAGGAGAGGTTCAAATCATAGAGAGTTAGAGGGTTAGTCCTCTTGTACTTAAGTCGGTATTATGCCTTTTGTATTAAATTCGGATGCAATTTATGTGTTTCATCGTTAATAAGAAGGTCCAAGGGATACAGTAAACCTGAAGTGAAGCATCGGAAATAAAAACTGGACTCACAGCAGACGATCAAATCATAGAAAGTTAGAGTGTCAGTCCTCTTGTACTTAAGTCGGCATTGTGCCTTTTGTATTAAACTCGGATGCAATTTCTGTGTTTCATCGTAAATAAGAAGGTCCAAGGGATACAGTAAACCTGAAGTTAAGCATCGGAATCTAAAACTGGACTCACAGGAGAGGTTCAAATCACAGAAAGTTAGAGTGTCAGTCCTCCTGTACTTAAGTCAGCATTGTGCCTTTTGTATTACATTCGGATGCAATTTCTGTGTTTCATAGTCAATACGAAGGTCCAAGGCATACAGTAGACCTGAAGTGAAGCATGGAATCAAAAACTCAACTCACAGGAGAGGTTCAAATCATAGAAAGTTAGAGTGTCAGTGCTCTTGTACTTAAGTCGTCATTGTGCCTTTTGTATTAAATTCGGATGCAATATCTGTGTTTCATCGTCAATAAGAAGGTCCAAGGGATACAGTAAACCTGATGTGAAGCATCGGAATCTAAAACTCAACTCACAGGAGAGGTTCAAATCATAGAGAGTTAGAGGGTTAGTCCTCTTGTACTTAAGTCGGCATTATGCCTTTTGTATTAAATTCGGATGGAATTTCTGTGTTTCATCGTCAATAAGAAGGTCCAAGGGATACAGTAAAGCTGAAGTTCGGAATCTAAAACTGGTCTCACAGGAGAGGTTCAAATCATAGAAAATTAGAGTGTCAGTCCTCTTGTACTTAAGTCGGCATTGTGCTTTTTGTATTAAATTCGGATGCAATATCTGTGTTTCATCGTCAATAAGAAGGTCCAAGGGATACAATAAACCTGAAGTGAAGCGTCGGAATCTAAAACTGGACTCACAGGAGAGGTTCAAATCATAGAAAGTTAGAGTGTCAGTCCTCGAGTACTTAAGTCGGCATTGTGCCTTTTGTATTAAATTCGGATGCAATTTCTGTGCTTGATCGTCCATAAGAAGGTCCAAGGGATACAGTAAATCTGAAGTGAAGCATCGGAATCTAAAACTGGACTCACAGGAGAGGTTCAAATCATGGAAAGTTAGAGTGTCAGTCCTCTTGTACTTAAGTCGGCATTGTGCTTTTTGTATTAAATTCGGATGCAATTTCTGTGTTTCATCGTCAATAAGAAGGTCCAAGCGATACAGTAAACCTGATGTGAAGCATCGGAATCTAAAACTGGACTCACAGGAGAGGTTCAAATCATAGAGAGTTATGGTGTCAGTCGCCTTGTACTTAAGTCGGCATTGTGCCTTTTGTATTAAATTCGGATGCAATTTCTCTCTTTCATCGTCAATAAGAGGGTCCAAGGGATACAGTAAACCTGAAGTTCGGAATCTAAAAGTGGACTCACAGGAGAGGGTTAAATCATAAAAAGTTAGAGTGTCAGTCCTCTTGTACTTAAGTCGGCATTGTGCCTTTTGTATTAAAATCGGATGCAATTTCTGTGTTTCATCGTCAATAAGATGGTCCAAGGGATACAGTTAACCTGAAGTGAAGCATCGGAATCCAAAACTGGACTCACAGGAGAGGTTCAAATCATAGAAAGTAAGAGTGTCAGTCCTCGTGTACTTAAGTCATCATTGTGCGTTTTGTATTAAATTCGGATGCTATATCTGTGTTTCATCGTCAATACGAAGTTCCAAGGGATACAGTAGACCTGAAGTGAAGTATCGGAATCTAAAACTCAACTCACAGGAGCGTTTTAAATCATCGAAAGTTAGAGTGTCAGGCCTCTTGTACTTAAGTCGGCATTGTGACTTTTGTATTAAATTCGGATGCAGTATCTGTATTTCATCGTCTATAAGAAGGTCCAAGGGATACAGTAAATCAGATGTGAAGCATCGGAATCTAAAACTGGACTCACAGGAGAGGTTCAAATCATAGAAAGTTAGAGTATCAATCCTAGAGTACTTAATCGGCATTGTGCCTTTTGTATTAAATTCGAATCCAATTTCTGTGTTTCATCGTCAATAAGATGGTCCAAGGGATACAGATAACCTGAAGTGAAGCATCGGAATCCAAAACTGGACTTACAGGAGAGGTTCAAATCATAGAAAGTAAGAGTGTCAGTCCTCTTGTACTTAAGTCAGCATTGTGCCTTTTGTGTTAAATTCAGATGCAATTTCTGTGTTTCATCGTCAATACGAAGTTCCAAGGGATACAGTAGACCTGAAGTGAAGCATCGGAATCTAAAACTCAACTCGCAAGAGAGGTTCAAATCATCGAAAGTTAGAGTGTCAGGCCTCTTGTACTTAAGTCGGCATTGTGACTTTTGTATTAAATTCGGATGCAATATCTGTATTTCATCGTCTATAAGATGGTCCAAGGGATACAGTAAACCTAAAGTGAAGCATCGGAATCTAAAACTGGTCTCACAGGAGAGGCTCAAATCATAGAAAGTTAGAGTGTCAGTCTTCTTGTACTTAGGACGGCATTGTACCTTTTGTATTAAATTCGGATGCAATTTCTGTGTTTTATCGTCTATAAGAAGGTCCAAGGGATACAGTAAATCCTAAAGAGAAGCATCGGAATCTAAAACTGGACTCACAGGAGAGGCTCAAATCATAGAAAGGTAATGTTTCAGTCCTCTTGTACTTAAATCAGCATTGTGCATTTTGTATTAAATTCGGATGCAATTTCTGTGTTTCATCGTCAATAAGAAGGTCCAAGGGATACAGTAAACCTGAAGTGAAGCATCGGAATCTAAAACTGGACTCACAGGAGAGGTTCAAATCACAGAAAGTTAGAGTGTCAATCCTCTTGAACTTAAGTCGGCATTGTGCCATTTGTATCAAATTCGGATGCAATTTCTGTGTTTCATCGTCAATAAGAAGGTCCAAGGGATACAGTAAACCTGAAGTGAAATATCGGAAACTAAAACTGGAGGCACAGGTGAGGTTCAAATCATAGAAAGTTAGAGTGTCAGTCCACTTGTACTTAAGTCGGCATTGTGCCTTTTGTATTAAATTCGGATGCAGTTTCTGTGTTTCATCGTCAATAAGAAGGTCCAAGGGAAACAGTAAACCTGAAGTGAAGAATCGGAATTTAAAACTGGACTCACAGGAGAGGTTCAAATCACAGAAAGTTAGAGTGTTAGTCCTCTTGTACTTAAGTCGGCATTGTGACTTTTGTATTAAGTTCGGATGCAATTTCTGTGTTTCATCGTCAATAAGAAGGTCCAAGGGATGCAGTAAACCTGAAGTGAAGCATCGGAATCTAAAACTGGACTCACAGGAGAGGTTCAAATCATAGAAAATTAGAGTGTCAGTCCTCTTGTACCTAGGTCGGCATTGTGCCTTTTGTATTAAATTCGGATGAAATTTTTGTGTTTCATCGTCAATAAGAAGGTCCAAGGGATACAGAAAACCTGACGTGTACCATCGGAATCTAAAACTGGACTCACAGGAGAGGCACAAATCATAGAAAGTTAGAGTGTCAGTCCTCTTGTACTTAAGTCGGCATTGTGCCTTTTGTATGATATTCGGATGCAATTTCTGTGTTTCATTGTAAATAAGATGGTCCAAGGGATAAAGTAAACCTGATGTGAAGCATCGAAATCTAAAACTCAACTCACAGGAGAGGTTCAAATCATAGACAGTTAGATTGTCAGTCCTCTTGTACTTAAGTCGGCATTGTGCCTTTTGTATTAAATTTGGATGCAATTTCTGAGTTTCATCCTCAATAAGAAGGTCCAAGGGATACAGTAAACCAAAAGTTCGGAATCTAAATATGGACTTACAGGGGAGGTTCAAATCATGGAAAATTAGAGTGTCAGTCCCCTTGTACTTAAGTCGGCATTGTGCCTTTTGTATTAAATTCGGATGCAATTTCTGTGTTTCATCGTCTATATGAAGGTCCAAGGGATGCAGTAAACCTGAAGTGAAGCATCGGAATCTAAACCTGGAGTCACAGGAGAGGTTCAAATCATAGAAAGTTATAGTGTCAGTCCTCTTGTAATTAAGTCGGCATTGTGCCTTTTGTATTAAATTCGGATGCAATTTCTGTGTTTCATCGTCCATAAGAAGGTCCAAGGGATACAGTAAATCTGAAGCGAAGCATCGGAATCTAAAACTGGACTCACAGGAGAGGTTCAAATCATGGAAAGTTAGAGTGTCAGTCCTCTTGTACTTAAGTCGGCATTGTGCTTTTTGTATTAAATTCGGATGCAATTTCTGTGTTTCATAGTCAATAAGAAGGTCCAAGCGATACAGTAAACCTGATGTGAAGCATCGGAATCTAAAACTGGACTCACAGGAGAGGTTCAAATCATAGGGAGTTATGGTGTCAGTCCTCTTGTACTTAAGTCGGCATTGTGCCTTTTGTATTAAATTCGGATGCAATTTCTGTCTTTCATCGTCAATAAGAGGGTCCAAGGGATACAGTAAACCTGAAGTTCGGAATCTAAAAGTGGATTCACAGGAGAGGTTTAAATCATAAAAAGTTAGAGTGTCAGTCCTCTTGTACTTAAGTCGGCATTGTGCCTTTTGTATTAAAATCGGATGCAATTTCTGTGTTTCATCGTCAATAAGATGGTCCAAGGGATACAGTTAACCTGAAGTGAAGCATCGGAATCCAAAACTGGACTCACAGGAGAGGTTCAAATCATAGAAAGTAAGAGTGTCAGTCCTCGTGTACTTAAGTCATCATTGTGCGTTTTGTATTAAATTCGGATGCAATATCTGTGTTTCATCGTCAATACGAAGTTCCAAGGGATACAGTAGACCTGAAGTGAAGTATCGGAATCTAAAACTCAACTCACAGGAGCGTTTCAAATCATCGAAAGTTAGAGTGTCAGGCCTCTTGTACTTAAGTCGGCATTGTGACTTTTGTATTAAATTCGGATGCAGTATCTGTATTTCATCGTCTATAAGAAGGTCCAAGGGATACAGTACATCAGATGTGAAGCATCGGAATCTAAAACTGGACTCACAGGAGAGGTTCAAATCATAGAAAGTTAGAGTATCAATCCTAGAGTACTTAATCGGCATTGTGCCTTTTGTATTAAATTCGAATGCAATTTCTGTGTTTCACCGTCAATAAGATGGTCCAAAGGATACAGTTAACCTGAAGTGAAGCATCGGAATCCAAAACTGGACTCACAGGAGAGGTTCAAATCATAGAATGTAAGAGTGTCAGTCCTCTTGTACTTAAGTCAGCATTGTGCCTTTTGTGTTAAATCCAGATGCAATTTCTGTGTTTCATCGTCAATACGAAGTTCCAAGGGATACAGTAGACCTGAAGTGAAGCATCGGAATCTAAAACTCAACTCGCAAGAGAGGTTCAAATCATCGAAAGTTAGAGTGTCAGGCCTCTTGTACTTAAGTCGGCATTGTGATTTTTGTATTAAATTCGGATGCAATATCTGTATTTCATCGTCTATAAGATGGTCCAAGGGATACAGTAAACCTAAAGTGAAGCATCGGAATCTAAAACTGGTCTCACAGGAGAGGCTCATATCATAGAAAGTTAGAGTGTCAGTCTTCTTGTACTTAGGATGGCATTGTACCTTTTGTATTAAATTCGGATGCAATTTCTGTGTTTTATCGTCTATAAGAAGGTCCAAGGGATACAGTAAATCCTGAAGAGAAGCATCGGAATCTAAAACTGGACTCACAGGAGAGGCTCAAATCATAGAAAGGTAATGTTTCAGTCCTCTCGTACTTAAATCAGCATTGTGCATTTTGTATTAAATTCGGATGCAATTTCTGTGTTTCATCGTCAATAAGAAGGTCCAAGGGATACAGTAAACCTGAAGTGAAGCATCGGAATCTAAAACTGGACTCACAGGAGAGGTTCAAATCAGAGAAAGTTAGAGTGTCAATCCTCTTTAACTTAAGTCGGCATTGTGCCATTTGTATCAAATTCGGATGCAATTTCTGTGTTTCATCGTCAATAAGAAGGTCCAAGGGATACAGTAAACCTGAAGTGAAATATCGGAAACTAAAACTGGACGCACAGGTGAGGTTCAAATCATAGAAAGTTAGAGTGTCAGTCCACTTGTACTTAAGTCGGCATTGTGCCTTTTGTATTAAATTCGGATGCAGTTTCTGTGTTTCATCGTCAATAAGAAGGTCCAAGGGAAACAGTAAACCTGAAGTGAAGAATCGGAATTTAAAACTGGACTCACAGGAGAGGCTCAAATCACAGAAAGTTAGAGTGTTAGTCCTCTTGTACTTAAGTCGGCATTGTGACTTTTGTATTAAGTTCGGATGCAATTTCTGTGTTTCATCGTCAATAAGAAGGTCCAAGGGATGCAGTAAACCTGAAGTGAAGCATCGGAATCTAAAACTGGACTCACAGGAGAGGTTCAAATCATAGAAAATTAGAGTGTCAGTCCTCTTGTACCTAGGTCGGCATTGTGCCTTTTGTATTAAATTCGGATGAAATTTTGTGTTTCATCGTCAATAAGAAGGTCCAAGGGATACAGAAAACCTGAAGTGTACCATCGGAATCTAAAACTGGACTCACAGGAGAGGCACAAATCATAGAAAGTTAGAGTGTCAGTCCTCTTGTACTTAAGTCGGCATTGTGCCTTTTGTATTAAATTCGGATGCAATTTCTGTGTTTCATCGTCTATATGAAGGTCCAAGGGATGCAGTAAACCTGAAGTGAAGCATCGGAATCTAAACCTGGAGTCACAGGAGAGGTTCAAATCATAGAAAGTTATAGTGTCAGTCCTCTTGTAATTAAGTCGGCATGTGCCTTTTGTATTAAATTCGGATGCAATATCTGTGTTTCATCGTCAATACGAAGTTCCAAGGGATACAGTAGACCTGAAGTGAAGTATCGGAATCTAAAACTCAACTCACAGGGGCGTTTCAAATCATCGAAACTTAGAGTGTCAGGCCTCTTGTACTTAAGTCGGCATTGTGACTTTTGTATTAAATTCGGATGCAGTATCTGTATTTCATCGTTTATAAGAAAGTCCAAGGGATACAGTGAATCTGATGTGAAGCATCGGAATCTAAAACTGGACTCACAGGAGAGGTTCAAATCATAGAAAGTTAGAGTATCAATCCTAGAGTACTTAATCGGCATTGTGCCATTTGTATTAAATTCGGATGCAATTTCTGTGTTTCATCGTCAATAAGATGGTCCAAGGGATACAGTTAACCTGAAGTGAAGCATCGGAATCCAAAACTGGACTCACAGGAGAGGCTCAAATCATAGAAAGTAAGAGTGTCAGTCCTCTTGTACTTAAGTCAGCATTGTGCCTTTTGTGTTAAATTCAGATGCAATTTCTGTGTTTCATCGTCAATACGAAGTTCCAAGGGATACAGTAGACCTGAAGTGAAGCATCGGAATCTAAAACACAACTCGCAAGAGAGGTTCAAATCATCGAAACTTAGAGTGTCAGGCCTCTTGTACTTAAGTCGGCATTGTGACTTTTGTATTAAATTCGGATGCAATATCTGTATTTCATCGTCTATAAGATGGTCCAAGGGATACAGTAAACCTAAAGTGAAGCATCAGAATCTAAAACTGGTCTCACAGGAGAGGCTCAAATCATAGAAAGTTAGAGTGTCAGTCTTCTTGTACTTAGGACGGCATTGTACCTTTTGTATTAAATTCGGATGCAATTTCTGTGTTTTATCGTCTATAAGAAGGTCCAAGGGATACAGTAAATCCTGAAGAGAAGCATCGGAATCTAAAACTTGACTCACAGGAGAGGCTCAAATCATAGAAAGGTAATGTTTCAGTCCTCTTGTACTTAAATCGGCATTGTGCATTTTGTATTAAATTCGGATGCAATTTCTGTGTTTCATCGTCAATAAGAAGGTCCAAGGGATACAGTAAACCTGAAGTGAAGCATCGGAATCCAAAACTGGACTCACAGGAGAGGTTCAAATCACAGAAAGTTAGAGTGTCAATCCTCTTTAACTTAAGTCGGCATTGTGCCATTTGTATCAAATTCGGATGCAATTTCTGTGTTTCATCGTCAATAAGAAGGTCCAAGGGATACAGTAAACCTGAAGTGAAATATCGGAAACTAAAACTGGACGCAAAGGTGAGGTTCAAATCATAGAAAGTTAGAGCATCAGTCCACTTGTACTTAAGTCGGCATTGTGCCTTTTGTATTAAATTCGGATGCAGTTTCTGTGTTTCATCGTCAATAAGAAGGTCCAAGGGAAACAGTAAACCTGAAGTGAAGAATCGGAATTTAAAACTGGACTCACAGGAGAGGTTCAAATCACAGAAAGTTAGAGTGTTAGTCCTCTTGTACTTAAGTCGGCATTGTGACTTTTGTATTAAGTTCGGATGCAATTTCTGTGTTTCATCGTCAATAAGAAGGTCCAAGGGATGCAGTAAACCTGAAGTGAAGCATCGGAATCTAAAACTGGACTCACAGGAGAGGTTCAAATCATAGAAAATTAGAGTGTCAGTCCTCTTGTACCTAGGTCGGCATTGTGCCTTTTGTATTAAATTCGGATGAAATTTTGTGTTTCATCGTCAATAAGAAGGTCCAAGGGATACAGAAAACCTGAAGTGTACCATCGGAATCTAAAACTGGACTCACAGGAGAGGCACAAATCATAGAAAGTTAGAGTGTCAGTCCTCTTGTACTTAAGTCGGCATTGTGCCTTTTGTATGATATTCGGATGCAATTTCTGTGTTTCATTGTAAATAAGATGGTCCAAGGGATAAAGTAAACCTGATGTGAAGCATCGAAATCTAAAACTCAACTCACAGGAGAGGTTCAAATCATAGAGAGTTACATTGTCAGTCCTCTTGTACTTAAGTCGGCATTGTGCCTTTTGTATTAAATTCGGATGCAATTTCTGAGTTTCATCCTCAATAAGAAGGTCCAAGGGATACAGTATACCAAAAGTTCGGAATCTAAATATGGACTTACAGGGGAGGTTCAAATCATGGAAAATTAGAGTGTCAGTCCTCTTGTACTTAAGTCGGCATTGTGCCTTTTGTATTAAATTCGGATGCAATTTCTGTGTTTCATCGTCTATATGAAGGTCCAAGGGATGCAGTAATTCTGAAGTGAAGCATCGGAATCTAAACCTGGAGTCACAGGAGAGGTTCAAATCATAGAAAGTTATAGTGTCAGTCCTCTTGTAATTAAGTCGGCATTGTGCCTTTTGTATTAAATTCGGATGCAATTTCTGTGTTTCATCGTCTGTAAGAAGGTCCAAGGGATACAGTAGACCTGAAGTGAAGCATCGGAATCTAAAACTCAACTCACAGGAGTGGTTCAAATCATAGAAAGTTAGAGTGTCAGGCCTCTTGTACTTAAGTCGGCATTGTGCGTTTTGTATTAAATTCGGATGTAATTTCTGTGTTTCATCGTCAATAAGAAGGTCCAAGGGATACAATAAACCTGAAGTGAAGCATCGGAATCTAAAACTGGACTCACAGGAGAGGTTCAAATCATAGAAAACTAGAGTGTCAGTCCTCGAGTACTTAAGTCGGCATTGTGCCTTTTGTATTAAATTCGGATGCAATTTCTGTGCTTCATCGTCCATAAGAAGGTCCAAGGGATACAGTAAATCTGAAGTGAAGCATCGGAATCTAAAACTGGACTCACAGGAGAGGTTCAAATCCTAGAAAGTTAGAGTGTCAGTCCTCTTGTACTTAAGTCGGCATTGTGCCTTTTGTATTAAATTCGGATGCAATTTCTGTGTTTCATCGTCAAGAAGATGGTCCAAGGGATACAGTTAACCTGAAATGAAGCATCGGAATCCAAAACTGGACTCACAGGAGAGGTTCAAATCATAGAAAGTAAGAGTGTCAGTCCTCGTGTACTTAAGTCAGCATTGTGCCTTTTGTATTAAATTCGGATGCAATTGCTGTGTTTCATCGTCTATAAGAAGGTCCAAATGATACAGTAAACCTGAAGTGAAGCATCGAAATCGAAAACTGGACTCACAGGAAAGGTTCAAATCATAGAAAGTTAGGGTGTCAGTCCTCTTGTACGTAGGACGGCATTGTGCCTTTGGTATAGAAATTCGGATGCAATTTCTGTGTGTCATCGTCAATAAGAAGGTCCAAGGGATACAGTAAGCCTGAAGCGAAGCATCGGAATCTAAAACTGGACTCACAGGAGAGGTTCACATCATAGAGAGTTACAGTGTCAGTCCTCTAGTACTTAATCCGGAATTGTGCTTTTTGTATTAAATTCGGATGCAATTTCTGTGTTTCATCGTCAATAAGAAGGTCCACGGGATACAGTAAATCTGTACTGAAGCATCGGAATCTGAAACTGGACTCACAGGTGAGGTTCAAATCATAGAAAGTTAGAGTCTCAGTCCTCATGTACTTAAGTCGGCATTGTGCCATTTGTATTACATTCGGATGCCATATCTGTGTTTCATCGTCGATAAGAAGGTCCAAGGGATACAGTAAACCTGATTTGAAGCATCGGAATCTAAAACTCAACTCACAGGACAGGTTCAAATCGTAGAGAGTTAGAGGGTCAGTCTTCTTGAACCTATGTCGGCTTTATGCCTTTTGTATTAAATTCGGATGGAATTTCTGTGTTTCATCGTCAATAAGAAGGTCCAAGGGATACAGTTAACCTGAAGTTCTTAATCTAAAATGGGTCTCACAGGAGAGGTTCAAATCATAGAAAGTTAGAGTGTCAGTCCTCTTGTACTTATGTCGACATTGTGCCTTTTGTATGAAATTCAGATGCAATTAATGTGTTTCATCGTCAATAAGAAGGTCCAAGGGATAAAGTAAACCTGAAGTGAAGCATCGGAGTCCAAAACTGGACTCACAGGAGAGGATCAAATCATAGAAAGTTAGATTGTCAGTACTCTTGTACTTAAGTCGGCATTGTGCGTTTTGTATTAATTTCGGATGCAATTTCTGTGTTTCATCGTCAATAAGAAGGTCCAAGGGATACAGTAAACCTGAAGTGAAGCATCGGAATCTAAAACTGGACTCAAAGGAGAGGTTCAAATCACAGAAAGTTAGAGTGTCAATCCTCTTTAACTTAAGTCGGCATTGTGCCATTTGTATCAAATTCGGATGCAATTTCTGTGTTTCATCGTCAATAAGAAGGTCCAAGGGATACAGTAAACCTGAAGTGAAATATCGGAAACTAAAACTGGACGCACAGGTGAGGTTCAAATCATAGAAAGTTAGAGTGTCAGTCCACTTGTACTTAAGTCGGCATTGTGCCTTTTGTATTAAATTCGGATGCAGTTTCTGTGTTTCATCGTCAATAAGAAGGTCAAAGGGAAACAGTAAACCTGAAGTGAAGAATCGGAATTTAAAACTGGACTCACAGGAGAGGTTCAAATCACAGAAAGTTAGAGTGTTAGTCCTCTTGTACTTAAGTCGGCATTGTGACTTTTGTATTAAGTTCGGATGCAATTTCTGTGTTTCATCGTCAATAAGAAGGTCCAAGGGATGCAGTAAACCTGAAGTGAAGCATCGGAATCTAAAACTGGACTCACAGGAGAGGTTCAAATCATAGAAAATTAGAGTGTCAGTCCTCTTGTACCTAGGTCGGCATTGTGCCTTTTGTATTAAATTCGGATGAAATTTTGTGTTTCATCGTCAATAAGAAGGTCCAAGGGATACAAAAAACCTGAAGTGTACCATCGGAATCTAAAACTGGACTCACAGGAGAGGCACAAATCATAGAAAGTTAGAGTGTCAGTCCTCTTGTACTTAAGTCGGCATTGTGCCTTTTGTATGATATTCGGATGCAATTTCTGTGTTTCATTGTAAATAAGATGGTCCAAGGGATAAAGTAAACCTGATGTGAAGCATCGAAATCTAAAACTCAACTCACAGGAAAGGTTCAAATCATAGAGAGTTAGATTGTCAGTCCTCTTGTACTTAAGTCGGCATTGTGACTTTTGTATTAAATTCGGATGCAGTATCTGTATTTCATCGTTTATAAGAAAGTCCAAGGGATACAGTGAATCTGATGTGAAGCATCGGAATCTAAAACTGGACTCACAGGAGAGGTTCAAATCATAGAAAGTTAGAGTATCAATCCTAGAGTACTTAAGCGGCATTGTGCCATTTGTATTAAATTCGGATGAAATTTTGTAATTCATCGTCAATAAGAAGGTCCAAGGGATACAGAAAACCTGAAGTGTACCATCGGAACCTAAAACTGGACTCACAGGAGAGGCACAAATCATAGAAAGTTAGAGTGTCAGTCCTCTTGTACTTAAGTCGGCATTGTGCCTTTTGTGTTAAATTCAGATGCAATTTCTGTGTTTCATCGTCAATACGAAGTTCCAAGGGATACAGTAGACCTGAAGTGAAGCATCGGAATCTAAAACTCAACTCGCAAGAGAGGTTCAAATCATCGAAAGTTAGAGTGTCAGGCCTCTTGTACTTAAGTCGGCATTGTGATTTTTGTATTAAATTCGGATGCAATATCTGTATTTCATCGTCTATAAGATGGTCCAAGGGATACAGTAAACCTAAAGTGAAGCATCGGAATCTAAAACTGGTCTCACAGGACAGGCTCAAATCATAGAAAGTTAGAGTGTCAGTCTTCTTGTACTTAGGACGGCATTGTACCTTTTGTATTAAATTCGGATGCAATTTCTGTGTTTTATCGTCTATAAGAAGGTCCAAGGGATACAGTAAATCCTGAAGAGAAGCATCGGAATCTAAAACTGGACTCACAGGAGAGGCTCAAATCATAGAAAGGTAATGTTTCAGTCCTCTTGTACTTAAATCAGCATTGTGCATTTTGTATTAAATTCGGATGCAATTTCTGTGTTTCATCGTCAATAAGAAGGTCCAAGGGATACAGTAAACCTGAAGTGAAGCATCGGAATCTAAAACTGGACTCACAGGAGAGGTTCAAATCACAGAAAGTTAGAGTGTCAATCCTCTTTAACTTAAGTCGGCATTGTGCCATTTGTATCAAATTCGGATGCAATTTCTGTGTTTCATCGTCAATAAGAAGGTCCAAGGGATACAGTAAACCTGAAGTGAAATATCGGAAACTAAAACTGGACGCACAGGTGAGGTTCAAATCATAGAAAGTTAGAGTGTCAGTCCACTTGTACTTAAGTCGGCATTGTGCCTTTTGTATTAAATTCGGATGCAGTTTCTGTGTTTCATCGTCAATAAGAAGGTCCAAGGGAAACAGTAAACCTGAAGTGAAGAATCGGAATTTAAAACTGGACTCACAGGAGAGGTTCAAATCACAGAAAGTTAGAGTGTTAGTCCTCTTGTACTTAAGTCGGCATTGTGACTTTTGTATTAAGTTCGGAAGCAATTTCTGTGTTTCATCGTCAATAAGAAGGTCCAAGGGATGCAGTAAACCTGAAGTGAAGCATCGGAATCTAAAACTGGACTCACAGGAGAGGTCCAAATCATAGAAAATTAGAGTGTCAGTCCTCTTGTACCTAGGTCGGCATTGTGCCTTTTGTATTAAATTCGGATGAAATTTTGTGTTTCATCGTCAATAAGAAGGTCCAAGGGATACAGAAAACCTGAAGTGTACCATCGGAATCTAAAACTGGACTCACAGGAGAGGCACAAATCATAGAAAGTTAGAGTGTCAGTCCTCTTGTACTTAAGTCGGCATTGTGCCTTTTGTATGATATTCGGATGCAATTTCTGTGTTTCATTGTAAATAAGATGGTCCAAGGGATAAAGTAAACCTGATGTGAAGCATCGAAATCTAAAACTCAACTCACAGGAGAGGTTCAAATCATAGAGAGTTACATTGTCAGTCCTCTTGTACTTAAGTCGGCATTGTGCCTTTTGTATTAAATTCGGATGCAATTTCTGAGTTTCATCCTCAATAAGAAGGTCCAAGGGATACAGTATACCAAAAGTTCGGAATCTAAATATGGACTTACAGGGGAGGTTCAAATCATGGAAAATTAGAGTGTCAGTCCTCTTGTACTTAAGTCGGCATTGTGCCTTTTGTATTAAATTCGGATGCAATTTCTGTGTTTCATCGTCTATATGAAGGTCCAAGGGATGCAGTAATTCTGAAGTGAAGCATCGGAATCTAAACCTGGAGTCACAGGAGAGGTTCAAATCATAGAAAGTTATAGTGTCAGTCCTCTTGTAATTAAGTCGGCATTGTGCCTTTTGTATTAAATTCGGATGCAATTTCTGTGTTTCATCGTCTGTAAGAAGGTCCAAGGGATACAGTAGACCTGAAGTGAAGCATCGGAATCTAAAACTCAACTCACAGGAGTGGTTCAAATCATAGAAAGTTAGAGTGTCAGGCCTCTTGTACTTAAGTCGGCATTGTGCGTTTTGTATTAAATTCGGATGTAATTTCTGTGTTTCATCGTCAATAAGAAGGTCCAAGGGATACAATAAACCTGAAGTGAAGCATCGGAATCTAAAACTGGACTCACAGGAGAGGTTCAAATCACAGAAAGCTAGAGTGTCAGTCCTCGAGTACTTAAGTCGGCATTGTGCCTTTTGTATTAAATTCGGATGCAATTTCTGTGCTTCATCGTCCATAAGAAGGTCCAAGGGATACAGTAAATCTGAAGTGAAGCATCGGAATCTAAAACTGGACTCACAGGAGAGGTTCAAATCCTAGAAAGTTAGAGTGTCAGTCCTCTTGTACTTAAGTCGGCATTGTGCCTTTTGTATTAAATTCGGATGCAATTTCTGTGTTTCATCGTCAATAAGTAGGTCCAAGCGATACAGTAAACCTGATGTGAAGCATCGGAATCGAAAACTGGATTCACAGGAGAGGTTCAAATCATAGAGAGTTGTGGTGTCAGTCCTCTTGTACTTAAGTCGGCATTGTGCCTTTTGTATTAAATTCGGATGCAATTTCTGTCTTTCATCGTCAATAAGAAGGTCCAAGAGATACAGTAAACCTGAAGTTCGGAATCTAAAACTGGACTCACAGGAGAGGTTTAAATCATAAAATGTTAGAGTGTCAGTCCTCTTGTACTTAAGTCGGCATTGTGCCTTTTGTATTAAATTCGGATGCAATTTCTGTGTTTCATCGTCAAGAAGATGGTCCAAGGGATACAGTTAACCTGAAATGAAGCATCGGAATCCAAAACTGGACTCACAGGAGAGGTTCAAATCATAGAAAGTAAGAGTGTCAGTCCTCGTGTACTTAAGTCAGCATTGTGCCTTTTGTATTAAATTCGGATGCAATTGCTGTGTTTCATCGTCTATAAGAAGGTCCAAATGATACAGTAAACCTGAAGTGAAGCATCGAAATCGAAAACTGGACTCACAGGAAAGGTTCAAATCATAGAAAGTTAGGGTGTCAGTCCTCTTGTACGTAGGACGGCATTGTGCCTTTGGTATAGAAATTCGGATGCAATTTCTGTGTGTCATCGTCAATAAGAAGGTCCAAGGGATACAGTAAGCCTGAAGCGAAGCATCGGAATCTAAAACTGGACTCACAGGAGAGGTTCACATCATAGAGAGTTACAGTGTCAGTCCTCTAGTACTTAATCCGGAATTGTGCTTTTTGTATTAAATTCGGATGCAATTTCTGTGTTTCATCGTCAATAAGAAGGTCCACGGGATACAGTAAATCTGTACTGAAGCATCGGAATCTGAAACTGGACTCACAGGTGAGGTTCAAATCATAGAAAGTTAGAGTCTCAGTCCTCATGTACTTAAGTCGGCATTGTGCCATTTGTATTACATTCGGATGCCATATCTGTGTTTCATCGTCAATAAGAAGGTCCAAGGGATACAGTAAACCTGATTTGAAGCATCGGAATCTAAAACTCAACTCACAGGACAGGTTCAAATCGTAGAGAGTTAGAGGGTCAGTCTTCTTGAACCTATGTCGGCTTTATGCCTTTTGTATTAAATTCGGATGGAATTTCTGTGTTTCATCGTCAATAAGAAGGTCCAAGGGATACAGTAAACCTGAAGTTCTTAATCTAAAATGGGTCTCACAGGAGAGGTTCAAATCATAGAAAGTTAGAGTGTCAGTCCTCTTGTACTTATGTCGACATTGTGCCTTTTGTATGAAATTCAGATGCAATTAATGTGTTTCATCGTCAATAAGAAGGTCCAAGGGATAAAGTAAACCTGAAGTGAAGCATCGGAGTCCAAAACTGGACTCACAGGAGAGGATCAAATCATAGAAAGTTAGATTGTCAGTACTCTTGTACTTAAGTCGGCATTGTGCGTTTTGTATTAATTTCGGATGCAATTTCTGTGTTTCATCGTCAATAAGAAGGTCCAAGGGATACAGTAAACCTGAAGTTAAGCATCGGAATCTAAAACAGGACTCACAGGAGAGGTTCAAATCATAGAAAGTTAGAGTGTCAGTCCTCTTGTACTTAAGTCGGCATTGTGCCTTTTGTATTAAATTCGCATGCAATTTCTGCGTTTCATCGTCTATAAGAAAGTCCAAGGGATACAGTAAACCTGAAGTGAAGCATCGGAATCTAAAACTGGACTCACAGGAGACGTTCAAATCATAGAAAGTTAGAGTGTCAGTTCTCTTGGACTTAAATCGGCATTGTGCATTTTGTATTAAATTTGGATGCAATTTCTGTGTTTCATCGTCAATAAGAAGGTCCATGGGATACAGTAAACCTGAAGTGAAGCATCGGAATCTAAAACTGGACTCACAGGAGAGGTTCAAATCATAGAAAGTTAGAGTGTCAATCCTAGAGTACTTAATCGGCATTGTGCCTTTTGTATTAAATTCGGATGCAATTTCTGTGCTTCATCGTCCATAAGAAAGTCCAAGGGATACAGTAAATCTGAAGTGAAACTTCGGAATCTAAAACTGGACTCACAGGAGAGGTTCAAATCATAGAAAGTTAGAGTGTCAGTCCTCTTGTACTTAAGTCGGCATTGTGCCTTTTGTATTAAATTCGGATGCAATTTCTGTGTTTCATCGTCAATAAGAAGGGCTAAGGGATACAGTAAACCTGAAGTGAAGCATCGGAATCTAAAACTGGACTCACAGGAGAGGTTCAAATCATAGAAAGTTAGAGTGTCAGTCCTCAAGTACTTTAGTCGGCATTGTGCCTTTTGTATTAAATTCGGATGCAATTGTTGTGTTTCATCGTCCATAAGAAGGTCCAAGGGATACAATAATTCTGATGTTAAGCCTCGGAATCTAAAACTGCACTCACAGGAGAGGTTCAAATCATAGAAAGTTAGTGTCAGTCCTCTTGTACTTAAGTTGGCATTGTGCCTTTTGTATTAAGTTCGGATGCAATTCCTGTGTTTCATCGTCAATAAGAAGGTCCAAGGGAAACAGTAAACATGATTTGAAGCATCGGAATGTAAATCTGGACTCACAGGAGAGGTTCAAATCATAGAGAGTTAGAGTGTCAGTCCACTTGTACTTAAGTCGGCGTTGTGCCTTTTGTATTAAATTCGGATGCAATTGCTGTGTTTCATCGCCAATAAGAAGGTCCAAGGGATACAGTAAACCTGAAGGTCGGCATCTAAAACTGGACTCACAGGAGAGGTTCAAATCATAAAAAGTTAAAGTGTCAGTCCTCTTGTACTTAAGTCGGCATTGTGCCTTTTGTATTACGTTCGGATGCAATTTCTGTGTTTCATCGTCCATAAGAAGGTCCAAGGGATACAGTAAAGCTGAAGTGAAGCATCGGAATCCAAAAGTGGACTCACAGGAGAGGTTCAAATCATAGAATGTAAAAGTGTCAGTCCTCTTGTACTTAAGTCAGCATTGTGCCTTTTGTGTTTAATTCAGATGCAATTTCTGTGTTTCATCGTCAATACGAAGTTCCAAGGGATACAGTAGACCTGAAGTGAAGCATCGGAATCTAAAACTCAACTCGGAGGAGAGGTTCAAATCATCGAAAGTTAGAGTGTCAGGCCTCTTGTACTTAAGTCGGTATTGTGACTTTTGTATTAAATTCGGATGCAATATCTGTATTTCATCGTCTATAAGATGGTCCAAGGGATCCAGTTAACCTAAGGTGAAGCATCGGAATCTAAAACTGGTCTCACAGGAGAGGTTCAAATCATAGAAACTTAGAGTGTCAGTCTTCTTGTACTTAGGACGGCATTGTACCTTTTGTATTAAATTCGGATGCAATTTCTGTGTTTCATCGTCAATAAGAATTTCCAAGGGATACAGTAAACCTGAAGTGAAGCATCGGAATTTAAAACTGGACTCACAGGAGAGGTTCAAATCATAGAAAGTTAGAGTGTCAGCCCTCTTGTACTTAAGTCGGCATGTGCCTTTTGTATTAGATTCGGATGCAATTTCTGTGTTTCATCGTCAATAAGAAGGTCCAAGGTATAAAAGAAACCTGAAGTTAAGCATCGGAATCTAAAACTGGACTCACAGGAGAGGTTCAAATCATAGAAAGTTAGAGTGTCAATCCTAGAGTACTTAATCGGCATTGTGCCTTTTGTATTAAATTCGGATGCAATTTCTGTGCTTCATCGTCCATAAGAAAGTCCAAGGGATACAGTAAATCTGAAGTGAAGCTTCGGAATCTAAAACTGGACTCAGAGGAGAGGTTCAAATCATAGAAAGTTAGAGTGTCAGTCCTCTTGTACTTAAGTCAGCATTGTGCCTTTTGTATTAAATTCGGATGCAATTTCTGTGTTTCATCGTCAATAAGAAGGTCTAAGGGATACAGTAAACCTGAAGTGAAGCATCGGAATCTAAAACTGGACTCACAGGAGAGGTTCAAATCTTGGAAAGTTAGAGTGTCAGTCCTCTAGTGCTTTAGTCGGCATTGTGCCTTTTGTATTAAATTCGGATGCAATTTCTGTGTTTCATCGTCAATAAGAAGGTCTAAGGGATACAGTAAACCTGAAGTGAAGCAACGGAATCTAAAACTGGACTCATAGGAGAGGTTCAAATCATAGAAAGTTAGAGTGTCAGTCCTCTTGTACTTAAGTCGGCATTGTGCCTTTTGTATTAAATTCGGATGCAATGGTTTTGCGTTTTATCGTCAATAAGAAGGTCCAAGGTATAAAAGAAACCTGAAGTTAAGCATCGGAATCTAAAACTGGACTCACAGGAGAGGTTCAAATCATAGAAATTTAGAGTGTCAGTCCTCTTGTACTTAAGTCGACATTGTGCCTTTTGTATTAAATTCGGATGCAATTTCTTTGTTTCATCGTCAACAAGAAGGTACAAGGGATACAGTAAACCTGAAGTGAAGCATGGGAATCTAAAACTGGACTCACAGGTGAGGTTCAAATCATAGAAAGTTAGAGTGTCAGTCCTCTTGTACTTAAGTCGGCATTGTGCATTTTGTATAAAATTCGGATGCAATTTCTGTGTGTCATCGTCTATAAGAAGGCCTAAGGGATAAAGTAAACCTGAAGAGAAGCATCGGAATCTAAAACTGGACTCGCAGGAGGGGTTGAAATCATAGAAACTTAGAGTGTCAGTCCTCTGGTACTTAAGTCGGCATTTTGCCTTTTGTATTAAATTCGGATGCAATTTCTGTGTTTCATCGTCAATAAGGAGGTCCAAGGGATACAGTAAACCTGAAGAGAAGCATCGGAATCTAAAACTGGACTCACAGGAGAGGTTCAAATCATAGAAAGTTAGAGTGTCAGTCCTCATGTACTAAGTGGGCACTGTAACATTTGTATTAAATTCGGATGCAATTTCTGTGTTTCATCGTCTATAAGAAGGTCCAAGGGATACAGTAAATCCTGAAGAGAAGCATCGGAATCTAAAACTGGACTCACAGGAGAGGCTCAAATCATAGAAAGGTAATGTGTCAGTCCTCCTTTACTTAAATCGGCATTGTATTAAATTCGGATGCAATTTCTTTGTTTCATCGTCAATAAGAAGGTCCAAGGGATACAGTAAACCTGAAGTGAAGCATCGGAATCTAAAACTGGACTCACAGGAGAGATTCAAATCACAGAAAGTTAGACTGTCAATCCTCTTGAACTTAAGTCGGCATTGTGCCATTTGTATTAAATTCGGATGCAATTTCTGTGTTTCATCGTCAATAAGAAGGTCCAAGGGATACAGTAAACCTGAAGTGAAATATCGGAAACTAAAACTGGACTCACAGGAGAGGTTCAAATCATAGAAAGTTAGAGTGTCAGTCCTCTTGTACTTAAGTCGGCATTGTGCCTTTTGTATTAAATTCGTATGCAGTTTCTGTGTTTCATCGTCAATAAGAAGGTCCAAGGGAAACAGTAAACCTGAAGTGGAGAGTCGGAATTTAAAACTGGACTCACAGGAGAGGTTCAAATCATAGAAAGTTAGAGTGTTAGTCCTCTTGTACTTAAGTCGGCATTGTAACTTTTGTATTAAGTTCAGATGCAATTTCTGTCTTTCATCGTCAATAAGAAGGTCCAAGGGATACAGTAAACCTGAAGCGAAGCATTGGAATCTAAAACTGGACTCTCAGGAGAAGTTCAAATCATAGAAAATTAGAGTGTCAGTCCTCTTGTACCTAGGTCGGCATTGTGCCTTTTGTATTAAATTCGGATGCAATTGTTGTGTTTCATCGTCCATAAGAAGGTCCAAGGGATACAGTAATTCTGATGTTAAGCCTCGGAATCTAAAACTGCACTCACAGGAGAGGTTCAAATCATAGAAAGTTAGAGTGTCAGTCCTCTTGTACTTAAGTCGGCATTGTGCCTTTTGTATTAAGTTCGGATGCAATTTCTGTGTTTCATCGTCAATAAGAAGGTCCAAGGGAAACAGTAAACCTGATTTGAAGCATCGGAATGTAAATCTGGACTCACAGGAGAGGTTCAAATCATAGAGAGTTAGAGTGTCAGTCCACTTGTACTTAAGTCGGCGTTGTGCCTTTTGTACTAAATTCGGATGCAATTGCTGTGTTTCATCGCCAATAAGAAGGTCCAAGGGATACAGTAAACCTGAAGGTCGGCATCTAAAACTGGACTCACAGGAGAGGTTCAAATCATAAAAAGTTAAAGTGTCAGTCCTCTTGTACTTAAGTCGGCATTGTGCCTTTTGTATTACGTTCAGATGCAATATCTGTGTTTCATCGTCCATAAGAAGGTCCAAGGGATACAGTAAAGCTGAAGTGAAGCATCGGAATCCAAAAGTGGACTCACAGGAGAGGTTCAAATCATAGAATGTAAGAGTGTCAGTCCTCTTGTACTTAAGTCAGCATTGTGCCTTTTGTGTTAAATTCAGATGCAATTTCTGTGTTTCATCGTCAATACGAAGTTCCAAGGGATACAGTAGACCTGAAGTGAAGCATCGGAATCTAAAACTCAACTCGGAGGAGAGGTTCAAATCATCGAAAGTTAGAGTGTCAGGCCTCTTGTACTTAAGTCGGCATTGTGACTTTTGTATTAAATTCGGATGCAATATCTGTATTTCATCGTCTATAAGATGGTCCAAGGGATCCAGTTAACCTAAAGTGAAGCATCGGAATCTAAAACTGGTCTCACAGGAGAGGTTCAAATCATAGAAAGTTAGAGTGTCAGTCTTCTTGTACTTAGGACGGCATTGTACCTTTTGTATTAAATTCGGATGCAATTTCTGTGTTTCATCGTCAATAAGAATTTCCAAGGGATACAGTAAACCTGAAGTGAAGCATCGGAATCTAAAACTGGACCCACAGGAGAGGTTCAAATCATAGAAAGTTAGAGTGTCAGCCCTCTTGTACTTAAGTCGGCATTGTGCCTTTTGTATTAGATTCGGATGCAATTTCTGTGTTTCATCGTCAATAAGAAGGTCCAAAGTATAAAAGAAACCTGAAGTTAAGCATCGGAATCTAAAACTGGACTCATAGGAGAGGTTCAAATCATAGAAAGTTAGAGTGTCAGTCCTCTTGTACTTAAGTCGGCATTGTGCCTTTTGTATTAAGTTCGGATGCAATTTCTGTGTTTCATCGTCAATAAGAATGTCCAAGGGAAACAGTAAACCTGATTTGAAGCATCGGAATCTAAATCTGGACTCACAGGAGAGGTTCAAATCATAGAGAGTTAGCTTGTCAGTCCACTTGTACTTAAGTCGGCGTTGTGCCTTTTGTATTAAATTCGGATGCAATTGCTGTGTTTCATCGTCAATAAGAAGGTCCAAGGTATAAAAGAAACCTGAAGTTAAGCATCGGAATCTAAAACTGGACTCATAGGAGAGGTTCAAATCATAGAAAGTTAGAGTATCAATCCTAGAGTACTTAATCGGCATTGTGCCTTTTGTATTAAATTCGGATGCAATTTCTGTGCTTCATCGTCCATAAGAAAGTCCAAGGGATACAGTAAATCTGAAGTGAAGCTTCGGAATCTAAAACTGGACTCACAGGAGAGGTTCAAATCATAGAAAGTTAGAGTGTCAGTCCTCTTGTACTTAAGTCGGCATTGTGCCTTTTGTATTAAATTCGGATGCAATTTCTGTGTTTCGTCGTCAATAAGAAGGTCTAAGGGATACAGTAAACCTGAAGTGAAGCATCGGAATCTAAAACTGGACTCACAGGAGAGGTTCAAATCATAGAAAGTTAGAGAGTAAGTCCTCTAGTACTTTAGTCGGCATTGTGCCTTTTGTATTAAGTTCGGATGCAATTTCTGTGTTTCATCGTCAATAAGAAGGTCCAAGGGAAACAGTAAACCTGATTTGAAGCATCGGAATCTAAATCTGGACTCACAGGAGAGGTTCAAATCATAGAGAGTTAGAGTGTCAGTCCACTTGTACTTAAGTCGGCGTTGTGCCTTTTGTATTAAATTCGGATGCAATTGCTGTGTTTCATCGTCAATAAGAAGGTCCAAGGTATAAAAGAAACCTGAAGTTAAGCATCGGAATCTAAAACTGGACTCACAGGAGAGGTTCAAATCATAGAAATTTAGAGTGTCAGTCCTCTTGTACTTAAGTCGGCATTGTGCATTTTGTATAAAATTGGGATGCAATTTCTGTGTGTCATCGTCTATAAGAAGGCCTAAGGGATAAAGTAAACCTGAAGAGAAGCATCGGAATCTAAAACTGGACTCACAGGAGGGGTTGAAATCATAGAAACTTAGAGTGTCAGTCCTCTGGTACTTAAGTCGGCATTTTGCCTTTTGTATTAAATTCGGATGCAATTTCTGTGTTTCATCGTCAATAAGAAGGTCCAAGAGATACAGTAAACCTGAAGAGAAGCATCGGAATCTAAAACTGGACTCACAGGAGAGGTTCAAATCATATAAAGTTAGAGTGTCAGTCCTCATGTACTAAGTGGGCAATGTGCCTTTTGTATTAAATTCGGATGCCATTTCTGTGTTTCATCGTCTATAAGAAGGTCCAAGGGATACAGTAAATCCTGAAGAGAAGCATCGGAATCTAAAACTGGACTCAAAGGAGAGGCTCAAATCATAGAAAGGTAATGTGTCAGTCCTCTTGTACATAAATCGGCATTGTATTAAATTCGGATGCAATTTCTGTGTTTCATCGTCAATAAGAAGGTCCAAGGGATACAGTAAACCTGAAGTGAAGCATCGGAATCTAAAACTGGACTCACAGGAGAGGTTCAAATCACAGAAAGTTAGAGTGTCAATCCTCTTGAACTTAAGTCGGCGTGTGCCATTTGTATTAAATTCGGATGCAATTTCTGTGTTTCATCGTCAATAAGAAGGTCCAAGGGATACAGTAAACCTGAAGTGAAATATCGGAAACTAAAACTGGACTCACAGGAGAGGTTCAAATCATAGAAAGTTAGAGTGTCAGTCCTCTTGTACTTAAGACGGCATTGTGCCTTTTGTATTAAATTCGGATGCAGTATCTGTGTTTCATCGTCAATAAGAAGGTCCAAGGGAAACAGTAAACCTGTAGTGGAGAGTCGGAATTTAAAACTGGGCTCACAGGAGAGCTTCAAATCATAGAAAGTTAGAGTGTTAGTCCTCTTGTACTTAAGTCGGCATTGTGACTTTTGTATTAAGTTCAGATGCAATTTCTGTGTTTCATCGTCAATAAGAAGGTCCAAGGGATACAGTAAACCTGAAGCGAAGCATTGGAATCTAAAACTGGACTCTCAGGAGAGGTTCAAATCATAGAAAATTAGAGTGTCAGTGCTCTTGTACCTAGGTCGGCATTGTGCCTTCTGTATTAAATTCGGATGAAATTTTGTGTTTCATCGTCAGTAAGAAGGTCCAAGGGATACAGAAAACCTGAAGTGTAGCATCGGAATCTAAAACTGGACTCACAGGAGAGGCTCAAATCATAGAAAGTTAGAGTTTCAGTTCTCTCGTACTTAAGTCGGCATTGTGCCTTTTGTATTATATTCGGATGCTATTTCTGTGTTTCATTGTAAATAAGATGGTCCAAGATATAAAGTAAACCTGATGTGAAGTTTCGGAATCTAAAACTCAACTCACAGGAGAGGTTCAAATCATAGTGAGTTAGAGTGTCAGACCTCTTGTACTTAAGTCGGCATTGTGCCTTTTGTATTAAATTCGGATGCAATTTCTGTGTTTCATCGTCTATATGAAGGTCCAAGGGATGCAGTAAACCTGAAGTGAAGCATCGGAATCTAAACCTGGACTCACAGGAGAGGTTCAAATCATAGAAAGTTAGAGTGTCAGGCCTCTTGTACTTAAGTCGGCATTGTGCCTTTTGTATTAAATTCGGATGTAATTTCTGTGTTTCATCGTAAATAAGAAGCTCCAAGGTATAAAGTAAACCTGAAGTGAAGCATCGGAATCTAAAACTAGACTCACAGGAGAGGTTCAAATCATAGAAAGTTAGAGTGTCAGTAGTCTTGTACTTAAGTCGGCATTGAGCCTTTTGTATTAAATTCGGATGCAATTTCTGTGTTTCATCGTCAATAAGAGGGTCCAAGGGATACAGTAAACCTGAAGTGAAGCGTCGGAATCCAAAACTGGACTCACAGGAGAGGTTCAAATCATAGTAAGTTAGAGTGTCAGTCCTCTTGTACTTAAGTCGGCATTGTGCCTTTTGTATTAAATTCGGATGTAATTTCTGTGTTTCATCGTCAATAAGAAGGTCCAAGAGATAAAGTAAACCTGAAGTGAAACATCGGAATCTAAAACTGGACTCACAGGAGAGGTTCAGATCATAGAAAGTTAGAGTGTCAGGCCTCTTGTACTAAAGTCGGCATTGTGCCTTTTGTATTATATTCGGATGCAATTTCTGTGTTTCATCGTCTTCAAGAACGTCCAAGGTATACAGTAAACCTGAAGTGAAGCATCGGAATCTAAAACTGGACTCACAGGTGAGGTTCAAATCATAGAAAGTTAGAATGTCAGTCCTCTTGTACTTAAGTCGCCATTGTGCCTTTTGTATTAAATTCAGATGCAATTTCTGTGCTTCATCGTCAAACAGAAGGTCCAAGGCATACAGTAAACCTGAAGTGAAGCATCGGAATCTAAAACTGGACTCACAGGAAAGGTTTAAATCATAGAAATTTATAGTGTGAGTCCTCTTGTACTTAAGTCGGCATTGTGCCTTTTGTATTAAATTCGGATGCAATTTCTGTGTTTCATCGTCAATAAGAAGGTCCAAGGTATACGGTAAACCTGAAGTTAAGCATCGGCATCTGAAATTGGACTCACAGGAGAGGTACAAATCAATGAAAGTTAGAATGTCAGTCCTCTTGTACTTAAGTCGGCATTGTGACTTTCCTATTAAGTTCAGATGCAATTTCTGTGTTTCATAGTCAATAAGAAAGTCCAAGGGATACAGTAAACCTGAAGTGAAGCATTGGAATCTAAAACTGGACTCTCAGGAGAGGTTCAAATCATAGAAAACTAGAGTGTCAGTCCTCTTGTACCTAGGTCGGCATTGTGCCTTTTGTATTAAATTCGGATGAAATTTTGTGTTTCATCGTCAATAAGAAGGTCCAAGGGATACAGAAAACCTGAAGTGTAGCATCGGAATCTAAAACTGGACTCACAGGAGAGGCTCAAATCATAGAAAGTTAGAGGGTCAGTCCTCTCGTACTTAAGTCGGCATTGTGCCTTTTGTATTATATTCGGATGCTATTTCTGTGTTTCATTGTAAATAAGATGGTCCAAGGGATAAAGTAAACCTGATGTGAAGCTTCGGAATCTAAAACTCAACTCACAGGAGAGGTTCAAATCATAGAAAGTTAGAGTGTCAGACCTCTTGTACTTAAGTCGGCATTGTGCCTTTTGTATTAAATTCGGATGCAATTTCTGTGTTTCATCGTCTATATGAAGGTCCAAGGGATGCAGTAAACCTGAAGTGAAGCATCGGAATCTAAACCTGGACTCACAGGAGAGGATCAAATCATAGAAAGTTTGAGTGTCAGGCCTCTTGTATGTAAGTAGGCATTGTGCCTTTTGTATTAAATTCGGATGTAATTTCTGTGTTTCATCGTAAATAAGAAGGTCCAAGGGATAAAGCAAACCTGAAGTGAAGCATCAGAATCTAAAACTAGACTCACAGGAGAGGTTCAAATCATAGAAAGTTAGAGTGTCAGTCCTCTTGTACTTAAGTCGGCATTGTGCCTTTTGTATTAAATTCGGATGCAATTTCTGTGTTTCATCGTCAATAAGAAGGTCCAAGGGATACAGTAAACCTGAAGTGAAGCGTCGGAATCCAAAACTGGACTCACAGGAGAGGTTCAAATCATAGAAAGTTAGAGTGTCAGTCCTCTTGTACTTAAGTCGGCATTGTGCCTTTTGTATTAAATTCGGATGCAGTTTCTGTGTTTCATCGTCAATAAGAAGGTCCAAGGGAAACAGTAAACCTGTAGTGGAGAGTCGGAATTTAAAACTGGACTCACAGGAGAGGCTCAAATCATAGAAAGTTAGAGTGTCAGGCCTCTTGTACTTAAGTCGGCATTGTGCCATTTGTATTAAATTCGGATGTAATTTCTGTGTTTCATCGTAAATAAGAAGCTCCAAGGGATAAAGTAAACCTGAAGTGAAGCATCGGAATCTAAAACTAGACTCACAGGAGAGGTTCAAATCATAGAAAGTTAGAGTGTCAGTCCTCTTGTACTTAAGTCGGCATTGTGCCTTTTGTATTAAATTCGGATGCAATTTCTGTGTTTCATCGTCAATAAGAGGGTCCAAGGGATACAGTAAACCTGAAGTGAAGCGTCGGAATCCAAAACTGGACTCACAGGAGAGGTTCAAATCATAGTAAGTTAGAGTGTCAGTCCTCTTGTACTTAAGTCGGCATTGTGCCTTTTGTATTAAATTCGGATGTAATTTCTGTGTTTCATCGTCAATAAGAAGGTCCAAGAGATAAAGTAAACCTGAAGTGAAACATCGGAATCTAAAACTGGACTCACAGGAGAGGTTCAAATCATGGAAAGTTAGAGTGTCAACCTCTTGTACTAAAGTCGGCATTGTGCCTTTTGTATTATATTCGGATGCAATTTCTGTGTTTCATCGTCTTCAAGAACGTCCAAGGTATACATAAAACCTGAAGTGAAGCATCGGAATCTAAAACTGGACTCACAGGTGAGGTTCAAAACATAGAAAGTTAGAATGTCAGTGCTCTTGTACTTAAGACGCCATTGTGCCTTTTGTATTAAATTCGGATGCAATTTCTGTGCTTCATCGTCAAAAAGAAGGTCCAAGGCATACAGTAAACCTGAAGTGAAGCATCGGAATCTAAAACTGGACTCACAGGAGAGGTTTAAATCATAGAAATTTATAGTGTGAGTCCTCTTGTACTTAAGTCGGCATTGTGCCTTTTGAATTAAATTCGGATGCAATTTCTGTGTTTCAGCGTCAATAAGAAGGTCCAAGGGATACAGTAAACCTGAAGCGAAGCATTGGAATCTAAAACTGGACTCTCTGGAGAGGTTCAAATCATTGAAAATTAGAGTGTCAGTCCTCTTGTACCTAGGTCGGCATTGTGCCTTTTGTATTAAATTCGGATGAAATTTTGTGTTTCATCGTCAATAAGAAGGTCCAAGGGATACAGAAAACCTGAAGTGTAGCATCGGAATCAAAAACTGGACTCACAGGAGAGGCTCAAATCATAGAAAGTTAGAGTTTCAGTTCTCTTGTACTTAAGTCGGCATTGTGCCTTTTGTATTATATTCGGATGCTATTTCTGTGTTTCATTGTAAATAAGATGGTCCAAGATATAAAGTAAACCTGATGTGAAGCTTCGGAATCTAAAACTCAACTCACAGGAGAGGTTCAAATCATAGAGAGTTAGAGTGTCAGACCTCTTGTACTTAAGTCGGCATTGTGCCTTTTGTATTAAATTCGGATGCAATTTCTGTGTTTCATCGTCTATATGAAGGTCCAAGGGATGCAGTAAACTTGAATGAAGCATCGGAATCTAAACCTGGACTCACAGGAGAGGCTCAAATCATAGAAAGTTAGAGTGTCAGGCCTCTTGTACTTAAGTCGGCATTGTGCCATTTGTATTAAATTCGGATGTAATTTCTGTGTTTCATCGTAAATAAGAAGCTCCAAGGGATAAAGTAAACCTGAAGTGAAGCATCGGAATCTAAAACTAGACTCACAGGAGAGGTTCAAATCATAGAAAGTTAGAGTGTCAGTCCTCTTGTACTTAAGTCGGCATTGTGCCTTTTGTATTAAATTCGGATGCAATTTCTGTGTTTCATCGTCAATAAGAGGGTCCAAGGGATACAGTAAACCTGAAGTGAAGCGTCGGAATCCAAAACTGGACTCACAGGAGAGGTTCAAATCATAGTAAGTTAGAGTGTCAGTCCTCTTGTACTTAAGTCGGCATTGTGCCTTTTGTATTAAATTCGGATGTAATTTCTGTGTTTCATCGTCAATAAGAAGGTCCAAGAGATAAAGTAAACCTGAAGTGAAACATCGGAATCTAAAACTGGACTCACAGGAGAGGTTCAAATCATGGAAAGTTAGAGTGTCAACCTCTTGTACTAAAGTCGGCATTGTGCCTTTTGTATTATATTCGGATGCAATTTCTGTGTTTCATCGTCTTCAAGAACGTCCAAGGTATACATAAAACCTGAAGTGAAGCATCGGAATCTAAAACTGGACTCACAGGTGAGGTTCAAAACATAGAAAGTTAGAATGTCAGTGCTCTTGTACTTAAGACGCCATTGTGCCTTTTGTATTAAATTCGGATGCAATTTCTGTGCTTCATCGTCAAAAAGAAGGTCCAAGGCATACAGTAAACCTGAAGTGAAGCATCGGAATCTAAAACTGGACTCACAGGAGAGGTTTAAATCATAGAAATTTATAGTGTGAGTCCTCTTGTACTTAAGTCGGCATTGTGCCTTTTGAATTAAATTCGGATGCAATTTCTGTGTTTCATCGTCAATAAGAAGGTCCAAGGTATACGGTAAACCTGAAGTGAAGCATCGGCATCTGAAATTGGACTCACAGGAGAGGTACAACTCAATGTAAGTTAGAGTGTCGGTCCTCTTGTACTTAAGTCGGCATTGTGACTTTTGTATTAAATTCGGATGCAATTTCTGTGCTTCATCGTCAATAAGAAGGTTCAAGGGATACAGTAAACCTGAAGTTCGGAATCTAAAACTGGACTCACAGGAGACGTTCAAATCATAGAAAGTTAGGGTGTCAGTCCTCTTGTACTTAAGTCAGCATTGTGCCTTTTGTATTAAATTCGAATGCAATTTCTGTGTTTCATCGTCAATAAAAGGGTCCAAGGGTTACAGTAGACCAGAAGTGAAGCATCGGAATCTAAAACTCAACTCACAGGAGAGGTTCAAATCATAGAAAGTTAGAGTGTCAGTCCTCTTGTACTTAAGTTGGCATTGTGCCTTTTGTATTAAATTCGGATGCAATTTCTGTGTTTCATCGGCAATAAGAAGGTCCAAGGGATACAGTAAACCTGAAGTGAAGCATCGGAATCTAAAACTGGACTCACAGGAGAGGTTCAAATCACAGAAAGTTAGAGTGTCAATCCTCTCGAACTTAAGTCGGCATTGTGCCATTTGTATTAAATTCGAATGCAATTTCTGTGTTTCATCGTCAATAAGAAGGTCCAAGGGATACAGTAAACCTGAAGTGAAATATCGGAAACTAAAACTGGACTCACAGGAGATGTTCAAATCATAGAAAGTTAGAGTGTCAGTCCTCTTGTACTTAAGTCGGCATTGTGCCTTTTGTATTAAATTCGGATGCAGTTTCTGTGTTTCGTCGTCAATAAGAAGGTCCAAGGGAAACAGTAAACCTGAAGTGAAGAATCGGAATTTAATACTGGACTCACAGGAGAGGTTCAAATCATAGAAAGTTAGAGTGTTAGTCCTCTTGTACTTAAGTCGGCATTGTGACTTTTGTATTAAGTTCTGATGCAATTTCTGTGTTTCATTGTAAATAAGATGGTCCAAGGGATAAAGTAAACCTGATGTGAAGCTTCGGAATCTAAAACTCAACTCACAGGAGAGGTTCAAATCATAGAGAGTTAGAGTGTCAGTCCTCTTGTACTTAAGTCGGCATTCTGCCTTTTGTATTAGATTCGGATGCAATTTCTGTGTTTCCTCGTCTATATGAAGGTCCAAGGGATGCAGTAAACGTGAAGTGAAGCATCGGAATCTAAACCTGGACTCACAGGAGAGGTTCAAATCATAGAAAGTTAGAGTGTCAGTCCTCTTGTACTTAAGTCGGCATTGTGCCTTTTGTATTAAATCCGGATGCAATTTCTGTGTTTCATCGTCAGTAAGAAGGTCCAAGGGATACAGTAGACCTGAAGTGAAGCATCGGATCTAAAACTCAACTCACAGGAGTGGTTCAAATCATAGAAAGTTAAGGTGTCAGGCCTCTTGTACTTAAGTCGGCATTGTGCCTTTTGTATTAAATTCGGATGTAATTTCTGTGTTTCATCGTCAATAAGAAGGTCCAAGGGATAAAGTAAACCTGAAGTGAAGCATCGGAATCTAAACTAGACTCACAGGAGAGGTTCAAATCATAGAAAGTTAGAGTGTCAGTCCTCTTGTACTTAAGTCGGCATTGTGCCTTTTGTATTCAATTCGGATGCAATTTCTGTGTTTCATCGTCAATAAGAAGGTCTACAGTAAACCTGAAGCGAAGCATCGGAATCTAAAACTGGACTCACAGGAGAGGTTTAAATCATAGAAATTTATAGTGTGAGTCCTCTTGTACTTAAGTCGGCATTGTGCCTTTTGTATTAAATTCGGATGCAATTTCTGTGTTTCATCGTCAAAAAGAAGGTCCAAGGTATACGGTAAACCTGAAGTGAAGCATCGGCAACTGAAATTGGACTCACAGGAGAGGTACAAATCAATGTATGTTAGATTGTCAGTCCTCTTGTACTTAAGTCGGCATTGTGACTTTTGTATTAAATTCGGATGCAATTTCTGTGTTTCATCGTCAATAAGAAGGTCCAAGGGATACAGTAAACCTGAAGTTCGGAATCTAAAACTGGACTCACAGGAGACGTTCAAATCATAGCAAGTTAGAGTGTCAGTCCTCTTGTACTTAAGTCAGCATTGTGCCTTTTGCATTAAATTCGGATGCAATTTCTGTGTTTCATCGTCAATAAGAAGGTCCAAGGGATCCAGTAAATCTGAAGTTAAGCATCGGAATCTAAAACTGGACTCACAGGAGTGGTTCAAATCATAGAGAGTTAGAGTGTCAGTCCTCTTGTACTTAAATCGGCATTGTGCATTTTGTAATAAATTCGGATGCAATTTCTGTGTTTCATCGTCAATAAGATGGTTCAAGGGATACATTTAACCTGAAGTGAAGCATCGGAATCCAAAACTGGACTCACAGGAGAGGTTCATATCGTAGAAAGTTAGAATGTCAGTCCTCTTATACTTAAGTCAGCAATGTGCGTTTTGTATTAAATCCGGATGCAATTTCTGTGTATCATCGTCAATAAGAAGGTCCAAGGGATACAGTAGACCTGAAGTGAAGCATCGGAATCTAAAACTCAACTCACAACAGGTTCAAATCATAGAAGGTTAGAGTGTCAGGCCTCTTGTACTTAAGTCTGCATTGTGCCATCTACCTTAAATTCGGATGCAATTTCTGTGTTTCATCGTCAATAAGAAGGTCCAAGGGATACAGTAAACCTGAAGTGAAGCATCGGAATCTAAAACTGGACTCACAGGAGAGGTTCAAATCATAGAAAGTTAGAGTGTCAGTCCTCTTGTACTTAAGTCGGCATAGTACCTTTGCATTAAATTCGGATTCAATTTCTCTGTTTCGCCGTCAATAAGAAGGTCCAAGGGATACAGTAAACCTGAAGTGAAGCATCGGAATCTAAAACTGGACTCACAGGAGAGGTTCAATTCATAGAAAGTTAGAGTGTCAGTCCTCTTTTACTTAAGTCGGCCTTGTGCCTTTTGTAATAAATTCGGATGCAATTTCTGTGTTTCATCGTCAACAAGAAGGTCCAAGGTATATAGTAAACCTTAAGTGAAGCATCGGAATCTAAAACTGGACTCACAGGAGAGGTTCAAATAATAGAAAGTAAGAGTGTCAGTGCTCTTGTATTTATGTCGTCATTGTGCCTTTTGTATTTAATTCGGATGCAATTTCTGTGTTTCATTGTCAATAAGAAGGTCCAAGGGATACAGTAAACCAGAAGTGAAGCATCGGAATCTAAAACTGGACTCACAGGAGAGGTTCAAATCATAGAGAGTTAGAGTGTCAGTCCTCTAGTACTTAAGTCGGCATTGTGCCTTTTGTATTAAATTCGGATGCAATTTCTGTGTTTCATCGTCAATAAGAAGGTCCAAGGGATACAGTAAACCTGAAGTGAAGCATCGGAAATAAAAACTGGACTCACAGCAGACGATCAAATCATAGAAAGTCAGAGTGTCAGTCCTCTTGTACTTAAGTCGGCATTGTGCCTTTTGTATTAAACTCGGATGCAATTTCTGTGTTTCATCGTAAATAAGAAGGTCCAAGGGATACAGTAAACCTGAAGTTAAGCATCGTAATCTAAAACTGGACTCACAGGAGAGGTTCAAATCACAGAAAGTTAGAGTGTCAGTCCTCCTGTACTTAAGTCAGCATTGTGCCTTTTGTATTGCATTCGGATGCAATTTCTGTGTTTCATAGTCAATACGAAGGTCCAAGGCATACAGTAGACCTGATGTGAAGCACGGAATCAAAAACTCAACTCACAGAAGAGGTTCAAATCATAGAAAGTTAGAGTGTCAGTGCTCTTGTGCTTAAGTCGTCATTGTGCCTTTTGTATTAAATTCGGATGCAATATCTGTGTTTCATCGTCAATAAGAAGGTCCAAGGGATACAGTAAACCTGAAGTGAAGCATCGGAATCTAAAACTGGACTCACAGGAGAGGTTCAAATCATAGAGAGTTAGAGTGTCAGTCCTGTAGTACTTAAGTCGGCATTGTGCCTTTTGTATTAAATTCGGATGCAATTTCTGTGTTTGATCATCAATAAGAAGGTCCAAGGGATACAGTAAATCTGAACTGAAGCATCGGAATGTAAAACTGGACTCACAGGAGAGGTTCAAATCATAGAAAGTTAGAGTCTCAGTCCTCTTGTACTTAAGTCGGCATTGTGCCTTTTGTATTACATTCGGATGCCATATCTGTGTTTCATCGTCAATAAGAAGGTCCAAGGGATTCAGTACACCTGATGTGAAGCATCGGAATCTAAAACTCAACTCACAGGACAGGTTCAAATCGTAGAGAGTTAGAGGGTCAGTCCTCTTGTACTTAAGTCGGCTTTATGCCTTTTGTATTAAATTCGGATGGAATTTCTGTGTTTCATCGTCAATAAGAAGGTCCAAGGGATACAGTAAACCTGAAGTTCGGAATCTAAAACTCGTCTCACAGGAGAGGTTCAAATCATAGGAAGTTAGAGTGTCAGTCCTCTTGTACTTATGTCGGCATTGTGCCTTTTGTATTAAATTCGGATGCAATTTATGTGTTTCATCGTCAATAAGAAGGTCCAAGGGATACAGTAAACCTGAAGTGAAGCGTCGGAATCCAAAACTGGACTCACAGGAGAGGATCAAATCATAGAAAGTAAGAGTGTCAGTCCTCTCGTACTTAAGTCGGTATTGTGCCTTTTGTATTTAATTCGGATGCATTTTCTGTGTTTCATTGTCAATAAGAAGGTCCAAGGGATACAGTAAACCAGAAGTGAAGCATCGGAATCTAAAACTGGACTCACAGGAGAGGTTCAAATCATAGAGGGTTAGAGTGTCAGTCCTCTAGTACTTAAGTCGGCATTGTGCCTTTTGTATTAAATTCGGATGCCAAATCTGTGTTTCATCGTCAATAAAAAGGTCCAAGGGATACAGTATACCTGATGTGAATCATCGGAATCTAAAACTCAACTCACTGGAGAGGTTCAAAACATAGAGTGTTAGAGGGTCAGACCTCTTGTACTTAAGTCGGTATTATGCCTTTTGTATTAAATTCGGATGCAATTTCTGTGTTTCATCGTCAATAAGTAGGTCCAAGGGATACAGTAAACCTGAAGTGAAGCATCGGAAATAAAAACTGGACTCACAGCAGACGATCAAATCATAGAAAGTCAGAGTGTCAGTCCTCTTGTACTTAAGTCGGCATTGTGCCTTTTGTATTAAACTCGGATGCAATTTCTGTGTTTCATCGTAAATAAGAAGGTCCAAGGGATACAGTAAACCTGAAGTTAAGCATCGTAATCTAAAACTGGACTCACAGGAGAGGTTCAAATCACAGAAAGTTAGAGTGTCAGTCCTCCTGTACTTAAGTCAGCATTGTGCCTTTTGTATTGCATTCGGATGCAATTTCTGTGTTTCATAGTCAATACGAAGGTCCAAGGCATACAGTAGACCTGATGTGAAGCACGGAATCAAAAACTCAACTCACAGAAGAGGTTCAAATCATAGAAAGTTAGAGTGTCAGTGCTCTTGTGCTTAAGTTGTCATTGTGCCTTTTGTATTAAATTCGGATGCAATATCTGTGTTTCATCGTCAATAAGAAGGTACAAGGGATACAGTAAACCTGAAGTGAAGCATCGGAATCTAAAACTGGACTCACAGGAGAGGTTCAAATCATAGAGAGTTAGAGTGTCAGTCCTGTAGTACTTAAGTCGGCATTGTGCCTTTTGCATTAATTTCGGATCCAATTTCTGTGTTTCATCATCAATAAGAAGGTCCAAGGGATACAGTAAATCTGAACTGAAGCATCGGAATGTAAAACTGGACTCACAGGAGAGGTTCAAATCATAGAAAGTTAGAGTCTCAGTCCTCTTGTACTTAAGTCGGCATTGTGCCTTTTGTATTACATTCGGATGCCATATCTGTGTTTCATCGTCAATAAGAAGGTCCAAGGGATTCAGTACACCTGATGTGAAGCATCGGAATCTAAAACTCAACTCACAGGACAGGTTCAAATCATAGAGAGTTAGAGGGTCAGTCCTCTTGTACTTAAGTCGGCTTTATGCCTTTTGTATTAAATTCGGATGGAATTTCTGTGTTTCATCGTCAATAAGAAGGTCCAAGGGATACAGTAAACCTGAAGTTCGGAATCTAAAACTCATCTCACAGGAGAGGTTCAAATCATAGGAAGTTAGAGTGTCAGTCCTCTTGTACTTATGTCGGCATTGTGCCTTTTGTATTAAATTCGGATGCAATTTATGTGTTTCATCGTCAATAAGAAGGTCCAAGGGATACAGTAAACCTGAAGTGAAGCGTCGGAATCCAAAACTGGACTCACAGGAGAGGATCAAATCATAGAAAGTTAGAGTGTCAGTCCTCTTGTACTTAAGTCGGTATTGTGCCTTTTGTATTAAATTCGGATGCAATTTCTGTGTTTAATCGTCAATAAGAAGGTCCAAGGGATACAGTAAACCTGAAGTTAAGCATCGGAATCTAAAACTGGACTCACAGGAGAGGTTCAAATCATAGAAAGTTAGAGTGTCAGTCCTCTTGTACTTAAGTCGGCATTGTGCCTTTTGTATTAAATTCGGATGCAATTTCTGTGTTTCATCGTCTATAAGAAAGTCCAAGGGATACAGTAAACCTGGAGTGAAGCATCTGAATCTACAACTGGACTCACAGGAGAGGTACAAATCATAGAATGTTAGAGTGTCAGTCCTCTTGTACTTAAATCGGCATTATGCATTTTGTATTAAATTCGGATGCAATATCTGTGTTTCATCGTCAATAAGAAGGTCCAAGGGAAACAATAAACCTGAAGTGAAGCATCGGAATCTAAAACTGGACTCATAGGAGAGGTTCAAATCATAGAAAGTTAGAGTGTCAGTCCTCGAGTACTTAAGTCGGCATTGTGCCTTTTGTATTAAATTCGGTTGCAATTTCTGTGCTTCATCGTCCATAAGAAGGTCCAAGGGATACAGTAAATCTGAAGTGAAGCATCGGAATCTAAAACTGGACTCACAGGAAAGGTTCAAATCATAGAAAGTTAGAGTGTCAGTCCTCTTGTACTTAAGTCGGGATTGTGCCTTTTGTATTAAATTCGGATGCAATTTCTGTGTTTCATCGTCAATAACAAGGTCCAAGCGATACAGTAAACCTGATGTGAAGCATCGGAATCTAAAACTGGACTCACAGGAGAGGTTCAAATCATAAAGAGTTATGGTGTCAATCCTCTTGTACTTAAGTCAGCATTGTGCCTTTTGTGCTAAATTCGGATGCAATTTCTGTCTTTCATCGTCAATAAGAAGGTCCAAGAGATACAGTAAACCTGAAGTTCGGAATCTAAAACTGGACTCACAGGAGAGGCTTAAATCATAAAAAGTTAGAGTGTCAGTCCTCTTGTACTTATGTCGGCATTGTGCCTTTTGTATTAAATTCGGATGCAATTTCTGTGTTTCATCGTCAATAAGATGGTCCAAGGTATACAGTTAACCTGAAGTGAAGCATCGGAATCCAAAACTGGACTCACAGGAGAGGTTCATATCATAGAAAGTAAGAGTGTCAGTCCTCGTGTACTTAAGTCAGCGCTGTGCGTTTTGTATTAAATTCGGATGCAATTTCTGTGTTTCATCGTCAATAAGAAGGTCCAAGGGATACAGTAAATCTGAAGTGAAGCATCGGAATCTAAACCTGGACTCACTGGAGAGGTTCAAATCATAGAAAGTTAGAGTCTCAGTCCTCATGTACTTAAGTCGGCATTGTGCCTTTTTTATTACATTCGGATGATATCTGTGTTTCATCGTCAATAAGAAGGTCCAAGGGATACAGTAAACCTGATGTGAAGCATCGGAATCTAAAACTCAACTCACAGGAGAGGTTCAAATCGTAGAGAGTTAGATGGTCAGTCCTCTTGTACTTAAGTCGGCATTATGCCTTCTGTATTAGATTCGGATGCAATTTCTGTGTTTCATGGTCAATAAGAAGGTCCAAGGGATACAGTAAACCTGAAGTGAAGCATCGGAAATAAAAACTAGACTCACAGCAGACGATCAAATCATAGAAAGTTAGAGTGTCAGTCCTCTTGTACTTAAGTCGGCATTGTGCCTTTTGTATTAAACTCGGATGCAATTTCTGTGTTTCATCGTAAATAAGAAGGTCCAAGGGATACAGTAAACCTGAAGTTAAGCATCGGAATCTAAAACTGGACTCACAGGAGAGGTTCAAATCACAGAAAATTAGAGTGTCAGTCCTCCTGTACTTAAGTCAGCATTGTGCCTTTTGTATTACATTCGGATGCAATTTCTGTGTTTCATAGTCAATACGAAGGTCCAAGGCATACAGTAGACCTGATGTGAAGCACGGAATCAAAAACTCAACTCACAGAAGAGGTTCAAATCATAGAAAGTTAGAGTGTCAGTGCTCTTGTACTTAAGTCGTCATTGTGCCTTTTGTATTAAATTCGGATGCAATATCTGTGTTTCATCGTCAATAAGAAGGTCCAAGGGATACAGTAAACCTGAAGTGAAGCATCGGAATCTAAATCTGGACTCACAGGAGAGGTTCAAATCATAGAGAGTTAGAGTGTCAGTCCTCTAGTACTTAAGTCGATATTGTGCCTTTTGTATTAAATTCGGATGCAATTTCTGTGTTTCATCGTCAATAAGAAGGCCCAAGGGATACAGTAAATCTGAACCGAAGCATCGGAATGTAAAACTGGACTCACAGGAGAGGTTCAAATCATAGAAAGTTAGAGTCTCAGTCCTCTTGTACTTAAGTCGGCATTGTGCCTTTTGTATTACATTCGGATGCCATATCTGTGTTTCATCGTCAATAAGAAGGTCCAAGGGATTCAGTAAACCTGATGTGAAGCATCGGAATCTAAAACCCAACTCACAGGACAGGTTCAAATCATAGAGAGTTAGAGGGTCAGTCCTCTTGTACTTAAGTCGGCTTTATGCCTTTTGTATTAAATTCGGATGGAATTTCTGTGTTTCATCGTCAATAAGAAGGTCCAAGGGATACAGTAAACCTGAAGTTCGGAATCTAAAACTCGTCTCACAGGGAGAGGTTCAAATCATAGGAAGTTAGAGTGTCAGTCCTCTTGTACTTAAGTCGGCATTGTGCCTTTTGTATTAAATTCGGATGCAATTTCTGTGTTTCATCGTCAATAAGAAGGTCCAAGGGATACAGTAAACCTGAAGTTAAGCATCGGAATCTAAAACTGGACTCACAGGAGAGGTTCAAATCATAGAAAGTTAGAGTGTCAGTCCTCTTGTACTTAAGTCGGCATTGTGGCTTTTGTATTAAATTCGGATGCAATTTCTGTGTTTCATCGTCTATAAGAAAGTCCAAGGGATACAGTAAACCTGGAGTGAAGCATCTGAATCTACAACTGGACTCACAGGAGAGGTACAAATCATAGAAAGTTAGAGTGTCAGTCCTCTTGTACTTAAATCGGCATTGTGCATTTTGTATTAAATTCGGATGCAATATCTGTGTTTCATCGTCAATAAGAAGGTCCAAGGGAAACAATAAACCTGAAGTGAAGCATCGGAATCTAAAACTGGACTCACAGGAGAGGTTCAAATCATAGAAAGTTAGAGTGTCAGTCCTCGAGTACTTAAGTCGGCATTGTGCCTTTTGTATTAAATTCGGTTGCAATTTCTGTGCTTCATCGTCCATAAGAAGGTCCAAGGGATACAGTAAATCTGAAGTGAAGCATCGGAATCTAAAACTGGACTCACAGGAGATGTTCAAATCATAGAAAGTTAGAGTGTCAGTCCTCTTGTACTTAAGTCGGCATTGTGCCTTTTGTATTAAATTCGGATGCAATTTCTGTGTTTCATCGTCAATACGAAGGTCCAAGCGATACAGTAAACCTGATGTGAAGCATCGGAATCTAAAACTGGACTCACAGGAGAGGTTCAAATCATAGAGAGTTCTGGTGTCAGTCCTCTTGTACTTGAGTCAGCATTGTGAATTTTGTATTAAATTCGGATGCAATTTCTGTCTTTCATCGTCAATAAGAAGATCCAAGGGATACAGTAAACCTGAAGTTCGGAATCTAAAACTGGACTCACAGGAGAGGTTTAAACCATAAAAAGTTAGAGTGTCAGTCCTCTTGTACTTATGTCGGCATTGTGCCTTTTGTATTAAATTCGGATGCAATAACTGTGTTTCATCGTCAATAAGATGGTCCAAGGGATACAGTTAACCTGAAGTGAAGCATCGGAATCCAAAACTGGACTCACAGGAGAGGTTCAAATCATAGAAAGTAAGAGTGTCAGTCCTCGTGTACTTAAGTCAGCATTGTGCGTTTTGTATTAAATTCGGATGCAATTTCTGTGTTTCATCGTCAATACGAAGTTCCAAGGGATACAGTAGACCTGAAGTGAAGTATCGGAATCTAAAACTCAACTCACAGGAGCGTTTCAAATCATCGAAAGTTAGAGTGTCAGGCCTCTTGTACTTAAGTCGGCATTGTGACTTTTGTATTAAATTCGGATGCAGTATCTGTATTTCATCGTCTATAAGAAGGTCCAAGGGATACAGTAAATCTGAACTGAAGCATCGGAATCTAAACCTGGACTCACAGGAGAGGTTCAAATCATTGAAAGTTAGAGTCTCAGTCCTCATGTACTTAAGTCGGCATTGTGCCTTTTTTATTACATTCGGATGATATCTGTGTTTCATCGTCAATAAGAAGGTCCAAGGGATACAGTAAACCAGATGTGAAGCATCGGAATCTAAAACTCAACTCACAGGAGAGGTTCAAATCGTAGAGAGTTAGAGGTCCAGTCCTCTTGTACTTAAGTCGGCATTATGCCTTCTGTATTAGATTCGGATGCAATTTCTGTGGTTCATCGTCAATGAGAAGGTCCAAGGGATACAGTAAATCTGAACTGAAGTATCGGAATCTAAAACTGGACTCACAGGAGAGGTTCAAATCATAGAAAGTTAGAGTGTCAATCATAAAGTACTTAATCGGCATTGTGCCTTTTGTATTAAATTCGGATGCAATTTCTGTGCTTCATCGTCCATAAGAAGGTCCAAGGGATACAGTAAATCTGAAGTGAAGCATCGGAATCTAAAACTGGACTCACAGGAGAGGTTCAAATCATAGAAAGTTAGAGTGTCAGTCCTCTTGTACTTAAGTCGGCATTGTGCCTTTTGTATTAAATTCGGATGCAATTTCTGTGTTTCATCGTCAATAAGATGGTCCAAGGGATACAGTTAACCTGAAGTGATGCATCGGAATCCAAAAGTGGACTCACAGGAGAGGTTCAAATCATAGAAAGTAAGAGTGTCAGTCCTCTTGTACTTAAGTCAGCATTGTGCCTTTTGTGTTAAATTCAGATGCAATTTCTGTGTTTCATCGTCAATACGAAGCTCCAAGGGATACAGTAGACCTGAAGTGAAGCATCGGAATCTAAAACTCAACTCGCAAGAGAGGTTCAAATCATCGAAAGTTAGAGTGTCAGGCCTCTTGTACTTAAGTCGGCATTGTGACTTTTGTATTAAATTCGGATGCAATATCTGTATTTCATCGTCTATAAGATGGTCCAAGGGAAACAGTAAACCTAAAGTGAAGCATCGGAATCTAAAACTGGTCTCACAGGAGAGGTTCAAATCATAGAAAGTTAGAGTGTCAGTCTTCTTGTACTTAGGACGGCATTGTACCTTTTGTATTAAATTCGGATGCAATTTCTGTGTTTCATCATCAATAAGAAGTGCCAAGGGATACAGTAAACCTGAAGTGAAGCATTGGAATCTAAAAACTGGACTCACAGGAGAGGTTCAAATCATAGAAAGTTAGAGTGTCAGTCCTCTTGTACTTAAGTCGGCATTATGCCTTTTGTATTAGATTCGGATGCAATTTCTGTGTTTCATCGTCAATAAGAAGGTCCAAGGGATACAGTAAACCTGAAGTGAAATATCGGAAACTAAATCTGGACGCACAGGAGAGGTTCAAATCATAGAAAGTTAGAGTGTCAGTCCTCTTGTACTTTAGTCGGCATTGTGCCTTTTGTATTAAATTCGGATGCAGTTTCTGTGTTTCATCGTCAATAAGAAGGTCCAAGGGAAACAGTAAACCTGAAGTGAAAAATCGGAATTTAAAACTGGACTCACAGGAGAGGTTCAAATCATAGAAAGTTAGAGTGTTAGTCCTCTTGTACTTAAGTCGGCATTGTGCCTTTTGTATTAAGTTCGGATGCAATTTCTGTGTTTCATCGTCAATAAGAAGGTCCAAGGGATGCAGTAAACGTGAAGTGAAGCATCGGAATCTAAAACTGGACTCACAGGAGAGGTTCAAATCATAGAAAATTAGAGTGTCAGTCCTCTTGTACCTAGGTCGGCATTGTGCCTTTTGTATTAAATTGGGATGAAATTTTGTGTTTCATCGTCAATAAGAAGGTCCAAGGGATACAGAAAACCTGAAGTGTACCATCGGAATCTAAAACTGGACTCGCAGGAGAGGCTCAAATCGTAGAGAGTTAGAGTGTCAGTCCTCTTGTATTTAAACCGGCATTGTGCCTTTTGTATTATATTCGGATGCAATTTCTGTGTTTCATTGTAAATAAGATGGTCCAAGGGATAAAGTAAACCTGATGTGAAGCATCGGAATCTAAAACTCAACTCACAGGAGAGGTTCAAATCATAGAGAGTTAGATTGTCAGTCCTCTTGTACTTAAGTCGGCATTGTGCATTTTGTATTAAATTCGGATGCAATTTCTGTGTTTCATCCTCAATAAGAAGGTCCAAGGGATACAGTAAACCAAAAGTTCGGAATCTAAATATGGACTTACGGGGGAGGTTCAAATCATAGAAAGTTAGAGTGTCAGTCCTCTTGTACTTAAGTCGGCATTGTGCCTTTTGTATTAAATTCGGATGCAATTTCTGTGTTTCATTGTCTATATGAAGGTCCAAGGGATGCAGTAAACCTGAATTGAAGCATCGGAATCTAAACCTGGAGTCACAGGAGAGGCTCAAATCATAGAAAGTTATAGTGTCAGTCCTCCTGTACTTAAGTCGGCATTGTGCCTTTTGTATTAAATTCGGATGCAATTTCTGTGTTTCATCGTCAGTAAGAAGGTCCAAGGGATACAGTAGACCTGAAGTGAAGCATCGGAATCTAAAACTCAACTCACAGGAGTGGTTAAAGTCATAGAAAGTTAGAGTGTCAGGCCTCTTGTTCTTAAGTCGGCATTGTGCCTTTTGTATTAAATTCGGATGTAATTTCTGTGTTTCATCGTCAATAAGAAGGTCCAAGGGATACAATAAACCTAAAGTGAAGCATCGGAATCTAAAACTGGACTCACAGGAGAGGTTCAAATCATAGAAAGTTAGAGTGTCAGTCCTTGAGTACTTAAGTCGGCATTGTGCCTTTTGTATTAAATTCGGATGCAATTTCTGTGCTTCATCGTCCATAAGAAGGTCCAAGGGATACAGTAAATCTGAAGTGAAGCATCGGAATCTAAACCTGGACTCACAGGAGAGGTTCAAATCATAGAGAGTTATGGTGTCAGTCCTCTTGTACTTAAGTCGGCATTGTCCTTTTGTATTAAATTCGGATGCAATTTCTGTCTTTCATCGTCAATAAGAAGGTCCAAGGGATACAGTAAACTTGAAGTTCAGAATCTAAAACTGGACTCACAGGAGAGGTTTAAATCATAAAACGTTAGAGTGTCAGTCCTCTTGTACTTAAGTCGGCATTGTGCCTTTTGTATTAAATTCGGATGCAATTTCTGTGTTTCATCGTCAATAAGATGGTCCAAGGGATACAGTTAACCTGAAGTGAAGCATCGGAATCCAAAACTGGACTCACAGGAGAGGTTCAAATCATAGAAAGTAAGAGTGTCAGTCCTCGTGTACTTAAGTCAGCATTGTGCCTTTTGTATTAAATTCGGATGCAATTTCTGTGTTTCATCGTCAATACGAAGTTCCAAGGGATACAGTAGACCTGAAGTGAAGTATCGGAATCTAATACTGAACTCACAGGAGAGTTTCAAATCATCGAAAGTTAGAGTGTCAGGCCTTTTGTACTTAAGTCGGCATTGTGACTTTTGTATTAAATTCGGATGCAATTTATGTGTTTCATCGTCAATAAGAAGGTCGTAATGATACAGTAAACCTGAAGTGAAGCGTCGGAATCCAAAACTGGACTCACAGGAGAGGATCAAATCATAGAAAGTTAGAGTGTCATTCCTCTTGTACTTAAGTCGGTATTGTGCCTTTTGTATTAAATTCGGATGCAATTTCTGTGTTTCATCGTCAATAAGAAGGTCCAAGGGATACAGTAAACCTGAAGTTAAGCATCGGAATCTAAAACTGGACTCACAGGAGAGGTTCAAATCATAGAAAGTTAGAGTGTCAGTCCTCGAGTACTTAAGTCGGCATTGTGCCTTTTGTATTAAATTCGGATGCAATTTCTGTGTTTCATCGTCAATAAGATGGTCCAAGGGATACAGTTAACCTGAAGTGATGCATCGGAATCCAAAAGTGGACTCACAGGAGAGGTTCAAATCATAGAAAGTAAGAGTGTCAGTCCTCTTGTACTTAAGTCAGCATTGTGCCTTTTGTGTTAAATTCAGATGCAATTTCTGTGTTTCATCGTCAATACGAAGTTAAAAGGGATACAGTAGACCTGAAGTGAAGCATCGGAATCTAAAACTCAACTCGCAAGAGAGGTTCAAATCATCGAAAGTTAGAGTGTCAGGCCTCTTGTACTTAAGTCGGCATTGTGACTTTTGTATTAAATTCGGATGCAATATCTGTATTTCATCGTCTATAAGATGGTCCAAGGGAAACAGTAAACCTAAAGTGAAGCATCGGAATCTAAAACTGGTCTCACAGGAGAGGTTCAAATCATAGAAAGTTAGAGTGTCAGTCTTCTTGTACTTAGGACGGCATTGTACCTTTTGTATTAAATTCGGATGCAATTTCGGTGTTTCATCATCAATAAGAAGTGCCAAGGGATACAGTAAACCTGGAGTGAAGCATTGGAATCTAAAACTGGACTCACAGGAGAGGTTCAAATCATAGAAAGTTAGAGTGTCAGTCCTCTTGTACTTAAGTCGGCATTATGCCTTTTGTATTAGATTCGGATGCAATTTCTGTGTTTCATCGTCAATAAGAAGGTCCAAGGGATACAGTAAACCTGAAGTGAAATATCGGAAACTAAATCTGGACGCACAGGAGAGGTTCAAATCATAGAAAGTTAGAGTGTCAGTCCTCTTGTACTTTAGTCGGCATTGTGCCTTTTGTATTAAATTCGGATGCAGTTTCTGTGTTTCATCGTCAATAAGAAGGTCCAAGGGAAACAGTAAACCTGAAGTGAAAAATCGGAATTTAAAACTGGACTCACAGGAGAGGTTCAAATCATAGAAAGTTAGAGTGTTAGTCCTCTTGTACTTAAGTCGGCATTGTGACTTTTGTATTAAGTTCGGATGCAATTTCTGTGTTTCATCGTCAATAAGAAGGTCCAAGGGATGCAGTAAACGTGAAGTGAAGCATCGGAATCTAAAACTGGACTCACAGGAGAGGTTCAAATCATAGAAAATTAGAGTGTCAGTCCTCTTGTACCTAGGTCGGCATTGTGCCTTTTGTATTAAATTCGGATGAAATTTTGTGTTTCATCGTCAATAAGAAGGTCCAAGGGATACAGAAAACCTGAAGTGTACCATCGGAATCTAAAACTGGACTCGCAGGAGAGGCTCAAATCGTAGAAAGTTAGAGTGTCAGTCCTTTTGTACTTAAGTCGGCATTGTGCATTTTGTATTAAATTCGGATGCAAATTCTGTGTTTCATCGTCAGTAAGAAGGTCCAAGGGATACAGTAGACCTGAAGTGAAGCATCGGAATCTAAAACTCAACTCACAGGAGAGGTTAAAATCATAGAGAGTTAGATTGTCAGTCCTCTTGTACTTAAGTCGGCATTGTGCATTTTGTATTAAATTCGGATGCAATTTCTGTGTTTCATCCTCAATAAGAAGGTCCAAGGGATACAGTAAACCAAAAGTTCGGAATCTAAATATGGACTTACGGGGGAGGTTCAAATCATAGAAAGTTAGAGTGTCAGTCCTCTTGTACTTAAGTCGGCATTGTGCCTTTTGTATTAAATTCGGATGCAATTTCTGTGTTTCATTGTCTATATGAAGGTCCAAGGGATGCAGTAAACCTGAATTGAAGCATCGGAATCTAAACCTGGAGTCACAGGAGAGGCTCAAATCATAGAAAGTTATAGTGTCAGTCCTCTTGTACTTAAGTCGGCATTGTGCATTTTGTATTAAATTCGGATGCAAATTCTGTGTTTCATCGTCAGTAAGAAGGTCCAAGGGATACAGTAGACCTGAAGTGAAGCATCGGAATCTAAAACTCAACTCACAGGAGTGGTTAAAATCATAGAAAGTTAGAGTGTCAGGCCTCTTGTTCTTAAGTCGGCATTGTGCCTTTTGTATTAAATTCGGATGTAATTTCTGTGTTTCATCGTCAATAAGAGGGTCCAAGGGATACAATAAACCTAAAGTGAAGCATCGGAATCTAAAACTGGACTCACAGGAGAGGTTCAAATCATAGAAAGTTAGAGTGTCAGTCCTTGTGTACTTAAGTCGGCATTGTGCCTTTTGTATTAAATTCGGATGCAATTTCTGTGCTTCATCGTCCATAAGAAGGTCCAAGGGATACAGTAAATCTGAAGTGAAGCATCGGAATCTAAAACTGGACTCACAGGAGAGGTTCAAATCACAGAAAGTTAGAGTTACAGTCCTCTTGTACTTAAGTCGGCATTGTGCCTTTTGTATTAAATTCGGATGCAATTTCTGTGTTTCATCGTCAATAGAAAGGTCCAAGCGATACAGTAAACCTGATGTGAAGCATCGGAATCTAAACCTGGACTCACAGGAGAGGTTCAAATCATAGAGAGTTATGGTGTCAGTCCTCTTGTACTTAAGTCGGCATTGTCCTTTTGTATTAAATTCGGATGCAATTTCTGTCTTTCATCGTCAATAAGAAGGTCCAAGGGATACAGTAAACTTGAAGTTCAGAATCTAAAACTGGACTCACAGGAGAGGTTTAAATCATAAAACGTTAGAGTGTCAGTCCTCTTGTACTTAAGTCGGCATTGTGCCTTTTGTATTAAATTCGGATGCAATTTCTGTGTTTCATCGTCAATAAGATGGTCCAAGGGATACAGTTAACCTGAAGTGAAGCATCGGAATCCAAAACTGGACTCACAGGAGAGGTTCAAATCATAGAAAGTAAGAGTGTCAGTCCTCGTGTACTTAAGTCAGCATTGTGCCTTTTGTATTAAATTCGGATGCAATTTCTGTGTTTCATCGTCAATACGAAGTTCCAAGGGATACAGTAGACCTGAAGTGAAGTATCGGAATCTAATACTGAACTCACAGGAGAGTTTCAAATCATCGAAAGTTAGAGTGTCAGGCCTTTTGTACTTAAGTCGGCATTGTGACTTTTATATTAAATTCGGATGCAATTTATGTGTTTCATCGTCAATAAGAAGGTCGTAATGATACAGTAAACCTGAAGTGAAGCGTCGGAATCCAAAACTGGACTCACAGGAGAGGATCAAATCATAGAAAGTTAGAGTGTCATTCCTCTTGTACTTAAGTCGGTATTGTGCCTTTTGTATTAAATTCGGATGCAATTTCTGTGTTTCATCGTCAATAAGAAGGTCCAAGGGATACAGTAAACCTGAAGTTAAGCATCGGAATCTAAAACTGGACTCACAGGAGAGGTTCAAATCATAGAAAGTTAGAGTGTCAGTCCTCGAGTACTTAAGTCGGCATTGTGCCTTTTGTATTAAATTCGGTTGCAATTTCTGTGCTTCATCGTCCATAAGAAGGTCCAAGGGATACAGTAAATCTGAAGTGAAGCATCGGAATCTAAAACTGGACTCACAGGAGAGGTTCAAATCATAGAAAGTTAGAGTGTCAGTCCTCTTGTACTTAAGTCGGCATTGTGCCTTTTGTATTAAATTCGGATGCAATTTCTGTGTTTCATCGTCAATAAGAAGGTCCAAGCGATACAGTAAACCTGATGTGAAGCATCGGAATCTAAAACTGGACTCACAGGAGAGGTTCAAATCATAGAGATTTATGGTGTCAGTCCTCTTGTACTTAAGTCAGCATTGTGAATTTTGTATTAAATTCGGATGCAATTTCTGTCTTTCATCGTCAATAAGAAGGTCCAAGGGATACAGTAAACCTGAAGTTCGGAATCTAAAACTGGATTCACAGGAGAGGTTTAAATCATAAAAAGTTAAAGTGTCAGTCCTCTTGTACTTATGTCGGCATTGTGCCTTTTGTATTAAATTCGGATGCAATTTCTGTGTTTCATCGTCAATAAGATGGTCCAAGGGATACAGTTAACCTGAAGTGAAGCATCGGAATCCAAAACTGGACTCACAGGAGAGGTTCAAATCATAGAAAGTAAGAGTGTCACTCCTCGTGTACTTAAGTCAGCATTGTGCGTTTTGTATTAAATTCGGATGCAATTTCTGTGTTTCTTCGTCAATACGAAGTTCCAAGGGATACAGTAGACCCGAAGTGAAGTATCGGAATCTAAAACTCAACTCACAGGAGCGTTTCAAATCATCGAAAGTTAGAGTGTCAGGCCTCTTGTACTTAAGTCGGCATTGTGACTTTTGTATTAAATTCGGATGCAGTATCTGTATTTCATCGTCTATAAGAAGGTCCAAGGGATACAGTAGACCTAAAGTGAAGCATCGAAATCGAAAACTGGACTCACAGGAGAGGTACAAATCATAGAAAGTTAGAGTGTCAGTCCTCTTGTACGTAGGACGGCATTGTGCCTTTGGTATTGAATTCGGATGCAATTTCTGTGTTTCATCTTCAATAAGAAGGTCCAAGGCATACAGTAAATCTGAAATGAAGCATCGGAATCTAAACCTGGACTCACAAAAGAGGTTCAAATCATAGAAAGTTAGAGTCTCAGTCCTCATGTACTTAAGTCGGCATTGTGCCTTTTTTATTACATTCGGATGATATCTGTGTTTCATCGTCAATAAGAAGGTCCAAGGGATACAGTAGACCTGAAGTGAAGCATCGGAATCTAAAACTCAACTCGCAAGAGAGGTTCAAATCATCGAAAGTTAGAGTGTCAGGCCTCTTGTACTTAAGTCGGCATTGTGACTTTTGTATTAAATTCGGATGCAATATCTGTATTTCATCGTCTATAAGATGGTCCAAGGGAAACAGTCAACCTAAAGTGAAGCATCGGAATCTAAAACTGGTCTCACAGGAGAGGTTCAAATCATAGAAAGTTAGAGTGTCAGTCTTCTTGTACTTAGGACGGCATTGTACCTTTTGTATTAAATTCGGATGCAATTTCTGTGTTTCATCATCAATAAGATGTGCCAAGGGATACAGTAAACCTGAACTGAAGCATCGGAATCTAAAACTGGACTCACAGGAGAGGTTCAAATCATAGAAAGTTAGAGTGTTAGTCCTCTTGTACTTAAGTCGGCATTGTGACTTTTGTATTAAGTTCGGATGCAATTTCTGTGTTTCATCGTCAATAAGAAGGTCCAAGGGATGCAGTAAACGTGAAGTGAAGCATCGGAATCTAAAACTGGACTCACAGGAGAGGTTCAAATCATAGCAAAATTAGAGTGTCAGTCCTCTTGTACCTAGGTCGGCATTGTCCCTTTTGTATTAAATTCGGATGCAATTTCTGTCTTTCATCGTCAATAAGAAGGTCCAAGGAATACAGTAAACTTGAAGTTCGGAATCTAAAACTGGACTCACAGGTGAGGTTTAAATCATAAAAAGTTAGAGTGTCAGTCCTCTTGTACTTAAGTCGGCATTGTGCCTTTTGTATTAGATTCGGATGCAATTTCTGTATTTCATCGTCTATAAGAAGGTCCAAATGATACAGTAAACCTAAAGTGCAGCATCGAAATCGAAAACTGGACTCACAGGAAAGGTTCAAATCATCGAAAGTTAGAGTGTCAGTCCTCTTGTACGTAGGACGGCATTGTGCCTTTGGTATTGAATTCGGATGCAATTTCTGTGTTTCATCGTCAATAAGAAGGTCCAAGGGATACAGTAAACCTGAAGTTCTTAATCTAAAATGTGTCTCACAGGAGAGGTTCAAATCATAGAAAGTTAGAGTGTCAGGCCTCTTGTACTTAAGTCGGCATTGTGCCTTTTGTATTAAATTCGGATGTAATTTCTGTGTTTCATCGTCAATAAGAAGGTCCAAGGGATAAAGTAAACCTGAAGTGAAGCATCGGAATCTAAAACTGGACTCACAGGAGAGGTTCAAATCATAGAAAGTTAGAGTGTCAACCCTCTTGTACTTAAGTCGGCATTGTGCCTGTTGTATTAAATTCGGATGCAATTTCTGTGTTTCATGGTCAATAAGAAGGTCCAAGGGATACAGTAAACCTGAAGTGAAGCGTCGGAATCCAAAACTGGACTTACAGGAGAGGTTCAAATCATAGAAAGTTAGAGTGTCAGTCCTCTTGTACTTAAGTCGGCATTGTGCCTTTTGTATTAAATTCGGATGTAATTTCTGTTTTTCATCGTCAATAAGAAGGTCCAAGGGATAAAGTAAACCTGAAGTGAAACATCGGAATCTAAAACTGGACTCACAGGAGAGGTTCAAATCATAGAAAGTTAGAGTGTCAAGCCTCTTGTACTAAAGTGGGCATTGTGCCTTTTGTATTATATTCGGATGCAATTTCTGTGTTTCATCGTCTTCAAGAACGTCCAAGGTATACAGTAAACCTGAAGTGAAGCATCGGAATCTAAAACTGGACTCACAGGTGAGGTTCAAATCATAGAAAGTTAGAATGTCAGTCCTCTTGTACTTAAGTCGCCATTGTGCCTTTTGTATTAAATTCAGAGGCAATTTCTGTGCTTCATCGTCAAAAACAATGTCCAAGGCATACAGTAAACCTGAAGTGAAGCATCGGAATCTAAAACTGGACTCACAGGAGAGGTTTAAATCATAGAAATTTGTAGTGTGAGTCCTCTTGTACTTAAGTCGGCATTGTGCCTTTTGTATTAAATTCGGATGCAATTTCTGTGTTTCGTCGTCAATAGGAAGGTCCAAGGGATACAGTAAACTTGAAGTTCGGAATCTAAAACTGGACTCACAGGAGACGTTCAAATCATAGAAAGTTAGAGTGTCAGTCCTCTTGTACTTAAGACAGCATTGTGCCTTTTGTATTAAATTCGAATGCAATTTCTGTGTTTCATCGTCAATAAAAAGGTCCAAGGGTTACAGTAGACCAGAAGTGAAGCATCGGAATCTAAAACTGGACTCACAGGAGAGGTTCAAGTCATAGAAAGTTAGAATGTCAGTCCTCTTGTACTTAAGTGGGCATTTTGCCTTTTGTATTAAATTGGGATGCAATTTCTGTGTTTCATCGTCTATAATAACGTCCAAGGGATACAGTAAACCTGAAGTGAAGCATCGGAATCTAAAACTGGACTCACAGGAGACGTTCAAATCATAAAAAGTTAGAGTGTCAGTCCTCTTGTAATTAAGTCGGCATTGTGCCTTTTGTATTAAATTCGGATGCAATTTCTGTGTTTCATCGTCAGTAAGACGTTCCAAGTTATAAAGGAAACCTGAAGTGAAGCATCGGAATCTAAAACTGGACCCACAGGAGAGGTTCAAATCATGGAAAGTTACAGTGTCAGTCCTTTTGTACTTAAGTCGGCATTGTGCCTTTTGTATTAAATTCGGATGCAATTTCTTTGTTTCATCGTCAATAAGAGTGTCCAAGGGATACATTAAACCTGAAGTGAAGCATCGGAATCTAAAACTGGACTCACAGGAGAGGTTCAAATCATAGAAAGTTAGAGTGTCAGTCCTCTTGTACTTAAGTCGGCATTGTGCCTTTTGTATTAATATCGGATGCAATTTCTGTGTTTCATCGTCAATAAGAAGGGCCAAGGGGTACAGTAAACCTGAAGGGAAACATCGGAATCTAAAACTGGACTCACAGGAGAGGTTCAAATCATAGAAAGTTAGAGTGTCAGTCCTCTTGTACTTAAGTCGGCATTGTGCCTTTTGTTTTAAATTCGGATGCAATTTCTTTGTTTCATCGTCAACAAGAAGGTCCAAGGGATACAGTAAACCTGATGTGAAGCATCGGAATCTAAAACTCAACTCACAGGAAAGGTTAAAATCATAGAAAGTTAGAGTGTCAGTCCTCTTGTACTTAGGTCGGCATTGTGCTTTTTGTATTAAATTCGGATGAAATTTCTGTGTTTCATCGTCAATAAGAAGGTCCAAGGGATACAGTAAACCTGAAGTGAAGCATTGGAATCTAAAACCGGACTCACTGGAGAAGTTCAAATCATAGAAAGTTAGAGTGTCAGTCCTCTTGTACCTAAGTCGGCTCTGTGCCTTTTGTATTTAATTCGGATGCAATTTCTGTGTTTCATCGTCTATAATAACGTCCAAGGGATACAGTATACCTGAAGTGAAGCATTGGAATCTAAAAGGGACTCACTGGAGAGGTCCTAATCATAGAAAGTTAGAGTGTCAGTCCTCTTGTAATTAAGTCGGCATTGTGCCTTTTGTATTAAATTCGGAAACAATTTCTGTGTTTCATCGTCAATAAGAAGGTCCAAGGGATACGGTAAACCTGATGTGAAGCATCGGAATCTAAAACTCAACTCACAGGAGAGGTTAAAATCATAGAGAGTTAGAGTGTCAGACCTCTTGTACTTAAGTCGGCATTGTGCCTTTTGTATTAAATTCGAATGCAATTTCTGTGTTTCATCGTCAATAAGAAGGTCCAATGGATACAGTAAACCTGAATTTCGGAACCTAAAACTGGACTCACAGCAGAGGTTCAAATCATAAAAAGTTAGAATGTCAGTCCTCTTTTACTTAAGTCGCCTTTGTGCCTATTATATTAAATTCAGAGGTAATTTCTGTGCTTCATCGTCAAAAGGAAGGTCCAAGGCATACAGTAAATCTGAAATGAAGCATCGGAATCTAAAATTGGACTCACAGGAGAGGTTTAAATCATGGAAACTTACAGTGTGAGTCCGCTTGTACTTAAGTCGGCATTGTGCCTTTTGTATTAAATTCGGATGCAATTTCTGTGTTTCATCGTCAATAAGAAGGTCCAAGGGTTACAGTAGACCTGAAGTGAAGCATCGGAATCTAAAACTCAACTCACAGGAGTGGTTCAAATCATAGAAAGTTAGAGTGTCTGGCCTCTTTTACTTAAGTCTGCATTGTGCCCTTTGTATTAAATTCGGATGCAATTTCTGTGTTTCATCGTCCTTAAGAAGCTCCAAGGGATACATTAAACCTGAAGTGAAGCACCAGAAACTGGTCTCACAGGAGAGGTTCAAATCATAGAAAGTTAGAGTGTCAGTCCTCTTGTACTTAAGTCGGCATTGTGCCTTTTGTATTAAATTCGGATGCAATTTCTGTGTTTCATCGTCTATAATAACGTCCAAGGGATACAGTAAACCTGAAGTGAAGCATTGGAATCTAAAACCGGACTCACTGGAGAAGTTCAAATCATAGAAAGTTAGAGTGTCAGTCCTCTTATACTTAAATCGGCATTGTGCATTTTGTATTTAATTCGGATGCAATTTCTGTGTTTCTTCGTCAATAAGAAGGTACAAGGGATACAGTAAACCTGAAGTGAATCATTGGAATCTAAAACTGGACTCACAGGAGAGGTTCAAATCATAGACAGTTACAGTGTCAAGCCTCTTGAGTTTAAGTCGGCATTGTGACTTTTGTACTAAATTCCGATGCAATTTCTGTGTTTCATCGTCAATAAGAAGGTCCAAGGGATACAGTAAACCTGAAGTGAAGCATCGGAATCTAAAACTGGACTCACAGGAGAGGTTCTAATCTTAGAAAGTTAGAGTGTCAGTCCTCTTGTAATTAAGCCGGCATTGTGCCTTTTTTACTAAATTCGGATGCAATTTCTGTGTTTCATCGTCAATAGGAAGGTCCAAGGGATACAGCAAACCTGATGTGAAGCATCGGAATCTAAAACTCAACTCACAGGAGAGGTTAAAATCAATGAGAATTAGAGTGTCAGTCCTCTTGTACTTAAGTCGGCGTTGTGCCTTTTGTATTAAATTCGGATGCAATTTCTGTGTTTCATCGTCAATAAGAAGGTCCATGGAATACAGTAGACCTGAAGTGAAGAATCGGAATCTAAAACTCAACTCACAGGAGAGGTTCAAATCATAGAAAGTTAGAGTGTCAGACCACTTGTACTAAAGTCGGCATTGTGCCTTTTGTATTACATTCGGATGCAATTTCTGTGTTTCATCGTCTTCAAGAAGGTCCAAGGTATACAGTAAACCTGATGTGAAGCATCGGAATCTAAAACTGGACTCACAGGAGAGGTTCAAATCATAAAAAGTTAGAGTGTCAGTCCTCTTGTACTTAAGTCGGCATTGTGCCTTTTGTATTAAATTCGGATGCAATTTCTGTGTCTCTTCGTCAATAAGAAGGTCCAAGGGATACAGTAAACCTGAAGTGAATCATCGGAATCTAAAACTGGACTCACAGGAGAGGTTCAAATCATAGAAAGTTAGAGTGTCAGTCCTCTTGTACATAAGCCAGCATTATGCTTTTTGTATTAAATTCTGATGCAATTTATGTGTTCATCGTCAGTAAGAAGTTCCAAGGGATACAGTAAACCAAAGTGAAGCATCGGAATCTAAAACTGGACTCACAGGAGAGGTTCTAATCATAGAAAGTTAGAGTGTCAGTCCTCTTGAACTTAAGTCGGCATTATGCAATTTGTATTAAATTCGGATGCAATTTCGTTGTTTCATCGTCAATAAGAAGTTCCAAGTTATAAAGGAAACCTGAAGTGAAGCATCGGAAACTAAAACTGGACTCACAGGAGAGGTTCAAATCATAGAAATTTAGAGTGTCAGTCATCTTGTACTTAAGTCGGCATTCTGCCTTTTGTATTAAATTCGGATGCCATTTCTGTGTTTCATCGTCAATAAGAAGGTCCAAGGGATACAGTAAACCTGAAGGGAAGCATCGGAATCTAAAACTGGACTCACAGGAGAGGTTGAAATCATAGAAAGTTAGAGTGTCAGTCCTCTTGTACTTAAGTCGGCATTGAGCCTTTTGTTTTAAATTCGGATGCTATTTATGTGTTTCATCGTCAATTAGAAGGTCGAAGGGTTACAGTAAACCTGAAGTGAAGCATCGGAATCCAAAACTGGACTCACAGGAGAAGTTCAAACCATAGAAAGTTAGTGTGTCAATCCTCTTGTAATTAAGCCGGCATTGTGCCTTTTTTATTAAATTCGGATTCAATTTCTGTGTTTCATCGTCAATAGGAAGGTCCAAGGGATACAGTAAACCTGATGTGAAGCATCGGAATCTAAAACTCAACTCACAGGAGAGGTTAAAATCAATGAGAATTAGAGTGTCAGTCCTCTTGTACTTAAGTCGGCATTGTGCCTTTTGTATTAAATTCGGATGCAATTTCTGTGTTTCATCGTCAATAAGAAGGTCCAAGGGACAAAGTAAACCTGAAGTTCGGAACCTAAAACTGGACTCACAGGAGAGGTTCAAATCATAGAAAGTGAGAGTGTCAGTCCTCTTGTACTTAAGTCGGCATTGTGACTTTTGTATTAAATTCGGATGCAATTTCTGTGTTTCATCGTCAATAAGAAGGTCCATGGAATACAGTAGACCTAAAGTGAAGCATCGGAATCTAAAACTCAACTCACAGGAGAGGTTCAAATCATAGAAAGTTAGAGTGTCAGACCACTTGTACTAAAGTCGGCATTGTGCCTTTTGTATTACATTCGGATGCAATTTCTGTGTTTCATCGTCTTCAAGAAGGTCCAAGGTATACAGTAAACCTGATGTGAAGCATCGGAATCTAAAACAGGACTCACAGGAGAGGTTCACATCATAAAAAGTTAGAGTGTCAGTCCTCTTGTACTTAAGTCGGCATTGTGCCTTTTGTATTAAATTCGGATGCAATTTCTGTGTCTCTTCGTCAATAAGAAGGTCCAAGGGATACAGTAAACCTGAAGTGAATCATCGGAATCTAAAACTGGACTCACAGGAGAGGTTCAAATCATAGAAAGTTAGAGTGTCAGTCCTCTTGTACATAAGTCAGCATTATGCTTTTTGTATTAAATTCTGATGCAATTTATGTGTTCATCGTCAGTAAGAAGTTCCAAGGGATACAGTAAACCAAAGTGAAGCATCGGAATCTAAAACTGGACTCACAGGAGAGGTTCTAATCATAGAAAGTTAGAGTGTCAGTCCTCCTGAACTTAAGTCGGCATTATGCCATTTGTATTAAATTCGGATGCAATTTCGTTGTTTCATCGTCAATAAGAAGTTCCAAGTTATAAAGGAAACCTGAAGTGAAGCATCGGAAACTAAAACTGGACTCACAGGAGAGGTTCAAATCATGGAAAGTTAGAGTGCCAGTCCTCTTGTACATAAGTCGGCATTGTGTCTTTTATATTAGATTCGGATGCAATTTCTTTGTTTCAACGTGAATAAGAAGGTACAAGGGATACAGTAAACCTGAAGTGGAGCATCGGAATCTAAAACTGGGCTCACAGGAGAGGTTCAAATCATAGAATGTTAGAGTGTCAATCCTCTTGTATTTAAGTCGGCATTGTGCCTTTGGTATTAAATTCGGATGCAATTTTTGTGTTTCATCGTCTATAAGAAGGTCCAAGGGATAAAGTAAACCTGAAGTGTAGCATCGGAATCAAAAACTGGACTCACAGGAGAGGTTCAAATCATAGAAATTTAGAGTGTCAGTCTTCTTGTACTTAAGTCGGCATTCTGCCTTTTGTATTAAATTCGGATGCAATTTCTGTGTTTCATCGTCAATAAGAAGGTCCAAGGGATACAGTAAACCTGAAGGGAAGCATCGGAATCTAAAACTGGACTCACAGGAGAGGTTGAAATCATAGAAAGTTAGAGTGTCAGTCCTCTTGTACTTAAGTCGGCATTGAGCCTTTTGTTTTAAATTCGGATGCTATTTATGTGTTTCATCGTCAATTAGAAGGTCGAAGGGTTACAGTAAACCTGAAGTGAAGCATCGGAATCCAAAACTGGACTCACAGGAGAAGTTCAAACCATAGAAAGTTAGTGTGTCAGTCCTCTTGTACTTAAGTCGGCATTGTGCCTTTTGTATTAAATTCGCATGCAATTTCTGTGCTCCATCGTCAATAAGAAGGTCCAAGGGATACAGTAAGCCTGAAGTGAAGCATCGGAATCTAAAACTGGACTCACAGGAGAGGTTCAAATCATAGAAAGTTAGAGTGTCAGTCCTGTTGTACTTAAGTCGGCACTGTGCCTTTTGTTTTAAATTCGGATGCTATTTATGTGTTTCATCGTCAATAAGAAGGTCCAAGAGTTACAGTAAACCTGAAGTGAAGCATCGGGATCCAAAACTGGACTCACAGGAGAAGTTCAAACCATAGAAAGTTAGTGTGTCAGTCCTCTTGTACTTAAGTCGGCATTGTGCCTTTTGTATTAAATTCCGAAGCAATTTCTGTGTTTCATCGTCAATAAGAAGGTCCAAGGGATATAGTTAACCTGAAGTGAAGCATCGGAAATCCAAACTGGACTCACAGGAGAGGTTCAAATCATAGAAAGTTAGAGTGTCAGTCCTTTTGGACTGAAGTCAGCATTGTGCCTTTTGTATTATATTCGGATGCAATTTCTGTGTTTCATCGTCAATAAGAAGGTGCAAGGGATACAGTAGACCTGAAGTGAAGCATCGGAATCTAAAACTCAACTCACAGGAGAGGTTCAAATCATAGAAAGTTAGAGTGTCAGGCCTCTTGTACTTACGTCGGCATTGTGCCTTTTGTATTGAATTCGGATGCAATTTCTGTGTTTCATTGTATATAAGAAGGTCCAAGGGATAAAGTAAACCTGAAGTGTAGCATCGGAATCAAAAACTGGACTCACGGGAGAGGTTCAAATCATAGAAAGTTAGAGTGTCAGTCTTCTTGTACTTAAGTCGGCATTCTGCCTTTTGTATTAAATTCGGATGCAATTTCTGTGTTTCATCGTCAATAAGAAGGTCCAAGGGATACAGTAAACCTGAAGGGAAGCATCGGAATCTAAAACTGGACTCACAGGAGAGGTTCAAATCATAGAAAGTTAGAGTGTCAGTCCTCTTGTACTTAAGTCGGCACTGTGCCTTTTGTTTTAAATTCGGATGCTATTTATGTGTTTCATCGTCAATAAGAAGGTCCAAGAGTTACAGTAAACCTGAAGTGAAGCATCGGGATCCAAAACTGGACTCACAGGAGAAGTTCAAACCATAGAAAGTTAGTGTGTCAGTCCTCTTGTACTTAAGTCGGCATTGTGCCTTTTGTATTAATTTCGGATGCAATTTCTGTGTTTCATCGTCTATAATAACGTCCAAGGGATACAGTAAACCTGAATTGAAGCATCGGAATCTAAAACCGGACTCACAGGAGAAGTTCAAATCATAGAAAGTTAGAGTGTCAGTCCTCTTGTACTTAAATCGGCATTGTGCATTTTGTATTTAATTCGGATGCAATTTCTGTGTTTCTTCGTCAATAAGAAGGTACAAGGGATACAGTAAACCTGAAGTGAATCATTGGAATCTAAAACTGGACTCACAGGAGAGGTTCAAATCATAGACAGTTACAGTGTCAAGCCTCTTGAACTTAAGTCGGCATTGTGACTTTTGTACTAAATTCCGATGCAATGTCTGTGTTTCATCGTCAATAAGAAGGTCCAAGGGATACAGTAAACCTGAAGTGAAGCATCGGAATCTAAAACTGGACTCACAGGAGAGGTTCTAATCATAGAAAGTTAGAGTGTCAGTCCTCTTGTAATTAAGCCGGCATTGTGCCTTTTTTATTAAATTCGGATGCAATTTCTGTGTTTCATCGTCAATAGGAAGGTCCAAAGGATACAGTAAACCTGATGTGAAGCATCGGAGTCTAAAACTCAACTCACAGGAGAGTTTAAAATCAATGAGAATTAGAGTGTCAGTCCTCTTGTACTTATGTCGGCATTGTGCCTTTTGTATTAAATTCGCATGCAATTTCTGTGCTTCATCGTCAATAAGAAGGTCCAAGGGATACAGTAAACCAGAAGTGAAGCATTGGAATCTAAAACCGGACTCACTGGAGAAGTTCAAATCATAGAAAGTTAGAGTGTCAGTCCTCTTATACTTAAATCGGCATTGTGCATTTTGTATTTAATTCGGATGCAATTTCTGTGTTTCTTCGTCAATAAGAAGGTACAAGGGATACAGTAAACCTGAAGTGAATCATTGGAATCTAAAACTGGACTCACAGGAGAGGTTGAAATCATAGACAGTTACAGTGTCAAGCCTCTTGAACTTAAGTCGGCATTGTGACTTTTGTACTAAATTCCGATGCAATTTCTGTGTTTCATCGTCAATACGAAGGTCCAAGGGATACAGTAAACCTGAAGTGAAGCATCGGAATCTAAAACTGGACTCACAGGAGAGGTTCTAATCATAGAAAGTTAGAGTGTCAGTCCTCTTGTAATTAAGCCGACATTGTGCCTTTTTTATTAAATTCGGATGCAATTTCTGTGTTTCATCGTCAATAGGAAGGTCCAAGGGATACAGTAAACCTGATGTGAAGCATCGGAATCTAAAACTCAACTCACAGGAGAGGTTAAAATCAATGAGAATTAGAGTGTCAGTCCTCTTGTACTTAAGTCGGCATTGTGCCTTTTGTATTAAATTCGGATGCAATTTCTGTGTTTCATCGTCAATAAGAAGGTCCAAGGGATACAGTAAACCTGAAGGGAAGCATCGGAATCTAAAACTGGACTCACAGGAGAGGTTCAAATCATAGAAAGTTAGAGTGTCAGTCCTCTTGTACTTAAGTCGGCACTGTGCCTTTTGTTTTAAATTCGGATGCTATTTATGTGTTTCATCGTCAATAAGAAGGTCCAAGAGTTACAGTAAACCTGAAGTGAAGCATCGGGATCCAAAACTGGACTCACAGGAGAAGTTCAAACCATAGAAAGTTAGTGTGTCAGTCCTCTTGTACTTAAGTCGGCATTGTGCCTTTTGTATTAATTTCGGATGCAATTTCTGTGTTTCATCGTCTATAATAACGTCCAAGGGATACAGTAAACCTGAATTGAAGCATCGGAATCTAAAACCGGACTCACAGGAGAAGTTCAAATCATAGAAAGTTAGAGTGTCAGTCCTCTTGTACTTAAATCGGCATTGTGCATTTTGTATTTAATTCGGATGCAATTTCTGTGTTTCTTCGTCAATAAGAAGGTACAAGGGATACAGTAAACCTGAAGTGAATCATTGGAATCTAAAACTGGACTCACAGGAGAGGTTCAAATCATAGACAGTTACAGTGTCAAGCCTCTTGAACTTAAGTCGGCATTGTGACTTTTGTACTAAATTCCGATGCAATGTCTGTGTTTCATCGTCAATAAGAAGGTCCAAGGGATACAGTAAACCTGAAGTGAAGCATCGGAATCTAAAACTGGACTCACAGGAGAGGTTCTAATCATAGAAAGTTAGAGTGTCAGTCCTCTTGTAATTAAGCCGGCATTGTGCCTTTTTTATTAAATTCGGATGCAATTTCTGTGTTTCATCGTCAATAGGAAGGTCCAAAGGATACAGTAAACCTGATGTGAAGCATCGGAATCTAAAACTCAACTCACAGGAGAGGTTAAAATCAATGAGAATTAGAGTGTCAGTCCTCTTGTACTTATGTCGGCATTGTGCCTTTTGTATTAAATTCGCATGCAATTTCTGTGCTTCATCGTCAATAAGAAGGTCCAAGGGATACAGTAAACCAGAAGTGAAGCATTGGAATCTAAAACCGGACTCACTGGAGAAGTTCAAATCATAGAAAGTTAGAGTGTCAGTCCTCTTATACTTAAATCGGCATTGTGCATTTTGTATTTAATTCGGATGCAATTTCTGTGTTTCTTCGTCAATAAGAAGGTACAAGGGATACAGTAAACCTGAAGTGAATCATTGGAATCTAAAACTGGACTCACAGGAGGGGTTGAAATCATAGACAGTTACAGTGTCAAGCCTCTTGAACTTAAGTCGGCATTGTGACTTTTGTACTAAATTCCGATGCAATTTCTGTGTTTCATCGTCAATAAGAAGGTCCAAGGGATACAGTAAACCTGAAGTGAAGCATCGGAATCTAAAACTGGACTCACAGGAGAGGTTCTAATCATAGAAAGTTAGAGTGTCAGTCCTCTTGTAATTAAGCCGGCATTGTGCCTTTTTTATTAAATTCGGATGCAATTTCTGTGTTTCATCGTCAATAGGAAGGTCCAAGGGATACAGTAAACCTGATGTGAAGCATCGGAATCTAAAACTCAACTCACAGGAGAGGTTAAAATCAATGAGAATTAGAGTGTCAGTCCTCTTGTAGTTAAGTCGGCATTGTGCCTTTTGTATTAAATTCGGATGCAATTTCTGTGTTTCATCGTCAATAAGAAGGTCCAAGGGATACAGTAAACCTGAAGTTCGGAACCTAAAACTGGACTCACAGGAGAGGTTCAAATCATAGAAAGTGAGAGTGTCAGTCCTCTTGTACTTAAGTCGGCATTGTGACTTTTGTATTAAATTCGGATGCAATTTCTGTGTTTCATCGTCAATAAGAAGGTCCATGGGATACAGTAGACCTGAAGTGAAGCATCGGAATCTAAAACTCAACTCACAGGAGAGGTTCAAATCATAGAAAGTTAGAGTGTCAGACCACTTGTACTAAAGTCGGCATTGTGCCTTTTGTATTACATTCGGATGCAATTTCTGTGTTTCATCGTCTTCAAGAAGGTCCAAGGTATACAGTAAACCTGATGTGAAGCATCGGAGTCTAAAACTGGACTCACAGGAGAGGTTCAAATCATAAAAAGTTTGAGTGTCAGTCCTCTTGTACTTAAGTCGGCATTGTGCCTTTTGTATTAAATTCGGATGCAATTTCTGTGTCTCTTCGTCAATAAGAAGGTCCAAGGGATACAGTAAACCTGAAGTGAATCATCGGAATCTAAAACTGGACTCACAGGAGAGGTTCAAATCATAGAAAGTTAGAGTGTCAGTCCTCTTGTACATAAGTCAGCATTATGCTTTTTGTATTAAATTCTGATGCAATTTATGTGTTCATCGTCAATAAGAAGTTCCAAGGGATACAGTAAACCAAAGTGAAGCATCAGAATGTAAAACTGGACTCACAGGAGAGGTTCTAATCATAGAAAGTTAGAGTGTCAGTCCTCTTGAACTTAAGTCGGCATTATGCCATTTGTATTAAATTCGGATGCAATTTCGTTGTTTCATCGTCAATAAGAAGTTCCAAGTTATAAAGGAAACCTGAAGTGAAGCATCGGAAACTAAAACTGGACTCACAGGAGAGGTTCAAATCATGGAAAGTTAGAGTGCCAGTCCTCTTGTACATAAGTCGGCATTGTGTCTTTTATATTAAATTCGGATGCAATTTCTTTGTTTCATCGTCAATAAGAAGGTCCAAGGGATACAGTAAACCTGAAGTGAAGCATCGGAATCTAAAACTGGACTCACAGGAGAGGTTCAAATCATAGAATGTTAGAGTGTCAGTCCTCTTGTATTTAAGTCGGCATTGTGCCTTTGGTATTAAATTCGGATGCATTTTTTGTGTTTCATCGCCTATAAGAAGGTCCAAGGGATAAAGTAAACCTGAAGTGTAGCATCGGAATCAAAAACTGGACTCACAGGAGAGGTTCAAATCATAGAAATTTAGAGTGTCAGTCTTCTTGTACTTAAGTCGGCATTCTGCCTTTTGTATTAAATTCGGATGCAATTTCTGTGTTTCATCGTCAATAAGAAGGTCCAAGGGATACAGTAAACCTGAAGGGAAGCATCGGAATCTAAAACTGGACTCACAAGAGAGGTTGAAATCATAGAAAGTTAGAGTGTCAGTCCTCTTGTATTTAAGTCGGCATTGAGCCTTTTGTTTTAAATTCGGATGCTATTTATGTGTTTCATCGTCAATTAGAAGGTCGAAGGGTTACAGTAAACCTGAAGTGAAGCATCGGAATCCAAAACTGGACTCACAGGAGAAGTTCAAACCATAAAAAGTTAGTGTGTCAGTCCTCCTGTACTTAAGTCGGCATTGTGCCTTTTGTATTAAATTCGCATGCAATTTCTGTGCTTCATCGTCAATAAGAAGGTCCAAGGGATACAGTAAACCTGAAGTGAAGCATCGGAACCTAAAACTGGACTCACAGGAGAGGTTCAAATCATAGAAAGTTAGAGTGTCAGTCCTGTTGTACTTAATTCGGCACTGTGCCTTTTGTTTTAAATTCGGATGCTATTTATGTGTTTCATCGTCAATAAGAAGGTCCAAGAGTTACAGTAAACCTGAAGTGAAGCATCAGGATCCAAAACTGGACTCACAGGAGAAGTTCAAACCATAGAAAGTTAGTGTGTCAGTCCTCTTGTACTTATGTCGGCATTGTGCCTTTTGTATTAAATTCGGAAGCATTTTCTGTGTTTCATCGTCAATAAGAAGGTCCAAGGGATACAGTAAACCTGAAGTGAAGCATCGGAATCTAAAACTGGACTCACAGGAGAGGTTCAACTCATAGAAAGTTGGAGTGTCAGTCCTCTTGTTCTTAAGTCGGCATTGTGCCTTTTGTATTAAATTCGGATGCAATTTCTGTGTTTCATCGTCAATAAGAAGGTCCAAGGGATATAGTTAACCTGAAGTGAAGCATCGGAAATCCAAACTGGACTCACAGGAGAGGTTCAAATCATAGAAAGTTAGAGTGTCAGTCCTTTTGGACTGAAGTCAGCATTGTGCCTTTTGTATTATATTCGGATGCAATTTCTGTGTTTCATCGTCAATAAGAAGGTGCAAGGGATACAGTAGACCTGAAGTGAAGCATCGGAATCTAAAACTCAACTCACAGGAGAGGTTCAAATCATAGAAAGTTAGAGTGTCAGGCCTCTTGTACTTACGTCGGCATTGTGCCTTTTGTATTGAATTCGGATGCAATTTATCTGTTTCATCATCAATAAGAAGGTTCAAGGGATACAGTAAACCTCAAGTGAAGCTTCGGAATCTAAAACTGGACTCACAGGAGAGGTTCAAATCATAAAAAGTTAGAGTGTCAGTCCTCTTGTACTTAAGTCGGCATTGTGCCTTTTATATTAAATTTGGATGCAATTTCTTTGTTTTAACGTCAATAAGAACGTACAAGGGATACAGTAAACCTGAAGTGGTGCATCGGAATCTAAAACTGTACTCACAGGAGAGGTTCAAATAATAAAATGTTAGAGTGTCAGTCCTCTTGTATTTAAGTCGGCATTGTGCTTTTGGTATTGAATTCGGATGCAATTTCTGTGTTTCATTGTATATAAGAAGGTCCAAGGGATAAAGTAAACCTGAAGTGTAGCATCGGAATCAAAAACTGGACTCACGGGAGAGGTTCAAATCATAGAATGTTAGAGTGTCAGTCTTCTTGTACTTAAGTCGGCATTCTGCCTTTTGTATTAAATTCGGATGCAATTTCTGTGTTTCATCGTCAATAAGAAGGTCCAAGGGATACAGTAAACCTGAAGTGAAGCATCGGGATCCAAAACTGGACTCACAGGAGAAGTTCAAACCATAGAAATTTAGTGTGTCAGTCCTCTTGTACTTAAGTCGGCATTGTGCCTTTTGTATTAATTTCGGATGCAATTTCTGTGTTTCATCGTCTATAATAACGTCCAAGGGATACAGTAAACCTGAATTGAAGCATCGGAATCTAAAACCGGATTCACAGGAGAAGTTCAAATCATAGAAAGTTAGAGTGTCAGTCCTCTTGTACTTAAATCGGCATTGTGCATTTTGTATTTAATTCGGATGCAATTTCTGTGTTTCATCGTCTTCAAGAAGGTCCAAGGTATACAGTAAACCAGAAGTGAAGCATCGGAATCTAAAACTGGACTCACAGGAGAGGTTCAAATCATAGAAAGGTAGAATGTCAGTCCTCTTTTACTTAAGTCGCCATTGTGCCTATTGTATTAAATTCAGAGGCCATTTCTGTGTTTAATCTTCAAAAAGAAGGTCCAAGGCATACAGTAAACCTGAAGTGAAGCATCGGAATCTAAAACTGGACTCACAGGAGAGGTTTAAATCATAGAAATATATAGTGTGAGTCCACTTGTACTTAAATCGGCATTGTGCCTTTTGTATTAAATTCGGATGCAATTTCTGTGTTTCATCGTCAATAAGAAGGTCCAAGGTATACGGTAAACCTGAAGTGAAGCATCGGCATCTGAAACTGGACTCACAGGAGAGGTACAAATCACAGTAAGTTAGAGTGTCAGTCCTCTTGTACTTAAGACGGCATTGTGACTTTTGTATTAAATTCGGATGCAATTTCTGTGTTTCATCGTCAATAAGAAGGTCCAAGGGATACAGTAAACCTGAAGTTCGGAATCTAAAACTGGACTCACAGGAGAGGTTCAAATCATAGAAAGTTAGAGTGTCAGTCCTCTTGTACTTAAGTCAGCATTGTGCCTTTTGTATTAAATTCGAATGCAATTACTGTGTTTCATCGTCAATAAGAAGGTCCAAGGGTTACAGTAGACCTGAAGTGAAGCATCGGAATCTAAAACTCAACCCACAGGAGAGGTTCAAATCATAGAAAGTTAGAGTGTCTGGCCTCTTTTACATAAGTCGGCATTGTGCCCTTTGTATTAAATTTGGATGCAATTTCTGTGTTTCATCGTCTATAAGAAGGTCCAAGGGATACAGTAAACCTGAAGTGAAGCATCAGAATCTATAACTGGACTCACAGGGGGGTTCAAATCATAGAAAGGTAGAGTGTCAGTCCTCTTGCATTTAAGTCTGCATTGTGCTTTTTGTATTAAATTCGGATGCAATTTATGTGTTCATCGTCAATAAGAAGGTCCAAGGGATACAGTAAACCTGAAGTGAAGCATCGGAATCTAAAACTGGACTCACAGGAAAGGTTCAAATCATAGAAAGTTAGAATGTCAGTCCTCTTGTATTTAAGTCGGCATTGTGCCTTTGGTATTAAATTCGGATGCAATTACTGTGTTTCATCGTCTATAAGAAGGTCCAACGGACAAAGTAAACCTGAAGTGTAGAATCGGAATCAAAAACTGGACTCACAGGAGAGGTTCAAATCATAGAAAGTTAGAGTGTCAGTCCTCTTGTAATTAAGTCGGCATTGTGCCTTTTGTATTAAATTCGGAAGCAATTTCTGTGTTTCATCGTCAATAAGAAGGTCCAAGGGATACAGTAAACCTGAAGTGAAGCATCGGAATCTAAAACTGGACTCACAGGAGAGGTTCAACTCATAGAAAGTTGGAGTGTCAGTCCTCTTGTTCTTAAGTCGGCATTGTGCCTTTTGTATTAAATTCGGATGCAATTTCTGTGTTTCATCGTCAATAAGAAGGTCCAAGGGATATAGTTAACCTGAAGTGAAGCATCGGAAATCCAAACTGGACTCACAGGAGAGGTTCAAATCATAGAAAGTTAGAGTGACAGTCCTTTTGGACTGAAGTCAGCATTGTGCCTTTTGTATTATATTCGGATGCAATTTCTGTGTTTCATCGTCAATAAGAAGGTGCAAGGGATACAGTAGACCTGAAGTGAAGCATCGGAATCTAAAACTCAACTCACAGGAGAGGTTCAAATCATAGAAAGTTAGAGTGTCAGGCCTCTTGTACTTACGTCGGCATTGTGCCTTTTGTATTGAATTCGGATGCAATTTATCTGTTTCATCATCAATAAGAAGGTTCAAGGGATACAGTAAACCTGAAGTGAAGCTTCGGAATCTAAAACTGGACTCACAGGAGAGGTTCAAATCATAAAAAGTTAGAGTGTCAGTCCTCTTGTACTTAAGTCGGCATTGTGCCTTTTATATTAAATTCGGATGCAATTTCTTTGTTTTAACGTCAATAAGAAGGTACAAGGGATACAGTAAACCTGAAGTGGTGCATCGGAATCTAAAGCTGTACTCACAGGAGAGGTTCAAATAATAAAATGTTAGAGTGTCAGTCCTCTTGTATTTAAGTCGGCATTGTGCTTTTGGTATTGAATTCGGATGCAATTTCTGTGTTTCATTGTATATAAGAAGGTCCAAGGGATAAAGTAAACCTGAAGTGTAGCATCGGAATCAAAAACTGGACTCACGGGAGAGGTTCAAATCATAGAATGTTAGAGTGTCAGTCTTCTTGTACTTAAGTCGGCATTCTGCCTTTTGTATTAAATTCGGATGCAATTTCTGTGTTTCATCGTCGAAGAAGGTCCAAGGGATACAGTAAACCTGAAGTGAAGCATCGGGATCCAAAACTGGACTCACAGGAGAAGTTCAAACCATAGAAATTTAGTGTGTCAGTCCTCTTGTACTTAAGTCGGCATTGTGCCTTTTGTATTAATTTCGGATGCAATTTCTGTGTTTCATCGTCTATAATAACGTCCAAGGGATACAGTAAACCTGAATTGAAGCATCGGAATCTAAAACCGGATTCACAGGAGAAGTTCAAATCATAGAAAGTTAGAGTGTCAGTCCTCTTGTACTTAAATCGGCATTGTGCATTTTGTATTTAATTCGGATGCAATTTCTGTGTTTCATCGTCTTCAAGAAGGTCCAAGGTATACAGTAAACCAGAAGTGAAGCATCGGAATCTAAAACAGGACTCACAGGAGAGGTTCAAATCATAGAAAGGTAGAATGTCAGTCCTCTTTTACTTAAGTCGCCATTGTGCCTATTGTATTAAATTCAGAGGCCATTTCTGTGTTTAATCTTCAAAAAGAAGGTCCAAGGCATACAGTAAACCTGAAGTGAAGCATCGGAATCTAAAACTGGACTCACAGGAGAGGTTTAAATCATAGAAATATATAGTGTGAGTCCACTTGTACTTAAATCGGCATTGTGCCTTTTGTATTAAATTCGGATGCAATTTCTGTGTTTCATCGTCAATAAGAGGGTCCAAGGTATACGGTAAACCTGAAGTGAAGCATCGGCATCTGAAACTGGACTCACAGGAGAGGTACAAATCACAGTAAGTTAGAGTGTCAGTCCTCTTGTACTTAAGACGGCATTGTGACTTTTGTATTAAATTCGGATGCAATTTCTGTGTTTCATCGTCAATAAGAAGGTCCAAGGGATAGAGTAAACCTGAAGTTCGGAATCTAAAACTGGACTCACAGGAGAGGTTCAAATCATAGAAAGTTAGAGTGTCAGTCCTCTTGTACTTAAGTCAGCATTGTGCTTTTTGTATTAAATTCGAATGCAATTACTGTGTTTCATCGTCAATAAGAAGGTCCAAGGGTTACAGTAGACCTGAAGTGAAGCATCGGAATCTAAAACTCAACCCACAGGAGAGGTTCAAATCATAGAAAGTTAGAGTGTCTGGCCTCTTTTACATAAGTCGGCATTGTGCCCTTTGTATTAAATTTGGATGCAATTTCTGTGTTTCATCGTCTATAAGAAGGTCCAAGGGATACAGTAAACCTGAAGTGAAGCATCAGAATCTATAACTGGACTCACAGGGGGGTTCAAATCATAGAAAGGTAGAGTGTCAGTCCTCTTGCATTTAAGTCGGCATTGTGCTTTTTGTATTAAATTCGGATGCAATTTATGTGTTCATCGTCAATAAGAAGGTCCAAGGGATACAGTAAACCTGAAGTGAAGCATCGGAATCTAAAACTGGACTCACAGGAGAGGTTGAAATCATAGACAGTTACAGTGTCAAGCCTCTTGAACTTAAGTCGGCATTGTGACTTTTGTACTAAATTCGGATGCAATTTCTGTGTTTCATCGTCAATACGAAGGTCCAAGGGATACAGTAAACCTGAAGTGAAGCATCGGAATCTAAAACTGGACTCACAGGAGAGGTTCTAATCATAGAAAGTTAGAGTGTCAGTCCTCTTGTAATTAAGCCGACATTGTGCCTTTTTTATTAAATTCGGATGCAATTTCTGTGTTTCATCGTCAATAGGAAGGTCCAAGGGATACAGTAAACCTGATGTGAAGCATCGGAATCTAAAACTCAACTCACAGGAGAGGTTAAAATCAATGAGAATTAGAGTGTCAGTCCTCTTGTACTTAAGTCGGCATTGTGCCTTTTGTATTAAATTCGGATGCAATTTCTGTGTTTCATCGTCAATAAGAAGGTCCAAGGGATACAGTAAACCTGAAGGGAAGCATCGGAATCTAAAACTGGACTCACAGGAGAGGTTCAAATCATAGAAAGTTAGAGTGTCAGTCCTCTTGTACTTAAGTCGGCACTGTGCCTTTTGTTTTAAATTCGGATGCTATTTATGTGTTTCATCGTCAATAAGAAGGTCCAAGAGTTACAGTAAACCTGAAGTGAAGCATCGGGATCCAAAACTGGACTCACAGGAGAAGTTCAAACCATAGAAAGTTAGTGTGTCAGTCCTCTTGTACTTAAGTCGGCATTGTGCCTTTTGTATTAATTTCGGATGCAATTTCTGTGTTTCATCGTCTATAATAACGTCCAAGGGATACAGTAAACCTGAATTGAAGCATCGGAATCTAAAACCGGACTCACAGGAGAAGTTCAAATCATAGAAAGTTAGAGTGTCAGTCCTCTTGTACTTAAATCGGCATTGTGCATTTTGTATTTAATTCGGATGCAATTTCTGTGTTTCTTCGTCAATAAGAAGGTACAAGGGATACAGTAAACCTGAAGTGAATCATTGGAATCTAAAACTGGACTCACAGGAGAGGTTCAAATCATAGACAGTTACAGTGTCAAGCCTCTTGAACTTAAGTCGGCATTGTGACTTTTGTACTAAATTCCGATGCAATGTCTGTGTTTCATCGTCAATAAGAAGGTCCAAGGGATACAGTAAACCTGAAGTGAAGCATCGGAATCTAAAACTGGACTCACAGGAGAGGTTCTAATCATAGAAAGTTAGAGTGTCAGTCCTCTTGTAATTAAGCCGGCATTGTGCCTTTTTTATTAAATTCGGATGCAATTTCTGTGTTTCATCGTCAATAGGAAGGTCCAAAGGATACAGTAAACCTGATGTGAAGCATCGGAATCTAAAACTCAACTCACAGGAGAGGTTAAAATCAATGAGAATTAGAGTGTCAGTCCTCTTGTACTTATGTCGGCATTGTGCCTTTTGTATTAAATTCGCATGCAATTTCTGTGCTTCATCGTCAATAAGAAGGTCCAAGGGATACAGTAAACCAGAAGTGAAGCATTGGAATCTAAAACCGGACTCACTGGAGAAGTTCAAATCATAGAAAGTTAGAGTGTCAGTCCTCTTATACTTAAATCGGCATTGTGCATTTTGTATTTAATTCGGATGCAATTTCTGTGTTTCTTCGTCAATAAGAAGGTACAAGGGATACAGTAAACCTGAAGTGAATCATTGGAATCTAAAACTGGACTCACAGGAGGGGTTGAAATCATAGACAGTTACAGTGTCAAGCCTCTTGAACTTAAGTCGGCATTGTGACTTTTGTACTAAATTCCGATGCAATTTCTGTGTTTCATCGTCAATAAGAAGGTCCAAGGGATACAGTAAACCTGAAGTGAAGCATCGGAATCTAAAACTGGACTCACAGGAGAGGTTCTAATCATAGAAAGTTAGAGTGTCAGTCCTCTTGTAATTAAGCCGGCATTGTGCCTTTTTTATTAAATTCGGATGCAATTTCTGTGTTTCATCGTCAATAGGAAGGTCCAAGGGATACAGTAAACCTGATGTGAAGCATCGGAATCTAAAACTCAACTCACAGGAGAGGTTAAAATCAATGAGAATTAGAGTGTCAGTCCTCTTGTAGTTAAGTCGGCATTGTGCCTTTTGTATTAAATTCGGATGCAATTTCTGTGTTTCATCGTCAATAAGAAGGTCCAAGGGATACAGTAAACCTGAAGTTCGGAACCTAAAACTGGACTCACAGGAGAGGTTCAAATCATAGAAAGTGAGAGTGTCAGTCCTCTTGTACTTAAGTCGGCATTGTGACTTTTGTATTAAATTCGGATGCAATTTCTGTGTTTCATCGTCAATAAGAAGGTCCATGGGATACAGTAGACCTGAAGTGAAGCATCGGAATCTAAAACTCAACTCACAGGAGAGGTTCAAATCATAGAAAGTTAGAGTGTCAGACCACTTGTACTAAAGTCGGCATTGTGCCTTTTGTATTACATTCGGATGCAATTTCTGTGTTTCATCGTCTTCAAGAAGGTCCAAGGTATACAGTAAACCTGATGTGAAGCATCGGAGTCTAAAACTGGACTCACAGGAGAGGTTCAAATCATAAAAAGTTTGAGTGTCAGTCCTCTTGTACTTAAGTCGGCATTGTGCCTTTTGTATTAAATTCGGATGCAATTTCTGTGTCTCTTCGTCAATAAGAAGGTCCAAGGGATACAGTAAACCTGAAGTGAATCATCGGAATCTAAAACTGGACTCACAGGAGAGGTTCAAATCATAGAAAGTTAGAGTGTCAGTCCTCTTGTACATAAGTCAGCATTATGCTTTTTGTATTAAATTCTGATGCAATTTATGTGTTCATCGTCAATAAGAAGTTCCAAGGGATACAGTAAACCAAAGTGAAGCATCAGAATGTAAAACTGGACTCACAGGAGAGGTTCTAATCATAGAAAGTTTGAGTGTCAGTCCTCTTGAACTTAAGTCGGCATTATGCCATTTGTATTAAATTCGGATGCAATTTCGTTGTTTCATCGTCAATAAGAAGTTCCAAGTTATAAAGGAAACCTGAAGTGAAGCATCGGAAACTAAAACTGGACTCACAGGAGAGGTTCAAATCATGGAAAGTTAGAGTGCCAGTCCTCTTGTACATAAGTCGGCATTGTGTCTTTTATATTAAATTCGGATGCAATTTCTTTGTTTCATCGTCAATAAGAAGGTCCAAGGGATACAGTAAACCTGAAGTGAAGCATCGGAATCTAAAACTGGACTCACAGGAGAGGTTCAAATCATAGAATGTTAGAGTGTCAGTCCTCTTGTATTTAAGTCGGCATTGTGCCTTTGGTATTAAATTCGGATGCATTTTTTGTGCTTCATCGCCTATAAGAAGGTCCAAGGGATAAAGTAAACCTGAAGTGTAGCATCGGAATCAAAAACTGGACTCACAGGAGAGGTTCAAATCATAGAAATTTAGAGTGTCAGTCTTCTTGTACTTAAGTCGGCATTCTGCCTTTTGTATTAAATTCGGATGCAATTTCTGTGTTTCATCGTCAATAAGAAGGTCCAAGGGATACAGTAAACCTGAAGGGAAGCATCGGAATCTAAAACTGGACTCACAAGAGAGGTTGAAATCATAGAAAGTTAGAGTGTCAGTCCTCTTGTATTTAAGTCGGCATTGAGCCTTTTGTTTTAAATTCGGATGCTATTTATGTGTTTCATCGTCAATTAGAAGGTCGAAGGGTTACAGTAAACCTGAAGTGAAGCATCGGAATCCAAAACTGGACTCACAGGAGAAGTTCAAACCATAAAAAGTTAGTGTGTCAGTCCTCTTGTACTTAAGTCGGCATTGTGCCTTTTGTATTAAATTCGCATGCAATTTCTGTGCTTCATCGTCAATAAGAAGGTCCAAGGGATACAGTAAACCTGAAGTGAAGCATCGGAACCTAAAACTGGACTCACAGGAGAGGTTCAAATCATAGAAAGTTAGAGTGTCAGTCCTGTTGTACTTAATTCGGCACTGTGCCTTTTGTTTTAAATTCGGATGCTATTTATGTGTTTCATCGTCAATAAGAAGGTCCAAGAGTTACAGTAAACCTGAAGTGAAGCATCAGGATCCAAAACTGGACTCACAGGAGAAGTTCAAACCATAGAAAGTTAGTGTGTCAGTCCTCTTGTACTTATGTCGGCATTGTGCCTTTTGTATTAAATTCGGAAGCATTTTCTGTGTTTCATCGTCAATAAGAAGGTCCAAGGGATACAGTAAACCTGAAGTGAAGCATCGGAATCTAAAACTGGACTCACAGGAGAGGTTCAACTCATAGAAAGTTGGAGTGTCAGTCCTCTTGTTCTTAAGTCGGCATTGTGCCTTTTGTATTAAATTCGGATGCAATTTCTGTGTTTCATCGTCAATAAGAAGGTCCAAGGGATATAGTTAACCTGAAGTGAAGCATCGGAAATCCAAACTGGACTCACAGGAGAGGTTCAAATCATAGAAAGTTAGAGTGTCAGTCCTTTTGGACTGAAGTCAGCATTGTGCCTTTTGTATTATATTCGGATGCAATTTCTGTGTTTCATCGTCAATAAGAAGGTGCAAGGGATACAGTAGACCTGAAGTGAAGCATCGGAATCTAAAACTCAACTCACAGGAGAGGTTCAAATCATAGAAAGTTAGAGTGTCAGGCCTCTTGTACTTACGTCGGCATTGTGCCTTTTGTATTGAATTCGGATGCAATTTATCTGTTTCATCATCAATAAGAAGGTTCAAGGGATACAGTAAACCTCAAGTGAAGCTTCGGAATCTAAAACTGGACTCACAGGAGAGGTTCAAATCATAAAAAGTTAGAGTGTCAGTCCTCTTGTACTTAAGTCGGCATTGTGCCTTTTATATTAAATTTGGATGCAATTTCTTTGTTTTAACGTCAATAAGAACGTACAAGGGATACAGTAAACCTGAAGTGGTGCATCGGAATCTAAAACTGTACTCACAGGAGAGGTTCAAATAATAAAATGTTAGAGTGTCAGTCCTCTTGTATTTAAGTCGGCATTGTGCTTTTGGTATTGAATTCGGATGCAATTTCTGTGTTTCATTGTATATAAGAAGGTCCAAGGGATAAAGTAAACCTGAAGTGTAGCATCGGAATCAAAAACTGGACTCACGGGAGAGGTTCAAATCATAGAATGTTAGAGTGTCAGTCTTCTTGTACTTAAGTCGGCATTCTGCCTTTTGTATTAAATTCGGATGCAATTTCTGTGTTTCATCGTCAATAAGAAGGTCCAAGGGATACAGTAAACCTGAAGTGAAGCATCGGGATCCAAAACTGGACTCACAGGAGAAGTTCAAACCATAGAAATTTAGTGTGTCAGTCCTCTTGTACTTAAGTCGGCATTGTGCCTTTTGTATTAATTTCGGATGCAATTTCTGTGTTTCATCGTCTATAATAACGTCCAAGGGATACAGTAAACCTGAATTGAAGCATCGGAATCTAAAACCGGATTCACAGGAGAAGTTCAAATCATAGAAAGTTAGAGTGTCAGTCCTCTTGTACTTAAATCGGCATTGTGCATTTTGTATTTAATTCGGATGCAATTTCTGTGTTTCATCGTCTTCAAGAAGGTCCAAGGTATACAGTAAACCAGAAGTGAAGCATCGGAATCTAAAACTGGACTCACAGGAGAGGTTCAAATCATAGAAAGGTAGAATGTCAGTCCTCTTTTACTTAAGTCGCCATTGTGCCTATTGTATTAAATTCAGAGGCCATTTCTGTGTTTAATCTTCAAAAAGAAGGTCCAAGGCATACAGTAAACCTGAAGTGAAGCATCGGAATCTAAAACTGGACTCACAGGAGAGGTTTAAATCATAGAAATATATAGTGTGAGTCCACTTGTACTTAAATCGGCATTGTGCCTTTTGTATTAAATTCGGATGCAATTTCTGTGTTTCATCGTCAATAAGAAGGTCCAAGGTATACGGTAAACCTGAAGTGAAGCATCGGCATCTGAAACTGGACTCACAGGAGAGGTACAAATCACAGTAAGTTAGAGTGTCAGTCCTCTTGTACTTAAGACGGCATTGTGACTTTTGTATTAAATTCGGATGCAATTTCTGTGTTTCATCGTCAATAAGAAGGTCCAAGGGATACAGTAAACCTGAAGTTCGGAATCTAAAACTGGACTCACAGGAGAGGTTCAAATCATAGAAAGTTAGAGTGTCAGTCCTCTTGTACTTAAGTCAGCATTGTGCCTTTTGTATTAAATTCGAATGCAATTACTGTGTTTCATCGTCAATAAGAAGGTCCAAGGGATACAGTAGACCTGAAGTGAAGCATCGGAATCTAAAACTCAACCCACAGGAGAGGTTCAAATCATAGAAAGTTAGAGTGTCTGGCCTCTTTTACATAAGTCGGCATTGTGCCCTTTGTATTAAATTTGGATGCAATTTCTGTGTTTCATCGTCTATAAGAAGGTCCAAGGGATACAGTAAACCTGAAGTGAAGCATCAGAATCTATAACTGGACTCACAGGGGGGTTCAAATCATAGAAAGGTAGAGTGTCAGTCCTCTTGCATTTAAGTCTGCATTGTGCTTTTTGTATTAAATTCGGATGCAATTTATGTGTTCATCGTCAATAAGAAGGTCCAAGGGATACAGTAAACCTGAAGTGAAGCATCGGAATCTAAAACTGGACTCACAGGAGAGGTTCAAATCATAGAAAGTTAGAGTGTCAGTCCTCTTGTATTTAAGTCGGCATTGTGCCTTTGGTATTAAATTCGGATGCAATTACTGTGTTTCATCGTCTATAAGAAGGTCCAACGGACAAAGTAAACCTGAAGTGTAGAATCGGAATCAAAAACTGGACTCACAGGAGAGGTTCAAATCATAGAAAGTTAGAGTGTCAGTCCTCTTGTAATTAAGTCGGCATTGTGCCTTTTGTATTAAATTCGGAAGCAATTTCTGTGTTTCATCGTCAATAAGAAGGTCCAAGGGATACAGTAAACCTGAAGTGAAGCATCGGAATCTAAAACTGGACTCACAGGAGAGGTTCAACTCATAGAAAGTTGGAGTGTCAGTCCTCTTGTTCTTAAGTCGGCATTGTGCCTTTTGTATTAAATTCGGATGCAATTTCTGTGTTTCATCGTCAATAAGAAGGTCCAAGGGATATAGTTAACCTGAAGTGAAGCATCGGAAATCCAAACTGGACTCACAGGAGAGGTTCAAATCATAGAAAGTTAGAGTGACAGTCCTTTTGGACTGAAGTCAGCATTGTGCCTTTTGTATTATATTCGGATGCAATTTCTGTGTTTCATCGTCAATAAGAAGGTGCAAGGGATACAGTAGACCTGAAGTGAAGCATCGGAATCTAAAACTCAACTCACAGGAGAGGTTCAAATCATAGAAAGTTAGAGTGTCAGGCCTCTTGTACTTACGTCGGCATTGTGCCTTTTGTATTGAATTCGGATGCAATTTATCTGTTTCATCATCAATAAGAAGGTTCAAGGGATACAGTAAACCTGAAGTGAAGCTTCGGAATCTAAAACTGGACTCACAGGAGAGGTTCAAATCATAAAAAGTTAGAGTGTCAGTCCTCTTGTACTTAAGTCGGCATTGTGCCTTTTATATTAAATTCGGATGCAATTTCTTTGTTTTAACGTCAATAAGAAGGTACAAGGGATACAGTAAACCTGAAGTGGTGCATCGGAATCTAAAGCTGTACTCACAGGAGAGGTTCAAATAATGAAATGTTAGAGTGTCAGTCCTCTTGTATTTAAGTCGGCATTGTGCTTTTGGTATTGAATTCGGATGCAATTTCTGTGTTTCATTGTATATAAGAAGGTCCAAGGGATAAAGTAAACCTGAAGTGTAGCATCGGAATCAAAAACTGGACTCACGGGAGAGGTTCAAATCATAGAATGTTAGAGTGTCAGTCTTCTTGTACTTAAGTCGGCATTCTGCCTTTTGTATTAAATTCGGATGCAATTTCTGTGTTTCATCGTCGAAGAAGGTCCAAGGGATACAGTAAACCTGAAGTGAAGCATCGGGATCCAAAACTGGACTCACAGGAGAAGTTCAAACCATAGAAATTTAGTGTGTCAGTCCTCTTGTACTTAAGTCGGCATTGTGCCTTTTGTATTAATTTCGGATGCAATTTCTGTGTTTCATCGTCTATAATAACGTCCAAGGGATACAGTAAACCTGAATTGAAGCATCGGAATCTAAAACCGGATTCACAGGAGAAGTTCAAATCATAGAAAGTTAGAGTGTCAGTCCTCTTGTACTTAAATCGGCATTGTGCATTTTGTATTTAATTCGGATGCAATTTCTGTGTTTCATCGTCTTCAAGAAGGTCCAAGGTATACAGTAAACCAGAAGTGAAGCATCGGAATCTAAAACAGGACTCACAGGAGAGGTTCAAATCATAGAAAGGTAGAATGTCAGTCCTCTTTTACTTAAGTCGCCATTGTGCCTATTGTATTAAATTCAGAGGCCATTTCTGTGTTTAATCTTCAAAAAGAAGGTCCAAGGCATACAGTAAACCTGAAGTGAAGCATCGGAATCTAAAACTGGACTCACAGGAGAGGTTTAAATCATAGAAATATATAGTGTGAGTCCACTTGTACTTAAATCGGCATTGTGCCTTTTGTATTAAATTCGGATGCAATTTCTGTGTTTCATCGTCAATAAGAGGGTCCAAGGTATACGGTAAACCTGAAGTGAAGCATCGGCATCTGAAACTGGACTCACAGGAGAGGTACAAATCACAGTAAGTTAGAGTGTCAGTCCTCTTGTACTTAAGATGGCATTGTGACTTTTGTATTAAATTCGGATGCAATTTCTGTGTTTCATCGTCAATAAGAAGGTCCAAGGGATAGAGTAAACCTGAAGTTCGGAATCTAAAACTGGACTCACAGGAGAGGTTCAAATCATAGAAAGTTAGAGTGTCAGTCCTCTTGTACTTAAGTCAGCATTGTGCCTTTTGTATTAAATTCGAATGCAATTACTGTGTTTCATCGTCAATAAGAAGGTCCAAGGGTTACAGTAGACCTGAAGTGAAGCATCGGAATCTAAAACTCAACCCACAGGAGAGGTTCAAATCATAGAAAGTTAGAGTGTCTGGCCTCTTTTACATAAGTCGGCATTGTGCCCTTTGTATTAAATTTGGATGCAATTTCTGTGTTTCATCGTCTATAAGAAGGTCCAAGGGATACAGTAAACCTGAAGTGAAGCATCAGAATCTATAACTGGACTCACAGGGGGGTTCAAATCATAGAAAGGTAGAGTGTCAGTCCTCTTGCATTTAAGTCGGCATTGTGCTTTTTGTATTAAATTCGGATGCAATTTATGTGTTCATCGTCAATAAGAAGGTCCAAGGGATACAGTAAACCTGAAGTGAAGCATCGGAATCTAAAACTGGACTCACAGGAGAGGTTCAAATCATAGAAAGTTAGAGTGTCAGTCCTCTTGTATTTAAGTCGGCATTGTGCCTTTGGTATTAAATTCGGATGCAATTACTGTGTTTCATCGTCTATAAGAAGGTCCAACGGACAAAGTAAACCTGAAGTGTAGAATCGGAATCAAAAACTGGACTCACAGGAGAGGTTCAAATCATAGAAAGTTAGAGTGTCAGTCCTCTTGTACTTAAGTCGGCATTGTGCCTTTTGTATTAAATTCGGATGATATTTCTGTGTTTCATCGTCAATAAGAAGGTCCAAGGGATACAGTAAACCTGAAGGGAAGCATCGGAATCTAAAACTGGACTCACAGGAGAGGTTCAAATCATAGAAAGTTAGAGTGTCAGTCCTATAGTACTTAAGTCGGCATTGTGCCTTTTGTTTTAAATTCGGATGCTATTTATGTGTTTCATCGTCAATAAGAAGGTCCAAGGGTTACAGTAAACCTGAAGTGAAGCATCGGAATCCAAAACTGGACTCACAGGAGAGGTTCAAATCATAGAAAGTTAGAGTGTCAGTCCTCTTGTACTTAGGTCGGCATTGTGACATTTGTATTAAATTCGGATGTAATTTCTGTGTTTCATCGTCAATAAGAAGGTCCAAGGGATACAGTAAACCTGAAGTGAAGCATCGGAATCTAAAACTGGACTCACAGGACAGGTTCAAATCATAGAAACTTAGAGTGTCAGTCCTCTTCTACTTAAGTCGGCATTGTGCCATTTGTATTAAATTCGGATGCAATTTCTGTGTTTCATCGTCAATAAGAAGGTCCAAGGTACACAGTAAATCAGAAGTGAGGAATCGGAATCTAAAACTGGACTCACAGGAGAGGTTCGAATCATAGAAAGTTAGAGTGTCAATCCTCTAGTACTTAAGTCGGCATTGTGCCTGTTGTATTAAATTCGGATGCAATTTCTGTTTTTAATCGTCAATAAGAAGGTCCAAGGGATACAGTGAACCTCAAGTGAAGCATCGGAATCTAAAACTGGAATCACAGGAGAGGTCCAAATCATAGAAATTTAGAGTGTCAGTCCTCTTGTACTGAAGTCGGCATTATGCCTCTTGTATTAAATTCGGATGCAATTTCAGTGTTTCATCGTCAATAAGAACGTCCAAAGTATACAGTAAACCTGAAGTGAAGCATCGGAATCAAAAACTGGACTCACAGGAGAGAGTCATATCATAGAAAGCTACAGTGTCAGTCCTCTTGTACTTAAGTCGGCATTGCGCCTTTTGTATTAAATTCGGATGCTATTTTTGTGTTTCATCGTCAATAAGAAAGTCCAAGGGATACAGTAAACCTGAAGTTCGGAACCTAAAAGTGGACTCACAGGAGAGGTTCAAATCATAGAAAGTTAGAGTGTCAGTCCTCTTGTACTTAAGTCGGCATTGTGACTTTTGTATTAAATTCGGATGCAATTTCTGTGTTTCATCGTCAATAAGAAGGTCCAAGGGATACAGTAAACCTGAACTGAAATATCGGAATCTAAAACTGGGGTCGCTGGAGAGGTTCAAATCATGGAAAGTTAGAGTGTCAGTCCTCTTTTACTTAAGTCGCCATTGTGCCTTTTGTATTAAATTCGGATGCAATTTCTGTGTTTCATCGTCAATAAGAAGGTCCAAGGGAAACAGTAAACCTGAAGCGAAGCATCGGAATCTGAAATTGGACTCACAGGAGAGGTTCAAATCATAGAAACTTAGAGTGTCAGTCCTCTTGTACTTAAGTCGGCATTGTGCCTTTTGTATTAAATTCGGATGCAATTTCTGTGTTTCATCGTCAATAAGAAAGTCCAAGGAATACAGCAAACCAGGAGTGAAGCATCGGAATCTAAAACTGGACTCACAGGAGAGGTTCAAATCATAGAAAGTTAGAGTGTCAGTCCTCTTGTACTTAAGTCGGCATTGCGCCATTTGTATTACATTCGGATGCAATTTCTGTGTTTCATCGTCAATAAGAAGGTCCAAGGAAAACAGTAAACCCGATGTGAAGCATCGGAATCTAAAACTCAACCCACAGATGAGGTACAAATCATAGAGAGATAGAGTGTCAGTCCACTTGTACTTAAGTCGGCATTGTGCCTTTTGTATTGAAGTCGGATGCCATTTCTGTGTTTCATCGTCAATAAGAAGGTCCGAGGGATACAGTAAACCTGAACTGAAATATCGGAATCTAAAACTGGGGTCGCTGGAGAGGTTCAAATCATGGAAAGTTAGAGTGTCAGTCCTCTTTTACTTAAGTCGCCATTGTGCCTTTTGTATTAAATTCGGATGCAATTTCTGTGTTTCATCGTCCATAAGAACGTTTAAGAGATACAGTAATCCTGAAGGGAAGCATCGGAATCTAAAACTGGGTCACAGGAGAGGTTCAAATCATAAATAGTTAGAGTGTCAGTCCTCTTGTACTTAAGTCGGCGTTGTGCCTTTTGTTCTAAATTCGGATGCAATTTATGTGTTTCGTCGACAATAAGAAGGTCCGAGGGATACAGTAAACCTCAGGTGAAGCATCGGAATCCAAAACAGGACTCACAGGAGAGGGTCAAATCATAGAAGGTTAGAGTGTCAACCCTCTTGTACTTAAGTCGGCATTGTGACTTATGTATTAAATTCGGATGCAATTTCTGTGTTTCATCGTCAACAAGAAGGTCCAAGGGATACAGTAAACCTGAAGTGAATTATCGGAATCTAAAACTGGACTCACAGGAGAGGTTCAAATCATAGAAAGTTAGAGAGTTAGTCCTCTTCTACTTAAGTCGGCATTGTGAATTTTGTATTAAATTCGGATGCAATTTCTGTGTTTCATCGTCTATAAGAACATCCAAGGGATACAGTAAACCTGAAGTGAAGCATCGGAATCTAAAACCTGACTCACAGGAGAGGTTCATATCATAGAAAGTTAGAGTGTCAGTCCTCTTGTACTTAAATCGGCATTGTGCAATTTGTATTAAATTCGGATCCAATTTCTGTGCTTCATCGTCACTAAGAAGGTCCTAGGGATACAGTAAACCTGAAGTGAAGCATCGGAATCTAAAACTGGACTCACAGCAGAGGTTCAAATCATAGAAAGTTAAAGTGTCAGTCCTCTTGAACGTAATTCGGCATTGTGCCTTTTGTATTAAATTCGGATGCAATTTCTGTGTTTCATCGTCTATAAGAACGTCCAAAGGATACAGTAAACCTGAACTGAAATATCGGAATCTACAACTGGACTCACAGGAGAGTTTCAAATCATAGAAAGTTAGAGTGTCAGTCCTCTTTTACTTAAGTCGCCATTGTGCCTTTTGTATTAAATTCGGATGCAATTTCTGTGTTTCATCGTCAATAAGAAGGTCCAAGGGATACAGTAAACCTGAAGTGAAGCATCGGAATCTAAAACTGGACTCACAGGAGACGTTCAAATCATAGAAAGTTAGAGTGTCAGTCCTCTAGTACTTCAGTCGGCATTGTGCCTTTTGTATTAAATTCGGATGCAATTTCTGTGTTTCATCGTCAATAAGAAGGTCCAAGGTACACAGTAAACCTGAAGTGATGAATCGGAATCTAAAACTGGACTCACAGGAGAAGTTCGAATCATAGAAAGTTAGAGTGTCAGTCCTTTTGGTTTTAAGTCGGCATTGTGCCTTTTGCATTAAATTCGGAAGCAATTTCTGTGTTTCATCGTCAATAAGAAGGTCCAAGGGTTACAGTAAACCTGAAGTGAAGCATCGGAAACCAAAACTGGACTCACAGGAGAGGTTCTAATCATAGAAAGTTAGAGTGACAGTCCTCTTGTACTTAAGTCGGCATTGTGAGTTTTGTATTTAATTCGAATGCAATTTCTGTGTTTCATCGTCAATAAGAAGTTCCAAGGTATAAAGGAAACCTGAAGTGAAGCATCGGAATCTAAAACTGGACTCACAGCAGAGGTTCAAATCATAGAAAGTTAAAGTGTCAGTCCTCTTGAACGTAATTCGGCATTGTGCCTTTTGTATTAAATTCGGATGCAATTTCTGTGTCTCATCGTCCATAAGAAAATCCAAAGGATACAGTAAACCTGAAGTGAAGCATCTAAATCTAAAACTCATCCCACAGATGAGGTTCAAATCATAGAAAGTTAGAGTGTCAGTCCTCTTGTACTTAAATCGGCATCGTGCAATTTGTATTAAATTCGGATCCAATTTCTGTGCTTCATCGTCAGAAAGAAGGTCCAAGGGATACAGTAAACCTGAAGTGAAGCATCGGAATCTAAAACTGGACTCACAGGAGAGGTTCCAATCATAGAAAGTTAAAGTGTCAGTCCTCTTGAACGTAAGTCGGCATTGTGCCATTTGTATTAAATTCGGATGCAATTTCTGTGTTTCATCGTCAATAAGAAGGTCCAAGGGATACAGTAAACCTGAACTGAAATATCGGAATCTAAAACTGGGGTCGCTGGAGAGGTTGAAATCATGGAAAGTTAGAGTGTCAGTCCTCTTTTACTTAAGTCGCCATTGTGCCTTTTGTATTAAATTCGGATGCAATTTCTGTGTTTCATCGTCAATAAGAAGGTCCAAGGGATACAGTAAACCTGAAGTGAAGCATCGGAATCTGAAATTGGACTCACAGGAGAGGTTCAAATCATAGAAACTTAGAGTGTCAGTCCTCTTGTACTTAAGTCGGCATTGTGCCTTTTGTATTAAATTCGGATGCAATTTCTGTGTTTCATCGTCAATAAGAAAGTCCAAGGAATACAGTAAACCAGGAGTGAAGCATCGGAATCTAAAACTGGACTCACAGGAGAGGTTCAAATCATAGAAAGTTAGAGTGTCAGTCCTCTTGTACTTAAGTCGGCATTGCGCCATTTGTATTACATTCGGATGCATTTTCTGTGTTTCATCGTCAATAAGAAGGTCCAAGGAAAACAGTAAACCCGATGTGAAGCATCGGAATCTAAAACTCAACCCAGAGATGAGGTACAAATCATAGAGAGATAGAGTGTCAGTCCACTTGTACTTAAGTCGGCATTGTGCCTTTTGTATTGAAGTCGGATGCCATTTCTGTGTTTCATCGTCTATATGAAGGTCCAAGGGATACAATAAACCTCAAGTGAAACATCGGAAACTAAAACTGGACTCACAGGGGAAGTTGAAATCATATAAAGTTAGAGTGTCAGTCTTCTTTTACTTAATCGGCATTGTGCCTTTTGTATTAAATTCGGATGCAATTTCTGTGTTTCTTGTCAATAGGAAGGTCAAAGGGATACAGTAAACCTGAAGTGAAGCATCGGAATCTAAACCTGGACTCACAGGAGAGGTTCAAATCATAGAAAGTTAGAGTGTCAGTCCTCTTGTACTTAAGTCAGCATTGTGCCTTTTGTATTATATTCGGATGCAATTTCTGTGTGTCATCGTCAATAAGAAGGTCCAAGGGACACAGCAGACCTGAAGTGAAGCATTGGAATCTAAAACTCAACTCACAGGAGAGGTTTAAATCATAGAAAGTTAGAGTGTCAGGCCTCTTGTACTTATGTCGGCATTGTGCCTTTTGTTTTAATTTCGGATGCAATTTCTGTGTTTCATCGTCAATAAGAAGGTCCAAGGGATACAGTAAACTTGAAGTGAAGCATTGGAATCTAAAACTGGACTCACAGGAGAGGTTCATATCATAGAAAGTTAGAGTGTCAGTCCTCTTGTACTTAAGTCGGCATTGTTCCTTTTGTATTACATTCAGATGCAATTTCTGTGTTTCATCGTCAATAAGAAGGTCCAAGGTATAAAGGAAACCTGAAGTGAAGTATCGGATTCTAAAACTGGACTCACAGGATAGGTTCAAATCATAGAAAGTTAGAGTGTCAGTCCTCTTGTACTTAAATCGGCATTGTGCCTCTTGTATTAAATTCGGATGCTATTTCTGTGTTTCATCGTCAATAAGAAGGTTCAAGAGATACAGTAAACTTGAAGTGAAGCATTGGAATCTAAAACTGGACTCACAGGAGAGGTTCATATCATAGAAAGTTAGAGTGTCAGTCCTCTTGTACTTAAGTCGGCATTGTGCCTTTTGTATTACATTCAGATGCAATTTCTGTGTTTCATCGTCAATAAGAAGGTCCAAGGTATAAAGGAAACCTGAAGTGAAGTATCGGATTCTAAAACTGGACTCACAGGATAGGTTCAAATCATAGAAAGTTAGAGTGTCAGTCCTCTTGTACTTGAATCGGCATTGTGCCTCTTGTATTAAATTCGGATGCTATTTCTGTGTTTCATCGTCAATAAGAAGGTCCAAGGGATACAGTAAACCTGAAGTAAAGCATAGGAATCTAGAACTGGACTCACAGGAGAGGTTCAAATCATAGAAAGTTAGAGTGTCAGTCCTCTTGTACTTAAGTCGGCATTGTGCCTTTTGTTTTAAATTCGGATGCAATTTATGTGTTTCATCGTCAATAAGAAGGTCCAAGGGATACAGTAAACCTGAAGTGAAGCATTGGAATCTAAAACTGGACTCACAGGAGAGGTTCAAATCATAGAAAGTTAGAGTGTCAGTCCTCTTGTACTTAAGTCGGCATTGTGCCTTTTGTATTAAAGTCGGATGCAATTTCTGTGTTTCATCGTCTATATGAACGTCCAAGGGATACAGTAAACCTGAAGTGAAGCATCGGAATCTAAAACTGGACTCACAGGAGAAGTTCAAATCAAAGAACGTTAGAGTGTCAGTCCTCTTGTACTTAAGTCGGCATTGTGCCCTTTGTATTAAATTCGGATGCAATTTCTGTGTTTCATCGTCAATAAGAAGGTCCAAGGGTTACAGTAGACCTGAAGTGAAGCATCGGAATCTAAAGCTCAACCCACAGGAGAGGTTCAAATCATAGAAAGTTAGAGTGTCTGGCCTCTTTTACTTAAGTCGGCATTGTGCCCTTTGTATTAAATTTGGATGCAATTTCTGTGTTTCATCGTCTATAAGAAGGTCCAAGGGATACAGTAAACCTGAAGTGAAGCATCAGAATCTATAACTGGACTCACAGGAGAGGTTCAATTCATAGAAAGGTAGAGTGTCAGTCCTCTTGCACTTAAGTCGGCATTGTGCTTTTTGTATTAAATTCGGATGCAATTTATGTGTTCATCGTCAATAAGAAGGTACAAGGGATACAGTAAACCTGAAGTGAAGCATCGGAATCTAAAACTAGACTCACAGGAGAGGTTCTAATCGTAGAAAGTTTGAGTGTCAGTCCTCTTGTACTTAAGTCGGCATTGTGCCTTTTGTATTAAATTCGGATGCAATGTCTGTGTTTCATCGTCAATAATAAAGTCCAAGGAATACAGTAAACCAGGAGTGAAGCATCGGAACCTAAAACTGGACTCACAGGAGAGGTTCAAATCATAGAAAGTTAGAGTGTCAGTCCTCTTGTACTTAAGTCGGCATTGCGCCATTTGTATTACATTCGGATGCAATTTCTGTGTTTCATCGTCAATAAGAAGGTCCAAGGAAAACAGTAAACCCGATGTGAAGCATCGGAATCTAAAACTCAACCCACAGATGAGGTTCAAATCATAGAGAGATAGAGTGTCAGTCCACTTGTACTTAAGTCGGCATTGTGCCTTTTGTATTAAATTCGGATGCAATTTCTGTGTTTTATCGTCAATAAGAAGGTCCAGGGGATACAGTACACCTGAAGTTCGGAATCTAAAACTGGACTCACAGGAGAGGTTCAAATCATAGATAGTTAGAGTGTCAGTCCTCTTGTACTTAAGTCGGCATTGTGCCCTTTGTATTGAAGTCGGATGCCATTTCTGTGTTTCATCGTCTATATGAAGGTCCAAGGGATACAATAAACCTCAAGTGAAACATCGGAAACTAAAACTGGACTCACAGGGGAAGTTCAAATCATATAAAGTTAGAGTGTCAGTCCTCTTTTACTTAATCGGCATTGTGCCTTTTGTATTAAATTCGGATGCAATTTCTGTGTTTCTCGTCAATAGGATGGTCCAAGGGATACAGTAAACCTGAAGTGAAGCATCGGAATCTAAACCTGGACTCACAGGAGAGGTTCAAATCATAGAAAGTTAGAGTGTCAGTCCTCTTGTACTTCATCTACATCTACATCTACATTGATACTCCGCAAGCCACCCAACGGTGTGTGGCGGAGGGCACTTTACGTGCCACTGTCATTACCTCCCTTTCCTGTTCCAGTCGCGTATGGTTCGTGGGAAGAACGACTGTCTGAAAGCCTCCGTGCGCGCTCTAATCTCTCTAATTTTACATTTGTGATCTCCTCGGGAAGGATAAGTAGGGGGAAGCAATATATTCGATACCTCATCCAGAAACGCACCCTCTCGAAACCTGGCGAGCAAGCTACACCGCGATGCAGAGCGCCTCTCTTGCAGAGTCTGCCACTTGAGTTTATTAAACATCTCCGTAACGCTATCACGGTTACCAAATAACCCAGTGACGAAACGCGCCGCTCTTCTTTGGATCTTCTCTATCTCCTCCGTCAACCCGACCTGGTACGGATCCCACGCTGATGAGCAATACTCAAGTATAGGTCGAACGAGTGTTTTGTAAGCCACCTCCTTTGTTGATGGACTACATTTTCTAAGCACTCTCCCAATGAATCTCAACCTGGTACCCGCCTTACCAACAATTAGTTTTATATGATCATTCCACTTCAAATCGTTCCGTACGCATACTCCCAGATATTTTACGGAAGTAACTGCTACCAGTGTTTGTTCCGCTATCATATAATCATACAATAAAGGATCCTTCTTTCTATGTATTCGCAATACATTACATTTGTCTATGTTAAGGGTCAGTTGCCACTCCCTGCACCAAGTGCCTATCCGCTGCAGATCTTCCTGTATTTCGCTACAATTTTCTAATGCAGCAACTTCTCTGTATACTACAGCATCATCCGCGAAAAGCCGCATGGAACTTCCGACACTATCTACTAGGTCATTTATATATATTGTGAAAAGCAATGGTCCCATAACACTCCCCTGTGGCACGCCAGAGGTTACTTTAACGTCTGTAGACGTCTCTCCATTGATAACAACATGCTGTGTTCTGTTTGCTAAAAACTCTTCAATCCAGCCACACAGCTGGTCTGATATTCCGTAGGCTCTTACTTTGTTTATCAGGCGACAGTGCGGAACTGTATCGAACGCCTTCCGGAAGTCAAGAAAAATAGCATCTACCTGGGAGCCTGTATCTAATATTTTCTGGGTCTCATGAACAAATAAGGCGAGTTGGGTCTCACACGATCGCTGTTTCCGGAATCCATGTTGATTCCTACATAGTAGATTCTGGGTTTCCAGAAATGACATGATACGCGAGCAAAAAACATGTTCTAAAATTCTACAAGAGATCGACGTAAGAGATATAGGTCTATAGTTTTGCGCATCTGCTCGACGACCATTCTTGAAGACTGGGACTATCTGTGCTCTTTTCCAATCATTTGGAACCCTCCGTTCCTTTAGAGACTTGCGGTACACGGCTGTTAGAAGGGGGGCAAGTTCTTTCGCGTACTCTGTGTAGAATCGAATTGGTATCCCGTCAGGTCCAGTGGACTTTCCTCTATTGAGTGATTCCAGTTGCTTTTCTATTCCTTGGACACTTATTTCGATGTCAGCCATTTTTTCGTTTGTGCGAGGATTTAGAGAAGGAACTGCAGTGCGGTCTTCCTCTGTGAAACAGCTTTGGAAAAAGGTGTTTAGTATTTCAGCTTTACGCGTGTCATCCTCTGTTTCAATGCCATCATCATCCCGGAGTGTCTGGATATGCTGTTTCGAGCCACTTACTGATTTAACGTAAGACCAGAACTTCCTAGGATTTTATGTCAAGTCGGTACATAGAATTTTACTTTCGAATTCAATGAACGCTTCACGCATAGCCCTCCTTACGCTAACTTTGACATCGTTTAGCTTCTGTTTGTCTGAGAGGTTTTGGCTGCGTTTAAACTTGGAGTGGAGCTCCCTTTGCTTTCGCAGTAGTTTCCTAACTTTGTTGTTGTACCACGGTGGGTTTTTCCCGTCCCTCACAGTTTTACTCGGCACGTACCTGTCTAAAACGCATTTTACGATTGCCTTGAACTTTTTCCATAAACACTCAACATTGTCAGTGTCGGAACAGAAATTTTCGTTTTGATCTGTTAGGTAGTCTGAAATCTGCCTTCTATTACTCTTGCTAAACAGATAAACCTTCCTCCCTTTTTTTATATTCCTATTAACTTCCATATTCAGGGATGCTGCAACGGCCTTATGATCACTGATTCCCTGTTCTGTACATACAGATTCGAAAAGTTCGGGTCTGTTTGTTATCAGTAGGTCCAATATGTTATCTCCACGAGTCGGTTCTCTGTTTAATTGCTCGAGGTAATTTTCGGATAGTGCACTCAGTATAATGTCACTCGATGCTCTGTCCCTACCACCCGTCCTAAACATCTGAGTGTCCCAGTCTATATCTGGTAAATTGAAATCTCCACCTAAGACTATAACATGCTGAGAAAATTTATGTGAAATGTATTCCAAATTTTCTCTCAGTTGTTCTGCCACTAATGCTGCTGAGTCGGGAGGTCGGTAAAAGGAGCCAACTATTAACCTAGTTCGGTTGTTTAGTGTAACCTCCACCCATAATAATTCACAGGAACTATCCACTTCTACTTCACTACAGGATAAACTACTACTAACAGCGATGAACACTCCACCACCGGTTACATGCAATCTATCCTTTCTAAACACCGTCTGTACCTTTGTAAAAATTTCGGCAGAATTTATCTCTGGCATAAGCCAGCTTTCTGTACCTATAACGATTTCAGCTTCGGTGCTTTCTATCAGCGCTTGAAGTTCCGGTACTTTACCAACGCAGCTTCGACAGTTGACAATTACAATACCGATTGCTGCTTGGTCCAGGCATGTCCTGACTTTGCCCCGCACCCGTTGAGGCTGTTGCCCTTTCTGTACTTGCCCAAGGCCATCTAACCTAAAAAACCGCCCAGCCCACGCCACACAACCCCTGCTACCCGTGTAGCCGCTTGTTGCGTGTAGTGGACTCCTGACCTATCCAGCGGAACCCGAAACCCCACCACCCTTAAGTCAGCATTGTGAATTTTGTATTATATTCGGATGCAATTTCTGTGTGTCATCGTCAATAAGAAGGTCCAAGGGACACAGTAGACCTGAAGTGAAGCATTGGAATCTAAAACTCAACTCACAGGAGAGGTTTAAATCATAGAAAGTTAGAGTGTCAGGCCTCTTGTACTTATGTCGGCATTGTGCCTTTTGTTTTAATTTCGGATGCAATTTATGTGTTTCATCGTCAATAAGAAGGTCCAAGGGATACAGTAAACTTGAAGTGAAGCATTGGAATCTAAAACTGGACTCACAGGAGAGGTTCATATCATAGAAAGTTAGAGTGTCAGTCCTCTTGTACTTAAGTCGGCATTGTGCCTTTTGTATTACATTCAGATTCAATTTCTGTGTTTCATCGTCAATAAGAAGGTCCAAGGTATAAAGGAAACCTGAAGTGAAGCATCGGAATCTAAAACTGGACTCACAGGATAGGTTCAAATCATAGAAAGTTAGAGTGTCAGTCCTCTTGTACTTAAATCGGCATTGTGCCTCTTGTATTAAATTCGGATGCTATTTCTGTGTTTCATCGTCAATAAGAAGGTCCAAGGGATACAGTAAACCTGAAGTGAAGCATAGGAATCTAGTACTGGACTCACAGGAGAGGTTCAAATCATAGAAAATTAGAGTGTCAGTCCTCTTGTACTTAAGTCGGCATTGTGCCTTTTGTTTTAAATTCGGATGCAATTTATGTGTTTCATCGTCAATAAGAAGGTCCAAGGGATACAGTAAACCTGAAGTGAAGCATTGGAATCTAAAACTGGACTCACAGGAGATGTTCAAATCATAGAAAGTTAGAGTGTCAGTCCTCTTGTACTTAAGTCGGCATTGAGCCTTTTGTATTAAAGTCGGATGCAATTTCTGTGTTTCATCGTCTATATGAACGTCCAAGGGATACAGTAAACCTGAAGTGAAGCATCGTAATCTAAAACTGGACTCACAGGAGAAGTTCAAATCAAAGAACGTTAGAGTGTCAGTCCTCTTGTACTTAAGTCGGCATTGTGCCCTTTGTATTAAATTCGGATGCAATTTCTGTGTTTCATCGTCTATAAGAAGGTCCAAGGGATACAGTTAACCTGAAGTGAAGGGTCGGAATCTAAAACTGGACTCACAGGAGAGGTTCAAATCATAGAAAGTTACAGTGTCAGTCCTCTTGTACTTAAATCGTCATTGTGCCGTTTGTATTAAATTCGGATGCAATTTCTATGTTTCATCGTCAATAAGAAGGTCCAAGGGATAGAGTAAACCTGAAGTGAAGCATCGGAATCTAAAACTGGACTCACAGGAGAGGTTCAAATCATAGAAAGTTAGAGTGTCAGTCCTCTTGCACTTAAGTCAGCATTGTGCCTTTTGTATCAAATTCGAATGCAATTTCTGTGTTTCATCGTCAATAAGAAGGTCCAAGGGTTACAGTAGACCTGAAGTGAAGCATCGGAATCTAAAACTCAACCCACAGGAGAGGTTCAAATCATAGAAAGTTAGAGTGTCTGGCCTCTTTTACTTAAGTCGGCATTGTGCCCTTTGTATTAAATTTGGATGCAATTTCTGTGTTTCATCGTCTATAAGAAGGTCCAAGGGATACAGTAAACCTGAAGTGAAGCATCAGAATCTATAACTGGACTCACAGGAGAGGTTCAAATCATAGAAAGGTAGAGTGTCAGTCCTCTTGCACTTAAGTTGGCATTGTGCTTTTTGTATTAAATTCGGATGCAATTTATGTGTTCATCGTCAATAAGAAGGTCCAAGGGATACAGTAAACCTGAAGTGAAGCATCGGAATCTCAAACTGGACTCACAGGAGAGGTTCTAATCGTAGAAAGTTTGAGTGTCAGTCCTCTTGTACTTAAGTCGGCATTGTGCCTTTTGTATTAAATTCGGATGCAATTTTTGTGCTTCATCGTCAATAAGAAGATCCAAGTTATAAAGGAAACCTGAAGTGAAGCATCGGAAACTAAAACTGGACTCACAGGAGAGGTTCAAATCATGGAAAGTTAGAGTGTCAGTCCTCTTGTACTTAAGTCGGCATTGTACATTTTATATTACATTCGGATGCAATTTCTTTGTTTCAACGTCAATAAGGAGGTACAAGGGATACAGTAAACCTGAAGTGAAGCATCGGAATCTAAAACTGGACTCACAGGAGAGGTTCAAATCATAGAAAGTTAGAGTGTCAGTCCTCTTGTATTTAAGTCGGCATTGTGCCTTTGGTATTAAATTCGGATGCAATTACTGTGTTTCATCGTCTATAAGAAGGTCCAACGGATAAAGTAAACCTGAAGTGTAGAATCGGTATGAAAAACTGGACTCACAGGAGAGGTTCAAATCATAGAAAGTTAGAGTGTCAGTCCTCTTGTACTTAAGTCGGCATTGTGCCTTTTGTATTAAATTCGGATGATATTTCTGTGTTTCATCGTCAATACGAAGGTCCAAGGAATACAGTAAACCTGAAGGGAAGCATCGGAATCTAAAACTGGACTCACAGGAGAGGTTCAAATCATAGAAAATTAGAGTGTCAGTCCTATAGTACTTAAGTCGGCATTGTGCCTTTTGTTTTAAATTCGGATGCTATTTATGTATTTCATCGTCAATAAGTAGGTCCAAGGGTTACAGTAAACCTGAAGTGAAGCATCGGAATCCAAAACTGGACTCACAGGAGAGGTTCAAATCATAGAAAGTTAGAGTGTCAGTCCTCTTGTACTTAGGTCGGCATTGTGACATTTGTATTAAATTCGGATGTAATTTCTGTGTTTCATCGTCAATAAGAAGGTCAGAGGGATACAGTAAACCTGAATTGAAGCATCGGAATCTAAAACTGGACTCACAGGACGGGTTCAAATCATAGCAACTTAGAGTGTCAGTCTTCTTGTACTTAAGTCGGCATTGTGCCATTTGGATTACATTCGGATGCAATTTCTGTGTTTCATCGTCAATAAGAAGGTCCAAGGTACACAGTAAATCAGAAGTGAAGAATCGGAATCTAAAACTGGACTCACAGGAGAGGTTCAAATCATAGGAAGTTAGTGTGTCAGTCCTCTAGTACTTAAGTCGGCATTGTGCCTTTTGTTTTAAATTCGGATGCTATTTATGTGTTTCATCGTCAATAAGAAGCTCCAAGGGTTACAGTAAACCTGAAGTGAAGCATCGGAATCCAAAACTGGACTCACAGGAGAGGTTCAAATCATAGAAATTTAGAGTGTCAGTCCCCTTGTACTTAGGTCGGCATTGTGACATTTGTATTAAATTCGGATGTAATTTCTGTTTTTCATCGTCAATAAGAAGGTCCAAGGGATACAGTAAACCTGAAGTGAAGCATCGGAATCCAAAACTGGACTCACAGGACTGGTTCAAATCATAGAAACTTAGAGTGTCAGTCCTCTTGTACTTAAGTCGGCATTGTGCCTTATGTATTAAATTCGGATGCAATTTCTGTGTTTCATCGTCAATAAGAAGGTCCAAGGTACACAGTAAATCAGAAGTGAAGAATCGGAATCTAAAACTGGACTCACAGGAGAGGTTCGAATCATAGAAAATTAGGGTGTCAATCCTCTAGTACTTAAGTCGGCATTATGCCTTTTGTATTAAATTCGGATGCAATTTCTGTTTTTCATCGTCAATAAGAAGGTCCAAGGGATACAGTGAACCTCAAGTGAAGCATCGGAATCTAAAACTGGAATCACAGGAGAGGTTCAAATCATAGAAATTTAGAGTGTCAGTCCTCTTGTACTTAAGTCGGCATTATGCCTTTTGTATTAAATTCGGATGCAATTTCTGTGTTTCATCGTCAATAAGAACGTCCAAGGTGTACAGTAAACCTGAAGTGAAGCATCGGAATCTAAAACTGGACTCACAGGAGAGAGTCATATCATAGAAAGCTACAGTGTCATTCCTCTTGTACTTAAGTTGGCATTGCGCCTTTTGAATTAAATTCGGATGCTATTTCTGTGTTTCATCGTCAATAAGAAGGTCCAAGGGATACAGTAAACCTGAAGTTCGGAACCTAAAAGTTTACTCACAGGAGAGGTTCAAATCATAGAAAGTTAGAGTGTCAGTCCTCTTGTACTTAAGTCGGCATTGTGCCTTTTGCATTAATTTCGGATGCAATTTCTGTGTTTCATCGTCAATAAGTAGGTCCAAGGGATACAGTAAACCTGATGTGAAGCATCGGAATGCAAAACTGGACTCACAGGAGAGGTTCCAATCATAGAAAGTTAGAGTGACAGTCCTCTTGTACTTAAGTCGGCATTGTGAGTTCTGTATTTAATTCGGATATAATTTCTGTGTTTCATCGTCAATAAGAAGTTCCAAGGGATACAGTAAACCTGATGTGAAGCATCGGAATGCAAAACTGGACTCACAGGGGAGGTTCAAATCATAGATAGTTAGAGCGTCAGTCCTCTTGTACTTAAGTCGGCATTGTGCCTTTTGTTCTAATATCGGATGCAATTTATGTGTTTCGTCGACAATAAGAAGGTCCAAGGGATACAGTAAACCTCAGGTGAAGCATCGGAATCCAAAACAGGACTCACAGGAGAGGTTCAAATCAGAGAAGGTTAGAGTGTCAACCTTCTTGTACTTAAGTCGGCATTGTGCCTTTTGTATTAAATTTGGATGCAATTTCTGTGTTTCATCGTCAACAAGAAGGTCCAAGGGATACAGTAAACCTGAAGTGAATTATCGGAATCTAAAACTGGACTCACAGGAGAGGTTCAAATCACAGAAAGTTAGAGAGTTAGTCCTCTTGTACTTAAGTCGGCATTGTGAATTTTGTATTAAATTCGGATGCAATTTCTGTGTTTCATCGTCTATAAGAACATCCAAGGGATACAGTAAACCTGAAGTGAAGCATCGGAATCTAAAACCTGACTCACAGGAGAGGTTCAAATCATAGAAAGTTAGAGTGTCAGTCCTCTTGTACTTAAATCGGCATTGTGCAATTTGTATTAAATTCGGATCCAATTTCTGTGCTTCATCGTCAATAAGAAGGTCCAAGGGATACAGTAAACCTGAAGTGAAGCATCGGAATCTAAAACTGGACTCACAGGAGAGGTTCAAATCATAGAAAGTTAAAGTGTCAGTCCTCTTGAACGTAAGTCGGCATTGTGCCTTTTGTATTAAATTCGAATGCAATTTCTGTGTATCATCGTCAATAAGAAGGTCCAAGGGATACAGTAAACCTGAACTGAAATATCGGAATCTAAAACTGGACTCACAGGAGAGGTTCAAATCATAGAAAGTTAGAGTGTCAGTCCTCTTTTACTTAAGTCGCCATTGTGCCTTTTGTATTAAATTCGGATGCAATTTCTGTGTTTCATCGTCAATAAGACGGTCCAAGGGATACAGTAAACCTGAAATGAAGCATTGGAATCTAAAACTGGACTCACAGGAGAGGTTCAAATCATAGAAAGTTAGAGTGTCAGTCCTCTTGTACTTAAGTCGGCATTGTGCCTTTAGTATTAAATTCGGATGCAATTTCTGTGTTTCATCGTCAATAAGAAGGTCCAAGGTACACAGTAAACCTGAAGTGATGAATCGGAATCTAAAACTGGACTCACAGGAGAAGTTCGAATCATAGAAAGTTAGAGTGTCAATCCTCTTGTACTTAAGTCGGCATTGTGCCTTTTGTTTTAAATTCGGATGCAATTTCTGTGTTACATCGTCAATAAGAAGGTCCAAGGGATACAGTAAACCTGAAGTGAAGCATCGGAATCTAAAACTGGACTCACAGGAGAGGTTCAAATCATTGAAAGTTAGAGTGTCAGTCCTCTTGTACTTAAGTCGGCATTATGCCTTTTGTATTAAATTCGGATGCAATTTCTGTTTTTCATCGTCAATAAGAAGGTCCAAGAGATACAGTGAACCTCAAGTGAAGCATCGGAATCTAAAACTGGAATCACAGGAGAGGTTCAAATCATAGAAAGTTAGAGTGTCAGTCCTCTTGTACTTAAGTCGGCATTATGCCTTTTGTATTAAATTCGGATGCAATTTCTGTGTTTGATCGGCAATAAGAAAGTCCAAGGAATAAAGTAAACCAGGAGTGAAGCATCGGAATCTAAAACTGGACTCACAGGAGAGGTTCAAATCATAGAAAGTTAGTGTGTCAGTCTTCTTGTACTTAAGTCGGCAATGCGCCATTTGTATTACATTCGGATGCAATTTCTGTGTTTCATCGTCAATAAGAAGGTCCAAGGAATACAGTAAACCTGATTTGAAGCATCGGAATCTAAAACTCAACTCACAGAAGAGGTTCATGTCGTAGAGAGATAGAGTGTCTGTCCACTTGTACTTAAGTCGGCATTGTGCCTTTTGTATTAAATTCGGATGCAATTTCTGTGTTTTATTGTCTATATGAAGGTCCAAGGGATACAGTAAACCTCAAGTGAAGCATCGGAATCTAAAACTGCACTCACAGGAGAGGTTCAAATTATATTAAAGTTAGAGTGTCAGTCCTCTTGGTTTTAAGTCGGCATTGTGCCTTTTGTATTAAATTCGGATGCAATTTCTGTGTTTCATCGTCAATAAGAAAGTCCAAGGAATACAGTAAACCAGGAGTGAAGCATCGGAATCTAAAACTGGACTCACAGGAGAGGTTCAATTCATAGAAAGTTAGAGTGTCAGTCCTCTTGTACTTAAGTCGGCATTGCGCCATTTGTATTACATTCGGATGCAATTTCTGTGTTTCATCGTCCATAAGAACGTCCAAGGAATACAGTAAACCTGATGTGAAGCATCGGAATCTATAACTCAACTCACAGAAGAGGTTCAAACCATAGAGAGATAGAGTGTCAGTCCTCTTGTACTTAAGTCGGCATTGTGCCTTTTGTATTAAATTCGGATGCAATTTCTGTGTTTTATCGTCAATAAGAAGGTCCAGGGGATACAGTAAACCTGAAGTTCGGAATCTAAAACTGGACTCACAGGAGAGGTTCAAATCATAGAAAGTTAGAGTGTCAGTCCTCTTGTACTTAAGTCAGCATTGTGCCTCTTGTATTATATTCGGATGATATTTCTCTGTTTCATCGCCAATAAGAAGGTCCAAGGGATACAGTAGACCTGAAGTGAAGCATTGGAATCTGAAACTCAACTCACAGGAGAGGTTTAAATCATAGAAAGTTAGAGTGTCAGGCCTCTTGTACTTATGTCGGCTTTTGTGCCTTTTGTTTTAATTTCGGATGCAATTTATGTGTTTCATCGTCAATAAGAAGGTCCAAGGGATACAGTAAACCTGAAGAGAAGCATTGGAATCTAAGACTGGACTCACAGGAGAGGTTCAAATCATAGAAAGTTAGAGTGTCAGTCATCTTGTACTTAAGTCGGCATTGTGCCTTTTGTATTACATTCAGATGCAATTTCTGTGTTTCATCGTCAATAAGGAGGTCCAAGGTATAAAGTAAACCTGAAGTGAAGCATCGGAATCCAAAACTAGACTCACAGGATAGGTTCAAATCATAGAAAGTCAGAGTGTCAGTCCTCTTGTACTTAAATCGGCATTGTGCCTTTTGTATAAAATTCGGATGCAATTTCTGTGTTTCATCGTTTATTAGAAGGTCCAAGGTATACAGTAAACGTGAAGTGAAGGATCAGAATCTAAAACTGGACTCACAGGAGTGGTTCAAACTATAGAAAGTTAGAGTGGCAGTCCTCTTGGTTCTAAGTCGGCATTGTGCCTTTTGCATTAAATTCGGAAGCAATTTCTGTGTTTCATCGTCAATAAGAAGGTCCAAGGGTTACAGTAAACCTGAAGTGAAGCATCGGATTCCAAAACTGGACTCACAGGAGAGGTTCTAATCATAGAAAGTTAGAGTGACAGTCCTCTTGTACTTGAGTCGGCATTGTGAGTTTTGTATTTATTTCGGATGCAATTTCTGTGTTTCATCGTCAATAAGAAGTTCCAAGGTATAAAGGAAACCTGAAGTGAAGCATCGGAATCTAAAACTGGACTCACAGGAGAGGTTCAAATCATAGAAAGTTAGAGTGTCAGTCCGCTTGTACTTAAGTCGGCATTGTGAATTTTGTATTAAATTCGGATGCAATGTCTGTGTTTCATCGTCTATACGAACGTCCAAAGGATACAGTAAACCTGAAGTGAAGCATCGGAATCTAAAACTCAACCCACAGATGAGGTTCAAATCATAGAAATTTAGAGTGTCAGTCCTCTTGTACTTAAATCGGCATCGTGCAATTTGTATTAAATTCGGATCCAATTTCTGTGCTTCATCGTCAATAAGAAGGTCCAGGGGATACAGTACACCTGAAGTTCGGAATCTAAAACTGGACTCAAAGGAGAGGTTCAAATCATAGATAGTTAGAGTGTCAGTCCTCTTGTACTTAAGTCGGCATTGTGCCTTTTGTATTGAAGTCGGATGCCATTTCGGTGTTTCATCGTCTATATGAAGGTCCATGGGATACAATAAACCTCAAGTGAAACATCGGAAACTAAAACTGGACTCACAGGGGAAGTTCAAATCATATAAAGTTAGAGTGTCAGTCCTGTTTTACTTAATCGGCATTGTGCCTTTTGTATTAAATTCGGATGCAATTTCTGTGTTTCATCGTCAATAAGGAGGTCCAAGGGATACAGTAAACCTGAAGTGAAGCATCGGAATCTAAAACAGGGCTCACAGGAGAAGTTCAAATCATAGAAAGTTAGTGTCACTCCTCTTTCACTTAAGTCGGCATTGTGCCTTTTGTATTAAATTCGGATGCAATTTCTGTGTTTCATCGTCAATAAGAAGGTCTAAGGGATACAGCAAACCTGAAGTGAAGCATCGGAATCTAAAACTGGACTCACAGGAGAGGTTCAAATCATAGAAAGTTAGAGTGTCAGTCCTCTTGTACTTAAGTCGGCATTGTGCCTTTTGTATTAAATTCGGATGCAATTTCTGTGTTTCATCGTCTATAAGAAGGTCCGAGGGATACAGTAAGCCTGAAGTGAAGCATCAGAATCTAAAACTGGACTCACAGGAGAGGTTGAAATCATAGAAAGTTATAGGGTCAGTCCTCTTGTACTTAAATCGGCATTGTGCCTTTTGTATTAAATTCGGATGCACTTTCTATGTTTCATCTTCAATAAGAAGGTCCAAGGGATACAGTAAACCTGAAGTAAAGCATCGGAATCTAAAACTGGACTCACAGGAGAGTTTCAAACCATAGAAAGTTAGAGTGTCAGTCCTCTTGAACTTAAGACGGCATTATGCCTTTTGTACTACATTCGGATGCAATTTCTGTGTTTCATCGTCAATAAGAAGGTCCAAGGGATACAGTAAACCTGAACTGAAATATCGGAATCTAAACCTGGACTCACAGGAGAGGTTCCAATCATAGAAAGTTAAAGTGTCAGTCCTCTTGTACTTAAGTCGGCATTGTGCCTTTTGTATTAAATTCGGATGCAATTTAGTGATTCATCGTCAATAACAAGGTCCAAGGGATACCGTAAACCTGAAGTGTAGCATCGGCATCTAAAACTGGACTCACAGGAGATTTTCAAATCATAGAAAGTCAGAGTGTCAGTCCTCCTGTACTTAAGTCGGCATTGTGCCTTTTGTATTAAATTCGGATGCTATTTCTGTGTTTCATCGTCAATAAGAAGGTCTAAGGTATACAGTAAACCTGAACTGAAATATCGGAATCTAAAACTGGACTCACAGGAGAGGTTCAAATCATAGAAAGTTAGAGTGTCAGTCCTCTTGTACTTTAGTCGGCATTGTGACTTTTGTATTAAGTTCGGATGCAATTTCTGTGTTTCATCGTCAATAAGAAGATCCAACTGATACAGTAAACCTGAAGTGAAGCATCGGAATTTAAAACTGGACTCACATGAGAGGTTTAAATCATAGAAAGTTAGAGTGTCAGTCCTCTTGTACTTAAGTCGGGTTTGTGCCTTTTGTATTAAATTCGGATGCAATTTCTGTGTTTCATCGTCAATAAGAGGGTCCGAGGGATACAGTAAACCTGAAGTGAAGCATCGGAATCTAAAACCGGACTCACAGGAGAGGTTCAAATCATAGAAAGATAGTGTGTCAGTCCTCTTATACTTAAGTCGGCATTGTGCCTTTTGTATTAAATTCGAATGCAATTTCTGTGTTTCATCGTCAATAAGAAGGTCCAAGGGATACAGTAAACCTGAAGTGAAGCATCGGAATCTAAAACTGTACTCACAGGAGAGGTTCAAATCTTATATAGTTAGAGTGTCAGTCCTCTTGTATTTAAGTCGGCATTGTGCCTTTTCTATTAAATTCGGATGCGATTTCTGTGTTTCATCGTCAATAAGAAGGTCCTCCCTCCCATGAACCATGGACCTTGCCGTTGGTGGGGAGGCTTGCGTGCCTCAGCGATACAGATAGCCGTACTGTAGGTGCAACCGCAATGGAGGAGTATCTGTTGAGAGGCCAGACAAACGTGTGGTTCCTGAAGAGGGGCAGCAGCCTTTTCAGTAGTTGCAAGGGCAACAGTCTGGATGATTGGCTGATCTGGCCTTGTAACAATAACCAAAACGGCCTTGCTGTGCTGGTACTGCGAACGGCTGAAAGCAAGGGGAAACTACAGCCGTAACTTTTCCCGAGGGCATGCAGCTTTACTGTATGATTACATGATGATGGCGTCCTCTTGGGTAAAATATTCCGGAGGTAAAATAGTCCCCCATTCGGATCTCCGGGCGGGGACTACTCAAGAGGATGTTATTATCAGGAGAAAGAAAATTGGCGTTCTACGGATTGGAGCGTGGAATGTCAGATCCCTTAATCGGGCAGGTAGGTTAGAAAATTTAAAAAGGGAAATGGATAGGTTGAAATTAGATATAGTGGGAATTAGTGAAGTTCGGTGGCAGGAGGAACAAGACTTCTGGTCAGGTGACTACAGGGTTATAAACACAAAATCAAATAGGGGTAATGCAGGAGTAGGTTTAATAATGAATAGGAAAATAGGAATGCGGGTAAGCTACTACAAACAGCATAGTGAACGCATTATTGTGGCCAAGATAGATACGAAGCCTACACCTACTACAGTAGTACAAGTTTATATGCCAACTAGCTCTGCAGATGACGAAGAAATTGAAGAAATGTATGATGAAATAAAAGAAATTATTCAGATTGTGAAGGGAGACGAAAATTTAATAATCATGGGTGACTGGAATTCGAGTGTAGGAAAAGGGAGAGAAGGAAACATAGTAGGTGAATGTGGATTGGGGGACAGAAATGAAAGAGGAAGCCGCCTTGTAGAATTTTGCACAGAGCACAACATAATCATAACTAACACTTGGTTTAAGAATCATGAAAGAAGGTTGTATACATGGAAGAACCCTGGAGATACTAAAAGGTATCAGATAGATTATATAATGGTAAGACAGAGATTTAGGAACCAGGTTTTAAATTGTAAGACATTTCCAGGGGCAGATGTGGACTCTGACCACAATCTATTGGTTATGACCTGTAGATTAAAACTGAAGAAACTGCAAAAAGGTTGGAATTTAAGGAGATGGGACCTGGATAAACTAAAAGAACCAGAGGTTGTACAGAGATTCAGGGAGAGCATAAGGGAGCAATTGACAGGAATGGGGGAAATAAATACAGTAGAAGAAGAATGGGTAGCTTTGAGGGATGAAGTAGTGAAAGCAGCAGAGGATCAAGTAGATAAAGAGACGAGGGCTAGTAGAAATCCTTGGGTCACAGAAGAAATAATGAATTTAATTGATGAAAGGAGAAAATATAAAAATGCAGTAAGTGAAACAGGCAAAAAGGAATACAAACGTCTCAAAAATGAGATCGACAGGAAGTGCAAAATGGCTAAGCAGGGATGGCTAGAGGACAAATGTAAGGATGTAGAGGCTTATCTCACTAGGGGTAAGATAGATACCGCCTACAGGAAAATTAATGAGACCTTTGGAGATAAGAGAACGACTTGTATGAATATCAAGAGCTCAGATGGAAACCCAGTTCTAAGCAAAGAAGGGAAAGCAGAAAGGTGGAAGGAGTATATAGAGGGTCTATACAAGGGCGATGTACTTGAGGACAATATTATGGAAATGGAAGAGGATGTAGATGAAGATGAAATGGGAGATATGATACTGCGTGAAGAGTTTGACAGAGCACTGAAAGACCTGAGTCGAAACAAGGCCCCCGGAGTAGACAATATTCCATTGGAACTACTGACGGCCGTGGGAGAGCCAGTCCTGACAAAACTCTACCATTTGGTGAGCAAGATGTATGAAACAGGCGAAATACCCTCAGACTTCAAGAAGAATATAATAATTCCAATCCCTAAGAAAGCAGGTGTTGACAGATTTGAAAATTACCGAACTATCAGCTTAATAAGTCACAGCTGCAAAATACTAACACGAATTCTTTACAGACGAATGGAAAAACTAGTAGAAGCCAACCTCGGGGAACATCAGTTTGGATTCCGTGTGAAACACTGGAACACGTGAGGCAATACTGACCTTACGACTTATCTTAGAAGAAAGATTAAGGAAAGGCAAACCTACGTTTCTAGCATTTGTAGACTTAGAGAAAGCTTTTGACAATGTTGACTGGAATACTCTCTTTCAAATTCTAAAGGTGGCAGGGGTAAAATACAGGGAGCGAAAGGCTGTTTACAATTTGTACAGAAACCAGATGGCAGTTATAAGAGTCGAGGGACATGAAAGGGAAGCAGTGGTTGGGAAGGGAGTAAGACAGGGTTGTAGCCTCTCCCCGATGTTGTTCAATCTGTATATTGAGCAAGCAGTAAAGGAAACAAAAGAAAAATTAGGAGTAGGTATTAAAATTCATGGAGAAGAAATAAAAACTTTGAGGTTCGCTGATGACATTGTAATTCTGTCAGAGACAGCAAAGGACTTGGAAGAGCAGTTGAATGGAATGGACAGTGTCTTGAAAGGAGGATATAAGATGAACATCAACAAAAGCAAAACAAGGATAATGGAATGTAGTCTAATTAAGTCGGGTGATGCTGAGGGAATTAGATTAGGAAATGTGACACTTAAAGTAGTAAAGGAGTTTTGCTATTTGGGGAGCAAAATAACAGATGATGGTCGAAGTAGAGAGGATATAAAATGTAGGCTGGCAATGACAAGGAAAGCGTTTCTGAAAAAGAGAAATTTGTTAACATCCAGTATTGATTTAAGTGTCAGGAAGTCATTTCTGAAAGTATTCGTATGGAGTGTAGCCATGTATGGAAGTGAAACATGGACGATAAATAGTTTGGACAAGAAGAGAATAGAAGCTTTCGAAATGTGGTGCTACAGAAGAATGCTGAAGGTTAGATGGGTAGATCACATAAGTAATGAGGAAGTATTGAATAGGATTGGGGACAAGAGAAGTTTGTGGCACAACTTGACCAGAAGAAGGGATCGGTTGGTAGGACATGTTCTGAGGCATCAAGGGATCACCAATTTAGTATTGGAGGGCAGCGTGGAGGGTAAAAATCGTAGAGGGAGACCAAGAGATGAATACACTAAGCAGATTCAGAAGGATGTAGGTTGCAGTAGGTACTGGGAGATGAAAAAGCTTGCACAGGATAGAGTAGCCTGGAGAGCTGCATCAAACCGGTCTCAGGACTGAAGACCACAACAACAAACACGAAGGTCCAAGGGACACAGTAAACTTGTAGTGAAGCATCGGAATCTAAAACTGGACTCACAGGAGAGGTTCAAATCATAGAAAGTTAGAGTGTCAGTCCTCTTGAACGTAAGTCGGCAGTGTGCCTTTTGTATTAAATTCGGATGCAATTCCTGTGTTTCATCGTCAATAAGAAGGTCCAAGGGATACAGTAAACCTGTAGTGAGGCATCGGAATCTAAAACTGGACTCACAGGAGATGTTCAGATCATAGAAAGTTAGAGTGTCTGTCCTCTTGTACTTAGGTCGGCATTGTGCCTTTTGTATTAAATTCGGATGCAATTTCTGTGTTTCATCGTCAATCAGAAGGTCCAAGGGATACAGTAAACCTGAAGTGAAGCATCGGAATCTAGAACTGGACTCACAGGAGAGGTTCAAATCATAGAACGTTAGAGTGTCAGTCCTCTTGAACTTAAGTCGGCATTGTGCCTTTTGTATTAAAATCGGATGCAATTCCTGTGTTTCATCGTCAATAAGAAGGTCCAAGGGATACAGTAAACCTGAAGTGAGGCAGTGGAACCCAAAACTGGACTCGCAGGAGATGTTCAAATCATAAAACGATAGAGTGTCAGTCCCCTTGTACTTAAGTCGGCATTGTGCCTTTTGTATTAATCTCGGATGTATTTTCTGTGTTTCATCGTCAATAAGAAGGTCGAAGGGATACAGTAAACCTGTAGTGTAGCATCGGAATCTAAAACTGGACTCACAGGAGAGGTTCAAATCATAGAAAGTTAGAGTGTCAGTCCTCTTGTACTTAAGTCGGCATTGTGCCTTTTGTATTAAAATCGGATGCAATTTCTGTGTTTCATCGTCAATAAGAAGGTCCTAGGGATACAGTAAACCTGAAGTGAAGCATCGGAATCTAAAACTGGACTTACATGAGAGGTTCAAATCATACAAAGTTAGAGTGTCAGTCCTCTTGTACTTAAGTCGGCATTGTGCCTTTTGTATTAAATTCGGATGCTATTTCTGAGTTTCATCGTCAATAAGAAGGTCCAAGGGATACAGTAAACCTGAAGTTAAGCATCGGAATCTAAAACTGGACTCACAGGAGAGGTTCAAATCATAGAAAGTTAGAGTGTCTGTCCTCTTGTACTTAGGTCGGCATTGTGCCTTTTGTATTAAATTCGGATGCAATTTCTGTGTTTCATCGTCAATCAGAAGGTCCAAGGGATACAGTAAACCTGAAGTGAAGCATCGGAATCTAGAACTGGACTCACAGGAGAGGTTCAAATCATAGAACGTTAGAGTGTCAGTCCTCTTGAACTTAAGTCGGCATTGTGCCTTTTGTATTAAATTCGGATGCAATTCCTGTGTTTCATCGTCAATAAGAAGGTCCAAGGGATACAGTAAACCTGAAGTGAGGCAGCGAAATCCAAAACTGGACTCGCAGGAGATGTTCAAATCATACAAAGTTAGAGTGTCAGTCCTCTTGTACTTAAGTCGGCATTGTGCCTTTTGTATTAATCTCGGATGTATTTTCTGTGTTTCATCGTCAATAAGAAGGTCCAAGGGATACAGTAAACCTGAAGTGTAGCATCGGAATCTAAAACTGGACTCACAGGAGTGGTTCAAATCATAGAAAGTTAGAGTGTCAGTCCTCTTGTACTTAAGTCGGCATTGTGCCTTTTGTATTGAATTCGGATGCAATTTCTGTGTGTCATCGTCAATAAGAAGGTCCAAGGGATACAGTAAACCTGAAGTTCGGAATCTAAAACTGGACTCACAGGAGAGGTTCAAATCATAGAATGTTAGAGTGTCAGTCCTCTTGAACTTAAGTCGGCAGTGTGATTTTTGTATTACATTCGGATGCAATTTCTGTGTTTCATCGTCAGTAAGAAGGTCCAAGGGATACAGTAAACCTGAAGTGAAGCATCGGAATCTAAAACTGGACTCGCAGGAGAGGTTCAAATCATAGAAAGTTAGTGTGTCAGTAATCTTGTACTTAAGTCGGCATTGTGAGTTTTGTATTAAATTTGGATGCAATTTCTGTGTTTCATCGTCAATAAGAAGGTCCAAGGGATACAGTAAACATGATGTGAGGCATAGGAATGTAAAACTGGACTCCCAGGAGATGTTCAAATCATAGAAAGTTAGAGTGTCAGTCCTTTTGTACTTAAGTGGGCATTGTGCCTTTTGTATTAAATTCGGATGGAATTTCTGTGTTTCATCGTCATTAAGAAGGTCCGAGGGATACAGTAAACCTGAAGTGTAGCATCGGAATCTAAAACTGGACTCACAGGACAGGTTCAAATCATAGAAAGTTAGAGTGTCAGTCCTCTTGTACTTAAGTCGGCATTGTGCCTTTTGTATTAAATTCGGATGCAATTTCTGTGTTTCATCGTCAATAAGAAGGTCCAAGGGATACAGTAAACCTGAAGTGAGGCATCGGGATCTAAAACTGGCCTCGCAGGAGATATTCAAATCATAGAAAGTTAGAGTGTCAGTCCTCTTGCACTTAAGTCGGCATTGTGCCTTTTGTATTAAATTCGTATGCAAATTTGTGTTTCAACGTCAATAACAAGGTCCAAGGGATACCGTAAACCTGAAGTGTAGCATCGGCATCTAAAACTTGACTCACAGGAGAGGTTCAAATCATAGAAAGTTAGAGTGTCAGTCCTCTTGCACTTAAGTCGGCATTGTGATTTTTGTATTAAATTCGGATGCAATTTCTGTGTTTCATCGTCAATAAGAAGGTCCAAGGAATACAGCAAAACTGATATGAAGCATCGGAATCTAAAACTGGACTCACTGGAGAGGATCAAATAATGGAAAGTTAGAGTGTCAGTCCTCTTGTACTTAAGTTGGCATTGTGCCTTTTGTATTTAATTCGGATGCAATTTCTGTGTTTCATCGTCAATAAGAAGGTCCGAGGGATACAGTAAACCTGAAGTGAAGCATCGGAATCTAAAACTGGACTCACAGGAGAGGTTCAAATCATAGGAAGTTAAAGTGTCAGTCCTCTTGTACTTAAGTCGGCATTGTGCGTTTTGTGTTAAATTCGGATGCAATTTCTGTGTTTCATCGTCAATAAGAGGGTATAAGGGATACAGTAAACCTGAAGTGAAGCATCGGAATCTAAAACTGGTCTCACAGGAGAGGTTCAAATCATAGAAAGTTGGAGTGTCAGTCCTCTTGTACTTAAGTCGGCATTGTGCCTTTTGTATTAAATTCGGATGCTATTTCTGTGTTTCATCGTCAATTAGAAGGTCCAAGGGATACAGTAAACCTGAAGTGAAGCATCGGAATCTAAAACTGGACTCACAGGAGAGGTTCAAATCATAGAAAGTTAGAGTGTCAGTCCCCTTGAACTTAAGTCGGCAGTGTGCCTTTTATATTACATTCGGATGCAATTATTGTGTTTCATCGTCAGTAAGAAGGTCCAAGGGATACAGTAAACCTGAAGTGAAGCATCGGAATCTAAAACTGTACTCACAGGAGAGGTTCAAATCATAGAAAGTTAGAGTGTCAGTCCTCTTGTACTTAAGTCGGCATTGTGCTTTTTGTAATAAATTCGGATGCGATTTCTGTGTTTCATCGTCAATAAGAAGGTCCAAGGGATACAGTAAACCTGAAGTGAAGCATCGGAATCTAAAACTGTACTCACAGGAGAGGTTCAAAGCATAGAAAGTTAGTGTGTCAGTCCTCTTGTACTTAAGTCGGCATTGTGGCTTTCGTATTAAATTCGGATGCAATTTCTGTGTTTCTCGTCAATAGGAAGGTCCAAGGGATATAGTAAACCTGAAGTGAAGCATCGGAATCTAGACCTGGACTCACAGGAGAGGTTCAAATCATAGAAAGTTAGAGTGTCAGTCCTCTTGTACTTTAGTCGGCATTGTGACTTTGGTATTAAATTCGGATGCACTTTCTGTGTTTCATCGTCAATAAGAAGATCCAAGGGATACAGTAAACCTGAAGTGAAGCATCGGAATTTAAAACTGGACTCACAGGAGAGGTTCAAATCATAGAAAGTTTGAGTGTCAGTCCTCTTGTACTTAGGTCGGCATTGTGACTTTTGTATTAAACTCGGATGCAATTTCGGTGTTTCATCGCCAATAAGACGGTCGAAGGGGTACAGTAAACCTGAAGTGAAGCATCAGAATCTAAAACTGGACTCACAGGAGAGGTTCAAATCATAGATAGTTAGAGTGTCAGTTCTCTTGTACTTAAGTCGGCATTGTGCCTTTTGTATTAAATTCGTATGCAATTTTGTGTTTCATCGTCAATAACAAGGTCCAAGGGATACCGTAAACCTGAAGTGTAGCATCGGCATCTAAAATTGGACTCACAGGAGAGGTTCAAATCATAGAAAGTTAGAGTGTCAGTCCTCTTGCACTTAAGTCGGCATTGTGCCTTTTGTATTAAATTCGGATGCAATTTCTGTGTTTCATCGTCAATAAGAAGGGCCAAGGAATACAGCAAAACTGATATGAAGCATCGGAATCTAAAACTGGACTCACTGGAGACAATCAAATAATAGAAAGCTAGAGTGTCAGTCCTCTTGTACTTATGTCGGCATTGTGCCTTTTGTATTAAATTCGGATGAAATTTCTGTGTTTCATCGTCAATAAGAAGGTCGGAGGGATACAGTAAACCTGAAGTGAAGCATCGGAATCTAAAACTGGACTCACAAAAGAGGTTCAAATCATAGGAAGTTAAAGTGTCAGTCCTCTTGTACTTAAGTCGGCATTGTGCCTTTTGTGTTAAATTCGGATGCAATTTCTGTGTTTCATCGTCAATAAGAGGGTATAAGGGATATAGTAAACCTGAAGTGAAGCATCGGAATCTAAAACTGGTCTCACAGGAGAGGTTCAAATCATAGAAAGTTAGAGTGTCAGTCCTCTTGTACTTAAGTCAGCATTGTGCCTTTTGTATTAAATTCGGATGCTATTTCTGTGTTTCATCTTCAATTAGAAGGTCCAAGGGATATAGTAAACCAGAAGTGAAGCATCGGAATCTAAAACTGGACTCACAGGAGAGGTTGTAATCATAGAAAGTTAGAGTGTCAGTCCTCTTGTACTTAAGTCGACATTGTGACTTTTGCATTAAATTCGAATGCAATTTCTGTGGTTCATCGTCAATAAAAAGGTCCAAGGGATACAGTAAACCTGAAGTGAAGCATCGGAATCTAAAAGTGTACTCACAGGAGAGGTTCAAATCATAGAAAGATAGAGTTTCAGTCCTCTTATACTTAAGTCGGCATTGTGCCTTTTGTATTAAATTCGGATGCAATTTTGTGTTTCATCGTCAATATGATGGTCCAAGGAATACAGTAAACCTGAAGTGTAGCATCGGAATCTGAAACTGGACTCACAGGAGAGGTTCAAATCATAGAGAGTTAGAGTGTCAGTCCTCTTGAACTTAAGTCGGCAGTGTGCCTTTTATATTACATTCGGATGCAATTACTGTGTTTCATCGTCAATAAGAAGGTCCAAGGGATACAGTAAACCTGAAGTGAAGCATCGGAATCTAAAACTGTACTCACAGGACAGGTTCAAATCATAGAAAGTTAGAGTGTCAGTCCTCTTGTACTTAAGTCGGCATTGTGCCTTTTGTAATAAATTCGGATGCGATTTCTGTGTTTCATCGTCAATAAGAAGGTCCAAGGTATACAGTAAACCTGAAGTGAAGCATCGGAATCTAAAACTGGACTCACAGGAGAGGTTCAAATCATAGAAAGTTAGAGTGTCAGTCCTCTTGAACATAAGTCAGCAATGTGCCTTTTGTATTAAATTCGGGTGCAATTTCTGTGTTTCATCGTCAATAAGAAGGTCCAAGGGACACAGTAAACCTGAAGTGAGGCATCGGAATCCAAAACTGGACTCGCAGGAGATGTTCAAATCATAGAAAGTTAGAGTGTAAGTCCTCTTGTACTTAAGTCGGCATTGTGCCTTTTGTATTAAATTCGGATGCAGTTTCTGTGTGTCTCGTCAATAGGAAGGTCCAAGGGATACAGTAAACCTGAAGTGAAGCATCGGAATCTAAACCTGGTTTCACAGGAGAGGTTCAAATCATAGAAAGTTAGAGTGTCAGTCCTCTTGTACTTTACTCGGCATTGTGCCTTTTGTATTAAAATCAGATGCAATTTCTGTGTTTCATCGTCAATAAGAAGGTCCGAGGGATACAGTAAAACTGAAGGGAAGCATCGGAATCTAAAACTGGACTCACAGGAGAGGTTCAAATCATAGGAAGTTAGAGTGTCAGTCCTCTTTTACTTAAGTTGGCATTGTGCCTTTTGTGTTAAATTCGGATGCAATTTCTGTGTTTCATCGTCAATAAGAGGGTATAAGGGATACAGTAAACCTGAAGTGAAGCATCGGAATCTAAAACTGGTCTCACAGGAGAGGTTCAAATCATAGAAAGTTAGAGTGTCAGTCCTCTTGTACTTAAGTCGGCATTGTGCCTTTTGTATTAAATTCGGATGCTATTTCTGTGTTTCATCGTCAATTAGAAGGTCCAAGGGATACAGTAAACCTGAAGTGAAGCATCGGAATCTAAAACTGAACTCACAGGAGAGGTTCTAATCATAGAAAGTTAGACTGTCAGTCCTCTTGTACTTAAGTCGGCATTGTGCCATTTGTATTAAATTCGGATGCTATTTCTGAGTTTCATCGTCAATAAGAAGGTCCAAGGGATACAGTAAACCTGAAGTTAAGCATTGGAATCTAAAACTGGACTCACAGGAGAGGTTCAAATCATAGAAAGTTTGAGTGTCTGTCCTCTTGTACTTAGGTCGGCATTGTGACTTTTGTATTAAACTCGGATGCAATTTCTGTGTTTCATCGTCAATAAGAAGGTCCGAGGGATACAGTAAACCTGAAGTGAAGCATCGGAATCTAAAACTGGACTCACAGGAGAGGTTCAAATCATAGGAAGTTAAAGTGTCAGTCCTCTTGTACTTAAGTCGGCATTGTGCGTTTTGTGTTAAATTCGGATGCAATTTCTGTGTTTCATCGTCAATAAGAGGGTATAAGGGATACAGTAAACCTGAAGTGAAGCATCGGAACCTAAAACTGGTCTCACAGGAGAGGTTCAAATCATAGAAAGTTAGAGTGTCAGTCCTCTTGTACTTAAGTCGGCATTGTGCATTTTGTATTAAATTCGGATGCTATTTCTGTGTTTCATCGTCAATTAGAAGGTCCAAGGGATATAGTAAACCTGAAGTGAGGCATCGGAATCTAAAACTGGACTCACAGGAGGGGTTCTAATCAAAGAAAGTTAGAGTGTCAGTCCTCTTGTACTTAAGTCGACATTGTGCCTTTTGTATTAAATTCGAATGCAATTTCTGTGGTTCATCGTCAATAAGAAGGTCCAAGGGATACAGTAAACCTGAAGTGAAGCATCGGAATCTAAAAGTGTACTCACAGGAGAGGTTCAAATCATAGAAAGATAGAGTTTCAGTCCTCTTATACTTAAGTCGGCATTGTGCCTTTTGTATTAAATTCGGATGCAATTTTGTGTTTCATCGTCAATATGAAGGTCCAAGGGATACAGTAAACCTGAAGTGTAGCATCGGAATCTGAAACTGGACTCACAGGAGGGGTTCAAATCATAGAGAGTTAGAGTGTCAGTCCTCTTGTACTTAAGTCGGCATTGTGCCTTTTGTATTAAAATCGGATGCAATTTCTGTGTTTCATCGTCAATAAGAAGGTCCGAGGGACACAGTAAAACTGAAGTGAAGCATCGGAATCTAAAACTGGACTGACAGGAGAGGATCAAATCATAGAAAGTTAGAGTGTCAGTCCTCTTGTACTTAAGTCTGCATTGTGCCTTTTGTATTAAATTCGGATGCAATTTCTGTGTTTCATCGTCAATAAGAAGGTCGGAGGGATACAGTAAACCTGAAGTGAAGCATCGGAATCTAAAACTGGACTCACAGGAGAGGTTCAAATCATAGGAAGTTAGAGTGTCGGTCCTCTTTTACTTAAGTTGGCATTGTGCCTTTTGTGTTAAATTCGGATGCAATTTCTGTGTTTCATCGTCAATAAGAGGGTATAAGGGATACAGTAAACCTGAAGTGAAGCATCGGAATCTAAAACTGGTCTCACAGGAGAGGTTTCAATCATAGAAAGTTAGAGTGTCAGTCCTCTTGTACTTAAGTCGGCATTGTGCCTTTTGTATCAAATTCGGATGCTATTTCTGTGTTTCATCGTCAATTAGAAGGTCCAAGGGATACAGTAAACCTGAAGTGAAGCATCGGAATCTAAAACTGGACTCACAGGAGAGGTTCTAATCATAGAAAGTTAGAGTGTCAGTCCTCTTGTACTTAAGTCGGCATTGCGCCTTTTGTATTAAATTCAGATGCTATTTCTGAGTTTCATCGTCAATAAGAAGGTCCAAGGGATACAGTAAACCTGAAGTGAGGCATCGGAATCTAAAACTGGACTCGCAGGAGATGTTCAAATCATAGAAAGTTAGAGTGTCAGTAATCTTGTACTTAAGTCGGCATTGTGCCTTTTGTATTAAATTCGGATGCAATTTCTGTGTTTCTCGTCAATAGGAAGGTCCAAGGGATACAGTAAACCTGAAGTGAAGCATCGGAATCTAAAACTGGTCTCACAGGAGAGGTTTCAATCATAGAAAGTTAGAGTGTCAGTCCTCTTGTACTTAAGTCGGCATTGTGCCTTTTGTATCAAATTCGGATGCTATTTCTGTGTTTCATCGTCAATTAGAAGGTCCAAGGGATACAGTAAACCTGAAGTGAAGCATCGGAATCTAAAACTGGACTCACAGGAGAGGTTCTAATCATAGAAAGTTAGAGTGTCAGTCCTCTTGTACTTAAGTCGGCATTGTGCCTTTTGTATTAAATTCGAATGCTATTTCTGAGTTTCATCGTCAATAAGAAGGTCCAAGGGATACAGTAAACCTGAAGTGAGGCATCGGAATCTAAAACTGGACTCGCAGGAGATGTTCAAATCATAGAAAGTTAGAGTGTCAGTAATCTTGTACTTAAGTCGGCATTGGGCCTTTTGTATTAAATTCGGATGCAATTTCTGTGTTTCTCGTCAATAGGAAGGTCCAAGGGATACAGTAAACCTGAAGTGAAGCATCGGAATCTAAACCTGGACTCACAGGAGAGGTTCAAATCATAGAAAGTTAGAGTGTCAGTCCTCTTGTACTTTAGTCGGCATTGTGACTTTTGTATTAAAGTCGGATGCACTTTCTGTGTTTCATCGTCAATAAGAAGATCCAAGGGATACAGTAAACCTGAAGTGAAGCATCGGAATTTAAAACTGGACTCACAGGAGAGGTTCAAATCATAGAAAGTTTGAGTGTCAGTCCTCTTGTACTTAGGTCGGCATTGTGACTTTTGTATTAAACTCGGATGCAATTACTGTGTTTCATCGCCAATAAGAAGGTCGAAGGGGTACAGTAAACCTGAAGTGAAGCATCAGAATCTAAAACTGGACTCACAGGAGAGGTTCAAATCATAGATAGTTAGAGTGTCAGTTCTCTTGTACTTAAGTCGGCATTGTGCCTTTTGTATTAAATTCGTATGCAATTTTGTGTTTCATCGAAAATAACAAGGTAGAAGGGATACCGTAAACCTGAAGTGTAGCATCGGCATCTAAAACTGGACTCACAGGAGAGGGTCAAATCATAGAAAGTTAGAGTGTGAGTCCTCTTGCACTTAAGTCAGCATTGTGCCTTTTGTATTAAATTCGGATGCAATTTCTGTGTTTCATCATCAATAAGAAGGTCCAAGGAATACAGCAAAACTTATATGAAGCACCGAAATCTAAAACTGGACTCACAGGAGAGGATCAAATAATAGAAAGTTAGAGTGTCAGTCCTCTTGTACTTAAGTCGGCATTGTGCCTTTTGTATTAAATTCGGATGCAATTTCTGTGTTTCATCGTCAATAAGAAGGTCCGAGGGATACAGTAAACCTAAGTGAAGCATCGGAATCTAAAACTGGACTCACAGGAGAGGTTCAAATCATAGAAAGTTAGAGTGCCAGTCCTCTTGTACTTAAGTCGGCATTGTGCCTTTTGTATTAAATTCGGTGGCTATATCTGTGTTTCATCGTCAATTAGTAGGTCCAAGGGATATAGTAAACCTGAAGTGAAGCATCGGAATCTAAAACTGGACTCACAGGAGAGGTTCTAATCATAGAAAGTTAGAGTGTCAGTCCTCTTGTACTTAAGTCGACATTGTGACTTTTGTATTCAATTCGAATGCAATTTCTGTGGTTCATCGTCAGTAAGAAGGTCCATGGGATACAGTAAACCTGAAGTGAAGCATCGGAATCTAAAAGTGTACTCACAGGAGAGGTTCAAATCATAGAAAGATAGAGTTTCAGTCCTCTTATACTTAAGTCGGCATTGTGCCTTTTGTATTAAATTCGGATGCAATTTTGAAATTCATCGTCAATATGGAGGTCCAAGGGATACAGTAAACCTGAAGTGAAGCATCGGAATCTAAAACTGAACTCACAGGAGAGGTTCTAATCATAGAAAGTTAGAGTGTCAGTCCTCTTGTACTTAAGTCGGCATTGTGCCTTTTGTATTAAATTCGGATGCTATTTCTGAGTTTCATCGTCAATAAGAAGGTCCAAGGGATACAGTAAACCTGAAGTTAAGCATCGGAATCTATAACTGGACTAACAGGAGAGATTCAAATCATAGAAAGTTAGAGTGTCTGTCCTCTTGTACTTAGGTCGGCATTGTGCCTTTTGTATTAAATTCGGATGCAATTTCTGTGTTCCATCGTCAATCAGAAGGTCCAAGGGATACAGTAAACCTGATGTGAAGCATCGGAATCTAGAACTGGACTCACAGGAGAGGTTCAAATCATAGAACGTTGGAGTGTCAGTCCTCTTGAACTTAAGTCGGCATTGTGCCTTTTGTATTAAATTCGGATGCTATTTCTGAGTTTAATCGTCAATAAGAAGGTCCAAGGGACACAGTAAACCTGAAGTGAAGCATCGGAATTTAAAACTGGACTCACAGGAGAGGTTCAAATCATAGAAAGTTTGAGTGTCAGTCCTCTTGTACTTAGGTCGGCATTGTGACTTTTGTATTAAACTCGGATGCAATTTCTGTGTTTCATCGTCAATAAGAAGGTGCAAGGGGTACAGTATACCTGAAGTGAAGTATCAGAATCTAAAACTGGACTCACAGGAGAGGTTCAAATCATAGATAGTTAGAGTGTCAGTCCTCATGTACTTAAGTCGGCATTGTGCCTTTTGTATTAAATTCGGATGCTATTTCTGCGTTTCATCGTCAATTAGAAGGTCCAAGGGATATAGTAAACCTGAAGTGAAGCATCGGAATCTAAAACTGGACTCACAGGAGGGGTTCAAATCATAGAGAGTTAGAGTGTCAGTCCTCTTGTACATAAGTCGGAATTGTGCCTTTTGTATTAAAATCGGATGCAATTTCTGTGTTTCATCGTCAATAAGGAGGTCCAAGGGATACAGTAAAACTGAAGTGAAGCATCGGAATCTAAAACTGGACTGACAGGAGAGGATCAAATCATAGAAAGTTAAAGTGTCAGTCCTCTTGTACTTACGTCGGCATTGTGCCTTTTGTATTAAATTCGGATGCAATTTCTGTGTTTCATCGTCAATAAGAAGGTCCGAGGGATACAGTAAACCTGAAGTGAAGCATCGGAATCTGAAACTGGACTCACAGGAAAGGTTCAAATCATAGGAAGTTAGAGTGTCAGTCCTCTTTTACTTAAGTTGGCATTGTGCCTTTTGTGTTAAATTCGGATGCAATTTCTGTGTTTCATCGTCAATAAGAGGGTATAAGGGATACAGTAAACCTGAAGTGAAGCATCGGAATCTAAAACTGGTCTCACAGGAGAGGTTTCAATCATAGAAAGTTAGAGTGTCAGTCCTCTTGTACTTAAGTCGGCATTGTGCCTTTTGTATCAAATTCGGATGCTATTTCTGTGTTTCATCGTCAATTAGAAGGTCCAAGGGATACAGTAAACCTGAAGTGAAGCATCGGAATCTAAAACTGGACTCACAGGAGAGGTTCTAATCATAGAAAGTTAGAGTGTCAGTCCTCTTGTACTTAAGTCGGCATTGTGCCTTTTGTATTAAATTCGGATGCTATTTCTGAGTTTCATCGTCAATAAGAAGGTCCAAGGGATACAGTAAACCAGAAGTTAAGCATCGGAATCTAAAACTGGACTCACAGGAGAGGTTCAAATCATAGAAAGTTAGAGTCTCTGTCCTCTTGTACTTAGGTCGGCATTGTGCCTTTTGTATTAAATTCGGATGCAATTTCTGTGTTTCATCGTCAATCAGAAGGTCCAAGGGATACAGTAAACCTGAAGTGATGCATCGGAATCTAGAACTGGACTCACAGGAGAGGTTCAAATCATAGAACGTTAGAGTGTCAGTCCTCTTGAACTTAAGTCGGCATTGTGCCTTTTGTATTAAATTCGGATGCAATTCCTGTGTTTCATCGTCAATAAGAAGGTCCAAGGGATACAGTAAACCTGAAGTGAGGCAGCGGAATCCAAAAATGGACTCGCAGGAGATGTTCAAATCATAGAAAGTTAGAGTGTCAGTCCTCTTGTACTTAAGTCGGCATTGTGCCTTTTGTATTAATCTCGGATGTATTTTCTGTGTTTCATCGTCAATAAGAAGGTCCAAGGGATACAGTAAACCTGAAGTGTAGCATCGGAATCTAAAACTGGACTCACAGGAGAGGTTCAAATCATAGAAAGTTAGAGTGTCAGTCCTCTTGTACTTAAGTCGGCATTGTGCCTTTTGTATTAAATTCGGATGCAATTTCTGTGTTTCATCGTCAATAAGAAGGTCCAAGGGATAAAGTAAACCTGAAGTTCGGAATCTAAAACTGGACTCACAGGAGAGGTTCAAATCATAGTATGTTAGAGTGTCAGTCCTCTTGAACTTAAGTCGGCAGTGTGATTTTTGTATTACATTCGGATGCAATTTCTGTGTTTCATCGTCAATAAAAAGGTCCAAGGGATACAGTAAACCTGAAGTGAGGCAGCGGAATCCAAAAATGGACTCGCAGGAGATGTTCAAATCATAGAAAGTTAGAGTGTCAGTCCTCTTGTACTTAAGTCGGCATTGTGCCTTTTGTATTAATCTCGGATGTATTTTCTGTGTTTCATCGTCAATAAGAAGGTCCAAGGGATACAGTAAACCTGAAGTGTAGCATCGGAATCTAAAACTGGACTCACAGGAGAGGTTCAAATCATAGAAAGTTAGAGTGTCAGTCCTCTTGTACTTAAGTCGGCATTGTGCCTTTTGTATTAAATTCGGATGCTATTTCTGTGTTTCATCGTCAATTAGAAGGTCCAAGGGATATAGTAAACCTAAAGTGAAGCATCGGAATCTAAAACTGGACTCACAGGAGGGGTTCAAATCATAGAGAGTTAGAGTGTCAGTCCTCTTGTACTTAAGTCGGAATTGTGCCTTTTGTATTAAAATCGGATGCAATTTCTGTGTTTCATCATCAATAAGAAGGTCCAAGGGATACAGTAAAACTGAAGTGAAGCATCGGAATCTAAAACTGGACTGACAGGAGAGGATCAACTCATAGAAAGTTAGAGTGTCAGTCCTCTTGTACTTACGTCGGCATTGTGCCTTTTGTATTAAATTCGGATGCAATTTCTGTGTTTCATCGTCAATAAGAAGGTCCGAGGGATACAGTAAACCTGAAGTGAAGCATCGGAATCTAAAACTGGACTCACAGGAAAGGTTCAAATCATAGGAAGTTAGAGTGTCAGTCCTCGTTTACTTAAGTTGGCATTGTGCCTTTTGTGTTAAATTCGGATGCAATTTCTGTGTTTCATCGTCAATAAGAGGGTATAAGGGATACAGTAAACCTGAAGTGAAGCATCGGAATCTAAAACTGGTCTCACAGGAGAGGTTTCAATCATAGAAAGTTAGAGTGTCAGTCCTCTTGTACTTAAGTCGGCATTGTGCCTTTTGTATCAAATTCGGATGCTATTTCTGTGTTTCATCGTCAATTAGAAGGTCCAAGGGATACAGTAAACCTGAAGTGAAGCATCGGAATCTAAAACTGGACTCACAGGAGAGGTTGTAATCATAGAAAGTTAGAGTGTCAGTCCTCTTGTACTTAAGTCGGCATTGTGCATTTTGTATTAAATTCGGATGCTATTTCTGAGTTTCATCGTCAATAAGAAGGTCCAAGGGATACAGTAAACCAGAAGTTAAGCATCGGAATCTAAAACTGGACTCACAGGAGAGGTTCAAATCATAGAAAGTTAGAGTCTCTGTCCTCTTGTACTTAGGTCGGCATTGTGCCTTTTGTATTAAATTCGGATGCAATTTCTGTGTTTCATCGTCAATCAGAAGGTCCAAGGGATACAGTAAACCAGAAGTGATGCATCGGAATCTAGAACTGGACTCACAGGAGAGGTTCAAATCATAGAAAGTTAGAGTGTCAGTCCTCTTGTACTTAAGTCGGCATTGTGCCTTTTGTATTAATCTCGGATGTATTTTCTGTGTTTCATCGTCAATAAGAAGGTCCAAGGGATACAGTAAACCTGAAGTGTAGCATCGGAATCTAAAACTGGACTCACAGGAGAGGTTCAAATCATAGAAAGTTAGAGTGTCAGTCCTCTTGTACTTAAGTCGGCATTGTGCCTTTTGTATTAAATTCGGATGCAATTTCTGTGTTTCATCGTCAATAAGAAGGTCCAAGGGATAAAGTAAACGTGAAGTTCGGAATCTAAAACTGGACTCACAGGAGAGGTTCAAATCATAGTATGTTAGAGTGTCAGTCCTCTTGAACTTAAGTCGGCAGTGTGATTTTTGTATTACATTCGGATGCAATTTCTGTGTTTCATCGTCAATAAAAAGGTCCAAGGGATACAGTAAACCTGAAGTGAAGCATCGGAATCTAAAACTGGACTCGCAGGTGAGGTTCAAATCATAGAAAGTTAGTGTGTCAGTCCTCTTGTACTTAAGTCGGCATTGTGAGTTTTGTATTAAATTCGGATGCAATTTCTGTGTTTCATCGTCAATAAGAAGGTCCAAGAGATACAGTAAAAATGAAGTGAAACATCGGAATCTAAAATTGGACTCACAGGAGAGGTTCAAATCATAGAAAGTTAGAGTGTCAGTCCTTTTGTACTTAAGTTGACATTGTGCCTTCTGTATTAAATTCGAATTCAATTTCTGTGTTTCATCGTCAATAAGAAGGTCCAAGGGATACAGTAAACATGATGTGAGGCATCGGAATGTAAAACTGGACTTCCAGGAGATGTTCAAATCATAGAAAGTCAGAGTGCCAGTCCTTTTGTACTTAAGTGGGCATTGTGCCTTTTGTATTAAATTCGGATGCAATTTCTGTGTTTCATCGTCATTAAGAAGGTCCAAGGGATACAGTAAACCTGAAGTGTAGCATCGGAATCTAAAACTGGACTCACAGGACCGGTTTAATCATAGAAAGTTAGAGTGTCAGTCCTCTTGTACTTAAGTCGGCATTGTGCCTTTTGTATTAAATTCGGATGCAATTTCTGTGCGTCATGGTCAATAAGAAGGTCCAAGGGATACAGTAAACCTGATGTGAAGCATCGGAATCTAAAACTGGACTCACAGGAGGGGTTCAAATCATAGAACGTTAGAGTGTCAGTCCTCTTGCCCTTAAGTCGGCCTTGTGCCTTTTGTTTTAAATTCGGATGCAATTTCTGTGTCTCATCGTCAATAAGAAGGTCCAAGGGATAAAGTAAACCTGAAGTTCGGAATCTAAAACTGTACTCGCAGGAGAGGTTCAAATCATAGAAAGTTAGAGTGTCAGTCCTCTTGTACTTAAGTCGGCATTGTGCCTTTTGTAATAAATTCGGATGCTATTTCTGTGTTTCATCGTCAATTAGAAGGTCGAAGGGATACAGTAAACCTGAAGTGAAGCATCGGAATCTAAAACTGGACTCACAGGAGAGGTTCAAATCATAGAAAGTTAGAGTGTCAGTCCTCTTGAACTTAAGTCAGCAATGTGCCTTTTGTATTAAATTCGGGTGCAATTTCTGTGTTTCATCGTCAATAAGAAGGTCCAAGGGATACAGTAAACCTGAAGTGAGGCATCGGAATCTAAAACTGGACTCGCAGGAGATGTTCAAATCATAGAAAGTTAGAGTGCCAGTCTTCTTGTACTTGAGTCGGCATTGTGCCTTTTGTATTAAATTCGGATGCAATTTTTGTGTTTCTCGTCAATAGGAAGGTCCAAGGGATACAGTAAACCTGAAGTGAAGCATCGGAATTTAAACCTGGACTCACAGGAGAGGTCAAATCATAGAAAGTTAGAGTGTCAGTCCTCTTGTACTTTATTCGGCATTGTGACTTTTGTATTAAATTCGGATGCAATTTCTGTGTTTCATCGTCAATAAGAAGATCCAAGGGATACAGTAAACCTGAAGTGAAGCATCGGAATTTAAAACTGGACTCACAGGAGAGGTTCAAATCATAGAAAGTTTGAGTGTCAGTCCTCTTGCACTTAGGTCGGCATTGTGACTTTTGTATTAAACTCGGATGCAATTTCTGTGTCTCATCGTCAATAAGAAGGTCCAAGGGGTACAGTAAACCTGAAGTGAAGCATCAGAATCTAAAACTGGACTCACAGGAGAGGTTCAAATCGTAGATAGTTAGTGTGTCAGTTCTCTTGTACTTAAGTCGGCATTGTGCCTTTTGTATTAAATTCGTATGCAATTTTGTGTTTCATCGTCAATAACAAGGTCCAAGGGATACCGCAAACCTGAAGTGTAGCATCGGCATCTAAAACTGGACTCACAGGAGAGGTTCAAATCATAGAAAGTTTGAGTGTCAGTCCTCTTGTACTTAGGTCGGCATTGTGACTTTTGTATTAAACTCCGATGCAATATCTGTGTTTCATCGTCAATAAGAGGGTATAAGGGATACAGTAAACCTGAAGTGAAGTATCGGAATCTAAAACTGGTCTCACAGGAGAGGTTCAAATCATAGAAAGTTAGAGTGTCAGTCCTCCTGTACTTAAGTCGGCATTGTGCCTTTTGTATTAAATTCGGATGCTATTTCTGTGTTTCATCGTCAATTAGAAGGTCCAAGGGATACAGTAAACCTGAAGTGAAGCATCGGAATCTAAAACTGGACTCACAGGACAGGTTCTAATCATAGAAAGTTAGAGTGTCAGTCCTCTTGTACTTAAGTCGACATTGTGCCTTTTGTATTAAAATCGGATGCAATTTCTGTGTTTCATCGTCAATAAGAAGGTCCAAGGGATACAGTAAAACTGAAGTGAAGCATCGGAATCTAGAACTGGACTCACAGGAGAGGTTCAAATCATAGAAAGTTAGAGTGTCAGTCCTCTTGTACTTAAGTCGGCATTGTGCCTTTTGTATTAATCTCGGATGTATTTTCTGTGTTTCATCGTCAATAAGAAGGTCCAAGGGATACTGGAAAATTGAAGTGAAGCATCGGAATCTAAAACTGGAATCACAGGAGAGGTTCAAATCATAGGAATTTAGAGTGTCAGTCCTCCTGTACTTAAGTCGGCATTGTGCCTTTTGTGTTAAATTCGGATGCAACTTCTGTGTTTCGTCGTCAATAAGAGGGTATAAGGGATACAGTAAACCTGAAGTGAAGCATCGGAATCTAAAACTGGTCCCACAGGAGAGGTTCAAATCATAGAAAGGTAGAGTGTCAGTCCTCTTGTACTTAAGTCGGCATTGTGCCTTTTGTATTAAATTCAGATGCTATTTATGTGTTTCATCGTCAATTAGAAGGTCCAAGGGATACAGTAAACCTGAAGTGAAGCATCGGAATCTAGAACTGGACTCACAGGAGAGGTTCTAATCATTGAAAATTAGAGTGTCAGTCCTCTTGTACTTAAGTCGACATTGTGCCTTTTGTATTAAATTCGAATGCAATTTCGGTGGTTCATCGTCAATAAGCAGGTCCAAGGGATACAGTAAACCTGAAGTGAAGCATCGGAATCTAAAACTGTACTCACAGGAGAGGTTCAAATCATTGAAAGATAGAGTTTCAGTCCTCTTATATTTAAATCGGCATTGTGCCTTTTGTATTAAATTAGGACGCAATTTTGTGTTTCATCGTCAATAAGAAGGACCAAGGGATACAGTAAACCTGAAGTGTAGCATCGGAATCTGAAACTGGACTCACAGGAGAGGTTCAAATCATAGAGAGTTAGAGTGTCAGTCCTCTTGTACTTAAGTCGGCATTGTGCCTTTTGTATTAAAATCGGATGCAATTTCTGTGTTTCATCGTCAATAAGAAGGTCCAAGAGATACAGTAAAACTTAAGTGATGCATCGGAATCTAAAACTGGACTCACAGGAGAGGTTCAAATCATAGAAAGTTAGAGTGTCAGTCCTCTTGTACTTAAGTCGGCATTGTGCCTTTTGTATTGATCTCGGATGTATTTTCTGTGTTTCATCGTCAATAAGAAGGTCCAAGGGATACAGTAAACCTGAAGTGTGGCATCGGAATCTAAAACTGGACTCACAGGAGAGGTTCAAATCGTAGAAAGTTAGAGTGTCAGTCCTCTAGTACTTAAGTCGGCATTGCGCCTTTTGTTTTAAATTCGGATGCTATTTATGTGTTTCATCGTCAATAAGAAGGTCCAAGGGTTACACTAAACCTGAAGTGAAGCATCGGAATCCAAAACTGGACTCACAGGAGAGGTTCAAATCAAAGAAAGTTAGAGTGTCAGTCCTCTTGTACTTAGGTCGGCATTGTGACATTTGTATTAAATTCGGGTGTAATTTCTGTTTTTCATCGTCAATAAGAAGGTCCAAGGGATACAGTAAACCTGAAGTGAAGCATCGGAATCTAAAACTGGACTCACAGGAGAGGTTCAAATCATAAAAAAGTTAGAGTGTCAGTCCTCTTGAACTTAAGTCGGCAGTGTGCCTATTGTATTAAATTCGGATGCAATTTCTGTGTTTCATCGTCAATAAGAAGGTCCAAGAGTTACAGTAAACCTGAAGTGAGGCATCGGAATCTGAAACTGGACTCGCAGGAGATGTTCAAATCATAGAAAGTTAGAGTGTCAGTCCTCTGTACTTAAGTCGGCATTGTGCCTTTTGTATTAATTTCGGATGCAATTTCTGTGATTCATCGTCATTAAGAAGGTCCAAGGGATACAGTAAACCTGAAGTGTAGCATCGGAATCTAAAACTGGACTCACAGGACAGGTTCAAATCATAGAAAGTTAGAGTGTCAGTCCTCTTGTACTTAAGTCGGCATTGTGCCTTTTGTATTAAATTCAGATGCAATTTATGTTTTTCATCGTCAATAAGAAGGTCCTAGGGATACAGTAAACCTGAAGTGAAGCATCGGAATCTAAAACTGGACTTACAGGAGAGGTTCAAATCATAGAACGTTAGAGTGTCAGTCCACTTGTACTTAAGTCGGCATTGTGCCTTTTGTATTAATATCGGATGCAATTTTCTGTGTTTCATCGTCAATAAGAAGGTCCAGGGGATACAGTAAACCTGAAGTGAAGCATCGGAATCTAAAACTGGACTCACAGGAGATGTTCAAATCATGAAATGTTATAGTGTCAGTCCTCTTGAACTTAAGTCGGCAGTGTGCCTTTTGTATGAAATTCGGATGCTATTTCTGTGCTCTTGTACTTAAGGCGGCATTGCGCCTTTTGTATTGAATTTGGATGCAATATCTGTCTTTCATCGTCAACAAGAAGGTCCAAGGGATACAGTAAACCTGATGGGAAGCATCGGAATCTAAAACTGGACTCACAGGAGAGGTTCAAACCATAGAAAGTTAGAGTGTCAGTCATCTTCAACTTAAGTCGGCAGTGTGCCTTTTGTATTAATTTCGGATGCAATTTCTGTGTTTCATCGTCAATAAGAAGGTCCAAGGGATACAGTAAACCTGAAGTGAAGCATCGGAATCTAAAACTGGACTCGCAGGAGAGGTTCAAATCATAGAAAATTAGAGTGTCAGTCCTTTTGTACTTAAGGCGGCAGTGTGCTTTTTGTATTAAATTCGGATGCAATTTCTGTGTTTCATCGTCAATAAGAAGGTCCAAGGCATACAGTAAAATTGAAGTGAGGCATCGCAATCTAAAACTGGACTCGCAGGAGAAGTTCAAATCATAGAAAGTTAGAGTGTCTGTCCTCTTGTACTTAAGTCGTCATTGTGCCATTTGTATTAAATTCAGATGCAATTTCTGTGTTTCATCGTCAATAAGAAGATCCAAGAGATACAGTAAACCTGAAGTGAAGTATCGGAATCTAAAACTGGACTCACAGGAGGGGTTCAAATCATAAAAAATTAGAGCGTCAGTCCTCTTGTACTTAAGTCGGCATTGTGCCTTTTGTATTAAATTCGGATGCAATTTCTGTGTTTCATCGTCAATAAGAAGGTCCAAGGGATACAGTAAACCTGAAGTGAAGCATCGGAATCTGAAACTGGACTCACAGGAGAGGTTGAAATCATAGAAAGTTGAAGAGTCAGTCCTCTTGTACTAAAGTCGGGATTGTGCCTTTTGTATTAAATTGGGATGCAATTTCTGTGTTTCATCGTCAATAAGAAGGTCCAAGGGATACAGCAAACCTGACGTGAAGCATCGGAATCTAAAACTGGACTCACAGGAGAGGTTCAAATCATGGAAAGTTATAGTGTCAGTCCTCTTGAACTTAAAACGGCAGTGTGCCTTTTGTATGAGATTCGGATGCAATTTCTGTGCTCTTGTACTTAAGTCGGCATTGCGCCTTTTGTATTGATTTCGGATGCAATTTCTGTGTTTCATCGTCAATAAGAAGGTCCAAGAGATACAGTAAACCTGAAGTGAAGCATCGGAATCTAAAACTGGACTCACAGGAGGGGTTCAAATCATAAAAAATTAGAGCGTAAGTCCTCTTGTACTTAAGTCGGCATTGTGCCTTTTGTATTAAATTCGGATGCAATTTCTGTGTTTCATCGTCAATAAGAAGGTCCAAGGGATACAGTAAATCTGAAGTGAAGCATCGGAATCTGAAACTGGACTCACAGGAGAGGTTCAAATCATAGAAAGTTAGAGTGTCAGTCCTCTTGTACTTAAGTCGCCATTGTGCCTTTTGTGTTAAATTCGGATGCAATTTCTGTGTTTCATCGTCAATAAGAAGGTCCAAGGGATACAGTAAACCTGAAGTGAAGGACTGGAATCTGAAACTGGACTCACAGGAAAGGTTCAAATCATAGAATGTTAGAGTGTCAGTCCTCTTGTACTTAAGTCGGCATTGTGCCTTTTGTATTAATTTCGGATGCAATTTCTGTGTTTCATCGTCAATTAGAAGGTCCAAGGAATACAGTAAACCTCAAGTGAAGCATCGGAATCTAAAACTGGACTCACAGGAGGGGTTCAAATCATAAAAAATTAGAACGTCAGTCCTTTTGTACTTAAGTCGGCATTGTGCCTTTTGTATTAAATTCGGATGCAATTTCCGTGTTTCATCGTCAATAAGAAGGTCCAAGGGATACAGTAAATCTGAAGTGAAGCATCGGAATCTGAAACTGGACTCACAAGAGAGGTTCAAATCATAGAGTGTCAGTCCTCTTGTACTTAAGTCGGAATTGTGCCTTTTGTATTAATTTCGGATGCAATTTCTGTGTTTCATCGTGAATTAGAAGGTCCAAGGGATACAGTAAACCTGAAGTGAAGCATCGGAATCTAAAACTGGACCAACAATAGAGGTTCAAATCATTGAAAGTTAGAGTGTCAGTCCTCTTGTGCTTAAGTCGGCATTGTGTTTTTAGTATTAAATTCGGATGCAATTTATGTGTTTCATCGTCAATAAGAAGGTCCAAGGGATACAGTATACCTGAAGTGAAGCGTCCGAATCTAAAACTGGACTCACACGAGAGGTTCAAATCATAGAAAGTTAGAGTGTCTGTCCTCTTGTACGTAAGTCAGCATTGTGAATTTTGTATTAAATTCGGATGCAATTTCTGTGTTTCATCATCAATAAGAAGGACCAAGTTATACAGTAAACCTGAAGTGAAGCATCGGAATCTAAAACTTGACTCGCAGGAGAGGTTCAAATCATTGAAAGTTAGAGTGACAGTCCTCTAGTACGTAAGTCGGCATTGCACCTTTTCTATTAAATTCGGATGCAATATCTGTGTTGAATCGTCAACAAGAAGGTCCAAGGCATACAGTAAACCTGATGTGAAGCATTGGAATCTAAAACACACCTCACAGGAGAGGTTCAAATCATAGAGAGTTAGAGTGTGAGTCCTCTTGTACTTAAGTCGGCAATGTGCCTTTTGTATTAAATTCGGATGCAATTTCTCCGTCTCATCGTCAATAAGAAGGTCCAAGGGATACAGTAAACCTGAAGTGTAGCATCGGAATCTAAAACTGGACTCACAGGAGAGGTTCAAATCATAGAAAGTTAGAGTGTCTGTCCTCTTGTACGTAAGTCGGCATTGTGAATTTTGTATTAAATTCGGATGCAATTTCTGTGTTCCATCGTCAATAAGAAGGTCCAAGGGATACAGTAAACCTGAAGTGAAGCACTGGAATCTGAAACTGGATTCACAGGAGAGGTTCAAATCATAGAATGTTAGAGTGTCAGTCCTCTTGTACTTAAGTCGGCATTGTGCCTTTTGTATTAATTTCGGATGCAATTTCTGTGTTTCATCGTCAATTAGAAGGTCCAAGGAATACAGTAAACCTGAAGTGAAGCATCGGAATCTAAAACTGGACTCACAGGAGGGGTTCAAATCATAAAAAATTAGAGCGTCAGTCCTTTTGTACTGAAGTCGGCATTGTGCCCTATGTATTAAATTCGGATGCAATTTCCGTGTTTCATCGTCAATAAGAAGGTCCAAGGGATACAGTAAGTCTGAAGTGAAGCATCGGAATCTGAAACTGGACTCACAGGAGAGGTTCAAATCATAGAATGTTAGAGTGTCAGTCCTCTTGTACTTAAGTCGTCATTGTGCCTTTTGTATTAATTTCGGATGCAATTTCTGTGTTTCATCGTCAATTAGAAGGTCCAAGGGATACAGTAAACCTGAAGTGAAGCATCGGAATCTAAAACTGGACTCACAGGAGGGGTTCAAATCATAAAAAATTAGAAGGTCAGTCCTCTTGTACTTAAGTCGGCATTGTGCCTTTTGTATTAAATTCGGATGAAATTTCCGTGTTTCATCGTCAATAGGAAGGTCCAAGGGATACAGTAAGTCTGAAGTGAAGCATCGGAATCTGAAACTGGACTCACAGGAGAGGTTCAAATCATAGAATGTTAGAGTGTCAGTCCTCTTGCACTTAAGTCGGCATTGTGCCTTTTGTATTAATTTCGGATGCAATTTCTGTGTTTCATCGTCAATTAGAAGGTCAAAGGGATACAGTAAACCTGAAATGAAGCATCGGAATCTAAAACTGGACTAACAATAGATTTTCATATCATTGAAAGTTAGAGTGTCAGTCCTCTTGTACTTAAGTCGGCATTGTGTCTTTTGTATTAAATTCGGATGCAATTTCTGTGTTTCATCGTCAATAAGAAGGTACAAGGGGTACAGTAAACCTGAAGTGAAGCATCCGAATCTAAAACTGGACTCACACGAGAGGTTCAAATCATAGAACGTTAGAGTGTCAGTCCTCTTGTACTTAAGTCGCCATTGTGCCTTTTGTGTTAAATTCGGTTGCAATTTCTGTGTTTCATCATCAATAACAAGGACCAAGTTATACAGTAAACCTGAAGTGAAGCATCGGAACCTAAAACTTGACTCACAGGAGAGGTTCAAATCATTGAATGTTATAGTGTCAGTCCTCTTGAACTTAAGTCGGCAGTGTGCCTTTTGTATGAAATTCGGATGCTATTTCTGTGCTCTTGTACTTAAGTCGGCATTGCGCCTTTTGTATTGAATTTGGATGCAATATCTGTCTTTCATCGTCAACAAGAAGGTCCAAGGGATACAGTAAACCTGATGGGAAGCATCGGAATCTAAAACTGGACTCACAGGAGTGGTTCAAACCATAGAAAGTTAGAGTGTCAGTCCTCTTCAACTTAAGTCGGCAGTGTGCCTTTTGTATTAATTTCGGATGCAATTTCTGTGTTTCATCGTCAATAAGAAGGTCCAAGGGATACAGTAAACCTGAAGTGAAGCATCGGAATCTAAAACTGGACTCGCAGGAGAGGTTCAAATCATAGAAAATTAGAGTGGCTGTCCTTTTGTACTTAAGGCGGCAGTGTGCTTTTTGTATTAAATTCGGATGCAATTTCTGTGTTTCATCGTCAATAAGAAGGTCCAAGGGATACAGTAAACTTGAAGTGAGGCATCGCAATCTAAAACTGGACTCGCAGGAGAAGTTCAAATCATAGAAAGTTAGAGTGTCTATCCTCTTGTAGTTAAGTCGTCATTGTGCCATTTGTATTAAATTCAGATGCAATTTCTGTGTTTCATCGTCAATAAGAAGATCCAAGAGATACAGTAAACCTGAAGTGAAGTATCGGAATCTAAAACTGGACTCACAGGAGGGGTTCAAATCATAAAAAGTTAGAGCGTCAGTCCTCTTGTACTTAAGTTGGCATTGTGCCTTTTGTATTAAATTCGGATGCAATTTCTGTGTTTCATCGTCAATAAGAAGGTCCAAGGGATACAGTAAACCTGAAGTGAAACATCGGAATCTGAAACTGGACTCACAGGAGAGGTTCAAATCATAGAATGTTAGAGTGTCAGTCCTCTTGTACTTAAGTCGGCATTGTGCCTTTTGTATTAAATTCGGATGTAATTTCTGTGTTTCATCGTCAATTAGAGGGTCCAAGGGATACAGTGAACCTGAAGTGAAGCATCGGAATCTAAAACTGGACTCACAATAGAGGTTCAAATCATTGAAAGTTAGAGTGTCAGTCCTCTTGTTCTTAAGTCGGCATTGTGTTTTTTGTATTAAATTCGAATGCAATTTCTGTGTCTCATCGTCAATAAGAAGGTCCAAGGGATTCAGAAAACCTGAAGTGAAGCATCGGAATGTAAAACTGGACACACAGGAGATTTTCAAATCATAGAAAGTTAGAGTGTCAGTCCTCTTGTACTTAAGTCGGCATTGTGCCTTTTGTATTAAATTCGGATGCAATTTCTGTGTTTCATCGTCAATAAGAAGGTCCAAGGGATACAATAAACCTGATGCGAAGCACTGGAATCTGAACCTGGACTCACAGGAGAGGTTCAAATCATAGAATGTTGAAGAGTCAGTCCTCTTGTACTAAAGTCGGGATTGTGCCTTTTGTATTAAATTGGGATGCAATTTCTGTTTTTCATCGTCAATAAGAAGGTCCAAGGGATACAGCAAACCTGACGTGAAGCATCAGAATCTAAAACTGGCCTCACAGGAGAGGTTCAAATCATGGAAAGTTATAGTGTCAGTCCTCTTGAACTTAAAACGGCAGTGTGCCTTTTGTATGAGATTCGGATGCTATTTCTGTGCTCTTGTACTTAAGTCGGCATTGCGCCTTTTGTATTGAATTCGGATGCAATTTCTGTGTTTCATCGTCAATAAGAAGGTACAAGAGTTACAGTAAACCTGAAGTGAAGCATCGGAATCTAAAACTGGATTCACAGGAGGGGTTCAAATCATAAAAAATTAGAGCGTAAGTCCTCTTGTACTTAAGTCGGCATTGTGCCTTTTGTATTAAATTCGGATGAAATTTCTGTGTTTCATCGTCAATAAGAAGGTCCAAGGGATACAGTAAATCTGAAGTGAAGCATCGGAATCTGAAACTAGACTCACAGGAGAGGTTCAAATCATAGAGTGTCAGTCCTCTTGTACTTAAGTCGGCATTGTGTTTTTTGTATTAAATTCGGATGCAATTTATGTGTTTCATCGTCAATAAGAAGGTCAAAGGGATACAGTGTACCTGAAGTGAAGCATCCGAATCTAAAACTGGACTCACACGAGAGGTTCAAATCATAGAAAGTTAGAGTGTCAGTCCTCTTGTACTTAAGTCGCCATTGTGCCTTTTGTGTTAAATTCGGATGCAATTTCTGTGTTTCATCGTCAATTAGAAGGTCCAAGGAATACAGTAAACCTGAAGTGAAGCATCGGAATCTAAAACTGGACTCACAGGAGGGGTTCAAATCATAAGAAAATAGAACGTCAGTCCTTTTGTACTTAAGTCGGCATTGTGCCTTTTTATTAAATTCGAATGCAATTTCCGTGTTTCATCGTCAATAAGAAGGTCCGAGGGATACAGTAAATCTGAAGTGAAGCATCGGAATCTGAAACTGGACTCACAGGAGAGGTTCAAATCATAGAGTGTCAGTCCTCTTGTACTTAAGTCGGAATTGTGCCTTTTGTATTTATTTCGGATGCAATTTCTGTGTTTCATCGTCAATTAGAAGGTCCAAGGGATACAGTAAACCTGAAGTGAAGCATCGGAATCTAAAACTGGACCAACAATAGAGGTTCAAATCATTGAAAGTTAGAGTGTCAGTCCTCTTGTGCTTAAGTCGGCATTGTGTTTTTAGTATTAAATTCGGATGCAATTTATGTGTTTCATCGTCAATAAGAAGATCCAAGGGATACAGTATACCTGAAGTAAAGCATCCGAATCTAAAACTGGACTCACACGAGAGGTTCAAATCATAGAAAGTTAGAGTGTCAGTCCTCTTGTATTTAAGTCGCCATTGTGCCTTTTGTGTTAAATTCTGATGCAATTTCTGTGTTTCATCATCAATAAGAAGGACCAAGTTATACAGTAAACCTGAAGTGAAGCATCGGAATCTAAAACTTGACTCGCAGGAGAGGTTCGAATCATTGAAAGTTAGAGTGACAGTCCTCTAGTACTTAAGTCGGCATTGCGCCTTTTGTATTAAATTCGGATGCAATATCTGTGTTGCATCGTCAACAAGAAGGTCCAAGGCATACAGTAAACCTGATGTGAAGCATTGGAATCTAAAACTCACCTCACAGGAGAGGTTCAAATCATAGAGAGTTAGAGTGTGAGTCCTCTTGATCTTAAGTCGGCAATGTGCCTTTTGTATTAAATTCGGATGCAATTTCTCCGTTTCATCGTCGATAAGAAGGTCCAAGGGATACAGTAAACCTGAAGTGTAGCATCGGAATCAGAAACTGGACCCACAAGAGAGGTTCAAATCATAGAAAGTTAGAGTGTCTGTCCTCTTGTACGTAAGTCGGCATTGTGAATTTTGTATTAAATTCGGATGCAATTTCTGTGTTTCATCGTCAATAAGAAGGTCCAAGGGATACAGTAATTCTGAAGTGAAGCACTGGAATCTGAAACTGGATTCACAGGAGAGGTTCAAATCATAGAATGTTAGAGTGTCAGTCCTCTTGTACTTAAGTCGGCATTGTGCCTTTTGTATTAATTTCGGATGCAATTTCTGTGTTTCATCGTCAATTAGAAGGTCCAAGGAATACAGTAAACCTGAAGTGAAGCATCGGAATCTAAAACTGGACTCACAGGAGGGGTTCAAATCATAAAGAATTGGAGCGTCAGTCCTTTTGTACTGAAGTCGGCATTGTGCCTTTTGTATTAAATTCGGATGCAATTTCCGTGTTTCATCGTCAATAAGAAGGTCCAAGGGATACAGTAAGTCTGAAGTGAAACATCGGAATCTGAAACTGGACTCACAGGAGAGGTTCAAATCATAGAATGTTAGAGTGTCAGTCCTCTTGTACTTAAGTCGGCATTGTGCCTTTTGCATTAATTTCGGATGCAATTTCTGTGTTTCATCGTCAATTAGAAGGTCCAAGGGATATAGTAAACCTGAAATGAAGCATCGGAATCTAAAACTGGACTAACAATAGAGGTTCATATCATTGAAAGTTAGAGTGTCAGTCCTCTTGTACTTAAGTCGGCAATGTGTCTTTTGTATTAAATTCGGATGCAATTTCTGTGTTTCATCGTCAATAAGAAGGTACAAGGGATACAGTAAACCTGAAGTGAAGCATCCGAATCTAAAACTGGACTCACACGAGAGGTTCAAATCATAGAACGTTAGAGTGTCAGTCCTCTTGTACTTAAGTCGCCATTGTGCCTTTTGTGTTAAATTCGGTTGCAATTTCTGTGTTTCATCATCAATAACAAGGACCAAGTTATACAGTAAACCTGAAGCGAAGCATCGGAACCTAAAACTTGACTCACAGGAGAGGTTCAAATCATTGAAAGTTAGAGTGCCAGTCCTCTAGTACTTAAGTCGGCATTGCGCCTTTTGTATTAAATTCAAATGCAATATCTGTGTAGCATCGTCAACAAGAAGGTCCAAGGGATACAGTAAACCTGAAGTGAAGCACCGGAATCTGAAACTGGACTCACAGGAGAGGTTCAAATCATAGAAAGTTAGAAAGTCAGTCCTCTTGTACTTAAACGGCATTGTGCCTTTTGTATTACATTGAGATGCAATTTCTGTGTTTCATCATCAATAGGAAGGTCCAAGGGATACAGCAAACCTGAAGTGAAGCATCGGAATCTAAAACTGGACTCACAATAGAGGTTCAAATCATTGAAAGTTAAAGTGTCAGTCCTCTTGTTCTTTAGTCGGCATTGTGTTTTTTGTATTAAATTCGGATGCAATTTCTGTGTTTCATCGTCAATAAGAAGGTCCAAGGGATACAGTAAACCTGAAGTGAAGCATCCGAATCTAAAACTGGACACACAGGAGAGTTTCAAATCATAGAAAGTTAGAGTGTCAGTCCTCTTGTACTTAAGTCGGCATTGTGTCTTTTGTATTAAATTTGGATGCAATTTCTGTGTTTCATCGTCAACAAGAAAGTCGAAGGGATACAATAAACCTGATGCGAAGCACTGGAATCTGAACCTGGACTCACAGGAGAGGTTCAAATCATAGAAAGTTGAAGAGTCAGTCCTCTTGTACTAAAGTCGGGATTGTGCCTTTTGTATTAAATTGGGATGCAATTTCTGTGTTTCATCGTCAATAAGAAGGTCCAAGGGATACAGTAAACCTGAAGTGTAGCATCGGAATCTAAAACTGGACTCACAGGAGAGGTTCAAATCATAGAAAGTTAGAGTGTCTGTCCTCTTGTACGTAAGTCATCATTGTGCCTTTTGTATTAAATTCGGATGCAATTTCTGTGTTTCATCGTCAGTAAGAAGGTCCAAGGGATACAGTAAACCTGGGGTGAAGCACTGGAATCTGTAACTGGACTCACAGGAGAGGTTCAAATCATAGAATGTCAGAGTGTCAGTCCTCTTGTACTTAAGTCGGCATTGTGCCTTTTGTATCAATTTCGGATGCAATTTCTGTGTTTCATCGTCAATTAGAAGGTCCAAGGGATACAGTAAACCTGAAGTGAAGCATGGGAATCTAAAACTGGACTCACAGGAGGGGTTCAAATCATAAAAAATTAGAGCGTCAGTCCTCTTGTACTTAAGTCGGCATTGTGATTTTTGTATTAATTTCGGATGCAATTTCTGTGTTTCATCGTCAATTAGAAGGTCCAAGGGATACAGTAAACCTGAAGTGAAGCATCGGAATCTAAAACTGGACTAACAATAGAGGTTCATATCATTGAAAGTTAGAGTGTCAGTCCTCTTGTACTTAAGTCGGCATTGTGTCTTTTGTATTAAATTCGGATGCAATTTCTGTGTTTCGTCGTCAATAAGAAGGTCCAAGGGATACAGTAAACCTGAAGTGAAGCATCCGAATCTAAAACTGGACTCACACGAGAGGTTCAAATCATAGAAAGTTAGAGTGTCAGTCCTCTTGTACTTAAGTCGCCATTGTGCTTTTTGTGTTAAATTCGGTTGCAATTTCTGTGTTTCATCATCAATAACAAGGACCAAGTTATGCAGTAAACCTGAAGTGAAGCATCGGAACCTAAAACTTGACTCACAGGAGAGGTTCAAATCATTGATCGTTAGAGTGTCAGTCCTCTAGTACTTAAGTCGGCATTGCGCCTTTTGTATCAAATTCGGATGCAATATCTGTGTTGCGTCGTCAACAAGAAGGTCCAAGGCATACAGTAAACCTGATGTGAAGCATTGGAATCTAAAACTCAACTCACAGGAGAGGTTCAAATCATAGAGAGTTAGAGTGTGAGTCCTCTTGTACTTAAGTCGGCATTGTGCCTTTTGTATTAAATTCGGATGCAATTCTGTGTTTCATCGTCAAAATGAAGGTCCAAGGGATACAGTAAACCTGAAGTGAACCATCGGAATCTAAAACTGGACTCACAGGAGAGGTTCAAATCATAGAAAGTTAGAGTGTCTGTCCTCTTGTACGTAAGTCGGCATTGTGCCTTTTGTATCAAATTCGGATGCAATATCTGTGTTTCATCGTCAATAAGAAGGTCCAAGGGATACAGTAAACCTGAAGTGAAGCACTGGAATCTGAAACTGGAATCACAGGAGAGGTTCAAATCATAGAAAGTTAGAAATTCAGTCCTCTTGTACTTAAACAGCATTGTGCCTTTTGTATTACATTGGGATGCAATTTCTGTGTTTCTTCATCAATAAGAAGGTCCAAGGGATACAGCAATCCTGAAGTGAAGCATCGGAATCTAAAACTGGACTCACAGGAGAGGTTCAAATCATATAAAGTCAGAGTGATAGTCCTCTTGTACTTAAGTCGGCATTGTGCCTTTTGTATTAAATTCGGATGCAATTTCTGTGTTTCATTGTCAATAAGAAGGTCCAAGGGATACAGTATACCTGAAGTGAAGCATCGGAATCTAAAACTGGACTCCTAGGAGAGGTTCTAATCATAGAAAGTTAGAGTGTCAGTCCTCTTGTACTTAAGTCGGCATTGTGCCTTTTGTATTAAATTCGGATGCAGTTTCTGTGTTTCATCGTCAATAAGAAGGTCCAAGGTATACTGTAAACCTGAAGTGAAGCATCCGAATCTAAAACTGGACTCACAGAAGAGGTTCAAATCATAGAAAGTTAGAGTGTCAGTCCTCTTGTACGTAAGTCGCCAATGTGCCTTTTGTATTACATTCGGATGCAATTTCTGTGTTTCATCATTAATAAGAAGGTCCAAGGGATACAGTAAACCTGAAGTGAAGCATCGGAATCTAAAACTGGACTCGCAGGAGAGGTTCAAATCATAGAAAGTTAGAGTGTCAGTCCTCTTGTACTTAAAACGGCATTGCGCCTTTTGTATTAAATTCGGATGCAATATCTGTGTTTCATCGTCAACAAGAAGGTCCAAGGGATACAGTAAACCTTATGTGAAGCATCGGAATTTAAAACTCAAATCACAGGAGAGGTTCAAATCATAGCAAGTTAGAGTGTCAGTCCTCTTGTACTTAAGTCGGCATTGCGCCTTTTGTATTATATTCGGATGCAATATCTGTGTTTCATCGTCAACAAGAATGTGCAAGGGAAACAGTGAACCTGATGTGAAGCATCGGAATCTAAAACTCAAATCACAGGAGAGGTTCAAATCGTAGAGAGTTAGAGTGTCAGTGGTCTTGTACTTAAGTCGCCATTGTGCCTTTTGTGTTAAATTCGGATGCAATTTCTGTGTTTTATCGTCAATAAGAAGGTCCAAGGGATACAGTAAACCTGAAGTGAAGCATCGGAATCTAAAACTGGACTCACAGGAGAGGATCAAATCATAGAAAGTTAGAGTGCCTGTCCTCTTGTACTTAAGTCGGCATTGTGCCTTTTGTATCAAATTCGGATGCAATTTCTGTGTTCCATCGTCAAGGGATACAGTAAACCTGAAGTGAAACATCGGAATCTAAAACTGGACTCACAGGAGAGGTTCAATTCACAGATAGTTAGAGTGTCAGTCCTCTTGTACTTAAGTCGGCATTGTGCCTTTTGTATTAAATTCGGATGCAATTTCCGTGTTTCATCGTCAATTACAAGGCCCAAGGGATACAGTAAACCTGAAGTGAAGCATCGGAATCTATAATTGGACTCACTGCAGAGATTCAAATCATAGAATGTTAGAGTGTCAGTCCTCTTGTACTTTAGTCGGCATTGAGACTTTTGTGTTAAATTCGGATGCAATTTCTGTGTTTCATCGTCAATAAGAAGGTCCAAGGGTTACAGTGAACCTGATGTGAAGCATCGGAATCTAAAACTGGACTCACAGGAGAGGTTCAAATCATAGAAAGTTAGAGTGTCAGTCCTCTTGTACTTAAGTCGGCATTGTGCATTTGGATTAAATTCGGATGCAATTTATGTCTTTCATCGACAATAAGAAGGTCCAAGGGATACAGTAAACCTGAAGTGAAGCATCGGAATCTAAAAATGGACTCACAGGAGAGGTTCAATTCATAGAATTTTAGAGTGTCAGTCCTCTTGTACTTATGTCGGCATTGTGCCTTTTCTATTAAATTCAGATGCAATTTCTGTGTTTCATCGTCAATAAGAGGGTCCAAGGGATACAGTAAACCTGATGTGAAGCATCGGAATCTAAAACTTAATTCACAGGAGAGGTTCAAATCATAGATTGTTAGAGTGTCAGTCCTCTTGTACTTAAGTCGTCATTGTGCCTTTTGTATTAAATTCGGATGCAATTTCTGTGTTTCATCGTCAATAAGAAGGTCCAAGGGATACAGTAAACCTGAAGTGAAGCATCGGAATTTAAATCTGGACTGAAAGGAGAGGTTCAAATCATAGAAAGTTAGAGTGTCAGTCCTGTTGTACTTAGGTCGGCATTGTGCCATCTGTATTACATTCGGATGCAATTTCTGTAATTCATAGTCAATAAGAAGGTCCAAGGGATACAGTAAACCTGAAGCGAAGCATCGGAATCTAAAACTGGACTCAAGGGAGAGGTTCAAATTATAGAAAGTTAGTGTGTCAGTCCTCTTGTACTTAGGTCGGCATTGTGCCTTTTGTATTAAATTCGTATGCAATTTCTGTGTTTCATCGTCAATAAGGAGGTCAAAGGTATACAGTTAACCTGAAGTGAAGCATCAGAAACTAAAACTGGACCTACAGGAGAGGTTCAAATCATAGGATATTAGTGTGTCAGTTCTCTTGTACTTAAGTCGGCATTGTGACGTTTGTATTAAATTCGGTTGCAATTTCTGTGTTTCATCGTCAATAAGAAACTCCAAGGTATACAGTAAACCAGAAGTGAAGCATCGGAATCAAAAACTGGACTCACAGGAGAGGTTTATTTCATAGAAAGTTAGAAGGTCAGCCCTTTTGGACTTAAGTCGGCATTGTGCCTTTTGTATTAAATTCGGATGCAATTTCTGTGTAACATCGTCAAGAAGAATGTCCAAGGTATACAGTAAACCCGAAGTGAAGCATCGGAATCTAAAACTGGACTCACAGGAGAGGTTCAAATCATAGAAAGTTCGAGTGCCAGTCCTCTTGTACTTAAGTCGCCATTGTGCCTTTTGTATTACATTCTGATGCAATTTCTGTGTTTCATCGTCAGTAAGAAGGTCCAAGGTATACAGTAAATCTGAAGTTACGCATGGGAATCTAAAACTGGACTCACAGGAGCGGTTCAAATCATAGAAAGTTAGAGTGTCAGTCCTCTAGTACTTAAGTCGGCATTGTGCCTTTTGTATTAAATTCGGATGCAAATTCTGTGTTTCATCGTAAGTAAGAAGGTCCAAGGGATACAGTAAACCTGAAGTGAAGCATCGGAATCTGAAACTGGACTCACAGGAGAGGTTCAATTCATAGAAAGTTAGAGCGTCAATCCTCTTGTACTTAAGTCGGCATTGTGCCTTTTGTATTAAATTCGGATGCAATTACCGTGTTTCATCGTCAATTAGAAGGTCCAAGGGATACAGTAAACCTGAAGTGAAGCATCGGAATCTATAATTGGACTCACTGCAGAAATTAAAATCATGGAATGTTAGAGTGTCAGTCCTCTTGTACTTAAGTCGGCATTGTGACGTTTGTATAAATTCGGATGCAATTTCTGTGTTTTATCGTCAATAAGAAGTTCCAAGGTATACAGTAAACCTGAAGTGAAGCATCGGAATCTAAAACTGGGCTCACAGGAGAGGTTCAATTCATAGAATTTTAGAGTGTCAGTCCTCTGGTACTTAAGTCGGCATTGTGCCTTTTGTATTAAATTCGGATGCAATTTCTAGGATTCATCGTCAATAAGAAGGTCCAAGGGATACAGTAAACCTGAAGTGAGGCATCGGAATCTAAAACTGGACTCACAGGAGAGGTTCAATTCATAGAATTTTAGAGTGTCAGTCCTCTTGTCCTTGAGTCTGCATTGTGCCTTTTGTATTAAATTCGATTGCAATTTCTGTGTTTCATAGTCAATAAGAAGTTCCAAGGGAGACAGTAAACCTGATGTGAAGCATCGGAATCTAAAAGTCAACTCACAGGAGAGGTTCAAATCATAGAGAGTTAGAGTGTCAGTCCTCTTGTACTTAAGTCGGCAATGTGCCTTTTGTATTAAATTCGGATGCAATTTCTGTGTTTCAGCGTCAGTAAGAAGGTCCAAGGGATACAGTAAACCTGAAGTGAAACATCGGAATCTAAAACTGGACTCAAAGGAGAGGTTCAAATCATAGAAAGTTAGAGTGTCAGTCCTCTTGTACTTAAGTCGGCATTGTGACGTTTCTATTTAATTCGGATGCAATTTCTGTGTTTCATCGTCAATAACATGTTCCAAGGTATACAGTAAACCTGAAGTGAAGCATCGGAATCTGAAACTGGACCCAAAGGAGAGGTTCAAATCATAGAAAGTTAGAGTGTCAGTCCTCTTGTACTTCAGTCGGCATTGTGCCTTTTGTATTAAATTCGGATGCAATTTCTGTGTTTCATCGTCAATTAGAAGGTCCAAGGAATACAGTAAACCTGAAGTGAAGCATCGGAATCTAAAACTGGACTCACAGGAGAGATTCAAATCATAGAATGTTAGAGTGTCAGTCCTCTTGTACTTTAGTCGGCATTGAGACTTTTGTATTAAATTCGGATACAATTTCTGTGTTTCATCGTCAATAAGAATTTGCAAGGGATACAGTAAACCTGAAGTGAAGCATCGGAATCTAAAACTGGTCACTCAGGAGAGGTTCAAATCATAGAAAGTTAGAGTGCCAGTCCTCTTGTACTTAAGTCGGCATTGTTCCTTTTGTATTAAATTCGGATGCAATTTCTTTGTTTCATTGTCAATAAGAAGGTCCAAGGGATACAGTGAACCTGATGTGAAGCATCGGAATCTAAAACTGGACTCACAGGAAAGGTTCAAATCATAGAAAATTAGAGTGTGAGTCCTCTGGTACTGAAGTCGGCATTGTGCCTTTTGTATTAAATTCGGATGCAATTTCTGTGTTTCATCGTCAATAAGAGGGTCCAAGGGATACAGTAAACCTGAAGTGAAGCATCGGAATCTAAAACTGGACTCAAAGGAGAGGCTCAAACCGTAGAAAGTTAGAGTGTAAGTCCTCTTGTACTTATGACGGCATTGTGCATTTGGAATAAATTCGGATGCAACTTATGTGTTTCATCGTCAATAAGAAGGTCCAAGGGACACAGTAAACCTGAAGTGAAGCATCGGAATCTAAAACTGGACTCACAGGAGAGGTTCAAATCATATAAAATTAGAGTGAAAGTCCTCTTGTACTTAAGTCGGCAATGTGCCTTTTGTATTAAGTTCGGATGTAATTTCTGTGTTTCATCGTCAATAAGAAGGTCCAAGGGTTACAGTAAACCTGAAGTGAAGCATCGGAATCTAAAACTGGACTCACAGGAGAGGTTCAAATCATAGAAAGGTAGAGTGTCAGTCCTCTGGTACTTAAGTCGGTATTGTGCCTTTTGTATTAAATTCGGATGTAATTTCTAGGATTCATCGTCAATAAGAAGGTCCAAGGGATACATTAACACCTGAAGTGAAGCATCGGAATCTAAAAATGGACTCACAGGAGAGGTTCAATTCATAGAATTTCAGAGTGTCAGTCCTCTTGTACTTAAGTCGGCATTGTGCCTTTCTATTAAATTCGGATGCAATTTCTGTGTTTCATCGTCAATAAGAAGGTCCAAGGTATACAGTAAGCCTGAAGTGAAGCATCGGAAACTTTAACTGGACTCACAGGATAGGTTCAAATCTTAGAAAGTTAGAGTGTCAGTCCTCTTGTACTTAAGTCGGCTTTGTGACGTTTGTATTAAATTCGGATGCAATTTCTGTGATTCATCGTCAATTAGAAGTTCCAAGGTATACAGTAAACCTGAAGTGAAGCATCGGAATCTAAAACTGGACTCACAGGAGAGGTTCAAATCATATAAAATTAGAGTGCCAGTCCTCTTGTACTTAAGTTGGCATCGTGCCTTTTGTGTTAACTTCGGATGCAATTTCTGTGTTTCATCGTCAATAAGAAGGTCCAAGGGATACAGTAAACCTGAAGTGAAGCATCGGAATCTAAAACTGGACTCACAGGAGAGGTTCAAATCATAGAAAGTTAGAGTGTCAGTCCTCTGGTACTTAAGTCGGCATTGTGCCTTTTGTATTAAATTCGGATGCAATTTCTAGGATTCATCGTCAATAAGAAGGTCCAAGGGATACAGTAAACCTGAAGTGAAGCATCGGAATCAAAAACTGGGCTCACAGGAGAGGTTCAAATCATAGAGTTTTAGAGTGTTAGGCCTCTTGTACTTAAGTCGGCATTGTGCCTTTCGTACTAAATTCGATTGCAATTTCTGTGTTTCATCGTCAATAAGAAGGTCCAAGGGAGACAGTAAACCTGATGTGAAGCATCGGAATCTAAAACTGGACTCACAGGAGAGCTTCAAATCATATAAAATTAGAGTGAAAGTCCTCTTGTACTTAAGTCGGCAATGTGCCTTTTGTATTAAGTTCGGATGTAATTTCTGTGTTTCATCGTCAATAAGAAGGTCCAAGGGTTACAGTAAACCTGAAGTGAAGCATCGGAATCTAAAACTGGACTCACAGGAGAGGTTCAAATCATAGAAAGGTAGAGTGTCAGTCCTCTGGTACTTAAGTCGGTATTGTGCCATCTGTATTAAATTCGGATGCAATTTCTAGGATTCATCGTCAATAAGAAGGTCCAAGGGATACAGTAAACCTGAAGTGAAGCATCGGAATCTAAAACTGGACTCACAGGAGAGGTTCAATTCATAGAATTTCAGAGTGTCAGTCCTCTTGTACTTAAGTCGGCATTGTGCCTTTCTATTAAATTCGGATGCAATTTCTGTGTTTCATCGTCAATAAGAAGGTCCAAGGGATACAGTAAACCTGATGTGAAGCATCGGGATCTAAAACTCAACTCACAGGAGAGGTTCAAGTCATAGAGAGTTAGAGTGTCAGTCCTTTTGTACTTAAGTCGGCATTGTGCCTTTTGTCTTAAATTCGGATGCAATTTCTGTGTTTCATCGTCAATAAGAAGGTCCAAAATATACAGTAAACCTGAAGTGAAGCATCGGAATCTAAAACTGGACTCACAGGAGAGGTTCAAATCATAGAAAGTTAGAGTGTCAGTCCACTTGTACTTAAGTCGATATTGAGATTTTTGAATTAAATTCGCATGCAATTTCTGTGTTTCATCGTCAATAAGAAGGTCCAAGGGATACAGTAAACCTGAAGTGAAGCATCGGAATCTAAAACTGGACTCACAGGAGAGGTTCAAATCATAGAGAGTTAGAGTGTCAGTCCTCTTGTACGTAAGTCGGCATTGTGCCTTTTGTATTAAATTCGGATGCAATTTCTGTGTTTCATCGTCAATAAGAAGGTCCAAAATACACGGTAAACCTGAAGTGAAGCATCGGAAACGAAAACTGGACTCACAGGAGAGGTTCAAATCATAGAAAGTTAGAGTGTCAGTCCTCTTGTACTTAGGTCGGCATTGTGCAATCTGTATTAAATTCGGATGCAATTTCTGTGTTTCATCGTCAATAAGAAGGTCCAAGGTATACAGTAAGTATGAAGTGAAGCATCGGAAACTAAAACTGGACTCACAGGAGAGGTTCAAATCTTAGAAAGTTAGAGTGTCAGTCCTCTTGTACTTAAGTCGGCATTGTGACGTTTGTATTACATTCGGATGCAATTTCTGTGTTTCATCGTCAATAAGAAGGTCCAAGGGATACAGTAAACCTGAAGTGAAGCATCGGAATCTGAAACTGGACTCACAGGAGAGGTTCAATTCATAGAATTTTAGAATGTCAGTCCTCTTGTACTTGAGTCGGCATTGTGCCTTTTATACTAAATTCGATTGCAATTTCTGTGTTTCATCGTCAATAAGAAGGTCCAAGGGAGACAGTAAACCTGATGTGAAGCATCGGAATCTAAAACTCAACTCACAGGAGAGGTTCAAATCATAGAGAGTTAGAGTGTCAGTCCTCTTGTACTTAAGTCGGCATTGTGCCTTTTGTATTAAATTCGGATGCAATTTCTGTGTTTCATCGTCAATAAGAAGGTCCAAAATATACGGTAAACCTGAAGTGAAGCATCGGAAACGAAAACTGGACTCACAGGAGAGGTTCAAATCATAGAAAGTTAGAGTGTCAGTCCTTTTGGACTAAAGTCGGCATTGTGAATTTTGTATTAAATTCGGATGCAATTTCTGTGTTACATCGTCAATAAGAATGTCCAAGGTATACAGTAAACCTGAAGTGAAGCATCGGAATCTAAAACTGGACTCACAGGAGAGGTTCAAATCATAGAAAGTTAGAGTGTCATTCCACTTGTACTTAAGTCGATATTGAGATTTTTGAATTAAATTCGCATGCAATTTCTGTGTTTCATCGTCAATAAGAAGGTCCAAGGGATACAGTAAACCTGAAGTGAAGCATCGGAATCTAAAACTGGACTCACAGGAGAGGTTCAAATCATACAAAGTTAGAGTGTCATTCCTCTTGTACTTATGTCGGCATTGTGCTTTTTGTATTAAATTCGGATGCAATTTCTGTGTTTCATCGTGAATAAGAAGGTCCAAGGGATACAGTAAACCTGAAGTGGACCATCGGAATCTAAAACTGGACTCACAGGAGAGGTTCAAATCATAGAGAGTTAGAGTGACAGTCCTCTTGTACTGAAGTCGGCATTGTGCCTTTTGTATTAAATTCGGATGCAATTTCAGTGTTTCATCGTCAATAAGAAAGTCCAAGGGATACAGTGAACCAGAAGTGAAGCATCGGAATCCAAAACTGGACTCAAAGGAGAGGCTCAAATCATACAAAGTTAGAGTGTCATTCCTCTTGTACTTATGTCGGCATTGTGCCTTTTGTATTAAATTCTGATGCAATTTCTGTGTTTCATCGTCAATAAGAAGGTCCAAGGTATACTGTAAACCTGAGGTGAAGCATCGGAATCTAAAACTGGACTCAAAGGAGAGAATCAAATCATAGAAAGTTAGAGTGTCAGTCCTCTTGTACTTATGTCGGCATTGTTCCTTTTGTATTAAATTGGGATGCAATATCTGTGTATCATCGTCAATTAGAGGGTCCAAGGGATACAGTAAACCTGAAGTGAAGCATCGGAATCAAAAACTAGACTCACAAGAGAGGTTTATATCATAGAAAGTTAGAGTGTCAGTCCTTATGGACTTAAGTCGGCATTGTGCATTTTGTATTAAGTTCGGATGGTATTTCTGTGTTTCATCGTCAATAAGAAGGTCAAAGGGATACAGTAAACCAGATGTGAAGCATCGGAATCTAAAACTGGACTCACAGGAGAGGTTCATATCATGGAGAGTTAGAGTGTCAGTCCTCTTCTAAGTAAGTCGGCATTGTGCCTTTCGTATGAAATTCGGATGCAATTTCTGTGCTTCATCGTCAATAAGAAGGTCCAAGGTATACTGTAAACCTGAAGTGAAGCATCGGAATCTAAAACTGGACTCAAAGGAGAGAATCAAATCATAGAAAGTTAGAGTGTCAGTCCTCTTGTACTTATGTCGGCATTGTTCCTTTTGTGTTAAATTGGGATGCAATATCTGTGTATCATCGTCAATTAGAGGGTCCAAGGGATACAGTAAACCTATAGTGAAGCATCGGAATCTAAAACTGGATTCACTGAAGAGGTTCAAATCATAGAAAGTTAGAGTATCATTCCTCTTGTACTTAAGTCGGCATTGCGCCTTTTGTATTAAATTCGGATGCAAAATCTGTGTTTCATCGTCAACAAGGAGGGCCAAGGGATACAGTAAACCTAAAGTGAACCATCGGAATTTTAAAACTGGACTCAAAGGAGAGGTTCAAATCATAGAAAGTTAGAGTGTCAGTCCTCTTGTACTTAGGTCGGCATTGTGCCTTTTGTATTAATTTCGGATGCAATTTCTGTGTTTTATCGTCAATAAGAAGATCCAAGGTATACAGTAAACCTGAAGTGAAGCATCGGGAACTAAAACTGGACTCACAGGAGAGGTTCAAATCATAGAAAGTTAGAGTGTCAGTCCTCTTGTACTTAAGTCGGCATTGTGACGTTTGTATTAAATTCGGATGCAATTTCTGTGTTTCATCGTCAATAACAAGTTCCAAGGTATACAGTAAACCTGAAATGAAGCATCGGAATCTAAAACTGGACTCACTGGAGAGGTTCAAATCATAGAAAGTTAGAGTGTCAGTACTCTTGTTCTTAAGTTGGCATTGTGCCTTTTGTATTAAATTCGGATGCAATTTCTGTGCTTCATCGTCAATAAGAAGGTCCAAGGTATACAGTAAACCTGAAGTGAAGCATTGGAATCAAAAACTGGACTCACAGGAGAGGTTTATATCATAGAAAGTTAGATTGTCAGTCCTATTTCACTTAAGTCGGCATTGTGCATTTTGTATTAAATTCGGATGCAATTTCTGTGTTACATCGCCAATAAGAATGTCCAAGGTATACAGTAACTCTGAAGTGAAGCATCGGAATCTAAAACTGGACTCACAGGAGAGGTTCAAATCATAGAAATCTAGAGTGTCAGTCCTCTTGTACTTATGTCGGCATTGTTCCTTTTGTATTAAATTGGGATGCAATATCTGTGTATCATCGTCAATTAGAGGGTCCAAGGGACACAGTAAACCTGAAGTGAAGCATCGGAATCAAAAACTGGACTCACAAGAGAGGTTTATATCATAGAAATTTAGAGTGTCAGTCCTTATGGACTTAAGTCGGCATTGTGCATTTTGTATTAAGTTCGGATGGTATTTCTGTGTTTCATCGTCAATGAGAATGTCCAAAGGATACAGTAAACCTGAAGTGGAGCATCGCAATCTTAAACTCGACTCACAGGAGAGGTTCAAAGCATAGAAAGTTAGAGTGTCAGTCCTCTTGTACTTAAGTTGGCATTGTGCCTTTTGTATTAATTTGGGATGCAATTTCTGTGTTTCATCGTCAATTAGAAGGTGCAAGGGATACAGTGAACCTGATGTGAAGCAGCGGAATCTAAAACTGGACTCTCAGGAGAGGTTCAAATCATAGAAATTCAGGGTGTCAGTACTCTTGTACTTAAGTCGGCATTGTGCCTTTTGTATTATATTCGGATGCAATTCCTGTGTTTCATCGTCGATAAGAAGGTCCAAGGGATACAGTAAACCTGAAGTGATGCATCGGAATCAAAAACTGGACTCACAGGAGAGGTTCAAATCATAGAAAGTTAGAGTGTCAGTCCTCTTGTACTTAAGTCGGCATTGTGACGTTTGTATTAAATTCTGAAGCAATATCTGTGTTTCATCGTCAACAAGAAGGTCCAAGGGATACAGTTAACCTGAAGTGAAGCATCGGAATCTAAAACTTAATTCACAGGAGAGGTTCAAATCATAGAGATTTAGAGTGTCAGTCCTCTTGTACTTAAGTCGGCATTGTGCCTTTTGTATTACATTCGGATCCAATTTCTGTGTTTCATCGTCAATAAGAAGGTCCAAGGTATATTGTAAACCTGAAGTGAAGCATCGGAATCTAAAACTGGACTCAAAGGAGAGGTTCAAATCATAGAAAGTTAGAGTGTCAGTCCTCTTGTACTTAAGTCGGCATTGTGCTTTTGTATTAAATTGGGATGCAACTTCTGTGTTTCATCGTCAATTAGAGGGTCCAAGGGATAAAGTAAACATGAAGTGAAGCATCCTAATCAAAAACTGGACTCACAGGAGAGGTTTATATCAAAGAAAGTTAGAGTGTCAGTCGTTATGGACTTATGTCGGCATTGTGCCTTTTGTATTAAATTCGGATGCAATTTCTGTGTTTCATCGTCAATTAGAAGGTCCAAGGGATACAGTAAACCTGTAGTGAAGCATCGGAATCTAAAACTGGACTCACAGGAGAGGTTCAAATCATATAAAATTAGAGTGCCAGTCCTCTTGTACTTAAGTCGGCCTTGTGCCTTTTGTATTAAATTCGGATGCAATTTCTGTTTTTCATCGTCAATAAGAAGGTCCAAGAGATACAGTAAACCAGAAGTGAAGCATCGGAATCTAAAACTGGACTCACAGGAGCGGTTCAAATCATAGAGAGTTAGAGTGTCAGTCCTCTGGTACTTAAGTCGGCATTGTGCCTTTTGTATTAAATTCGGATGCAATTTCTGTGTTTCATCTTCAACAAGAAGGTCCAAGGGATACAGCAAAACTGATGTGAAGCATCGGAATCTAAAACTGGACTCACAGGAGAGGTTCATATCATGGATAGTTAGAGTGTCAGTCCTCTTCTAAGTAAGTCGGCATTGTGCCTTTCGTATGAAATTCGGATGCAATTTCTGTGTTTCATCGTCAATAAGAAGGTCCAAGGTATACTGTAAACCTGAAGTGAAGCATCGGAATCTAAAACTGGACTCAAAGGAGAGAATCAAATCATAGAAAGTTAGAGTGTCAGTCCTCTTGTACTTATGTCGGCATTGTTCCTTTTGTATTAAATTGGGATGCAATATCTGTGTATCATCGTCAATTAGAGGGTCCAAGGGATACAGTAAACCTATAGTGAAGCATCGGAATCTAAAACTGGATTCACTGAAGAGGTTCAAATCATAGAAAGTTAGAGTATCATTCCTCTTGTACTTAAGTCGGCATTGCGCCTTTTGTATTAAATTCGGATGCAAAATCTGTGTTTCATCGTCAACAAGGAGGGCCAAGGGATACAGTAAACCTAAAGTGAACCATCGGAATTTTAAAACTGGACCCAAAGGAGAGGTTCAAATCATAGAAAGTTAGAGTGTAAGTCCTCTTGTACTTAGGTCGGCATTGTGCCTTTTGTATTAATTTCGGATGCAATTTCTGTGTTTTATCGTCAATAAGAAGATCCAAGGTATACAGTAAACCTGAAGTGAAGCATCGGGAACTAAAACTGGACTCACAGGAGAGGTTCAAATCATAGAAAGTTAGAGTGTCAGTCCTCTTGTACTTAAGTCGGCATAGTGACGTTTGTATTAAATTCGGATGCAATTTCTGTGTTTCATCGTCAATAACAAGTTCCAAGGTATACAGTAAACCTGAAATGAAGCATCGGAATCTAAAACTGGACTCACTGGAGAGGTTCAAATCATAGAAAGTTAGAGTGTCAGTACTCTTGTTCTTAAGTTGGCATTGTGCCTTTTGTATTAAATTCGGATGCAATTTCTGTGCTTCATCGTCAATAAGAAGGTCCAAGGTATACAGTAAACCTGAAGTGAAGCATTGGAATCAAAAACTGGACTCACAGGAGAGGTTTATATCATAGAAAGTTAGATTGTCAGTCCTATTTCACTTAAGTCGGCATTGTGCATTTTGTATTAAATTCGGATGCAATTTCTGTGTTACATCGCCAATAAGAATGTCCAAGGTATACAGTAACTCTGAAGTGAAGCATCGGAATCTAAAACTGGACTCACAGGAGAGGTTCAAATCATAGAAATCTAGAGTGTCAGTCCTCTTGTACTTATGTCGGCATTGTTCCTTTTGTATTAAATTGGGATGCAATATCTGTGTATCATCGTCAATTAGAGGGTCCAAGGGACACAGTAAACCTGAAGTGAAGCATCGGAATCAAAAACTGGACTCACAAGAGAGGTTTATATCATAGATATTTAGAGTGTCAGTCCTTATGGACTTAAGTCGGCATTGTGCATTTTGTATTAAGTTCGGATGGTATTTCTGTGTTTCATCGTCAATGAGAATGTCCAAAGGATACAGTAAACCTGAAGTGGAGCATCGCAATCTTAAACTCGACTCACAGGAGAGGTTCAAAGCATAGAAAGTTAGAGTGTCAGTCCTCTTGTACTTAAGTTGGCATTGTGCCTTTTGTATTAATTTGGGATGCAATTTCTGTGTTTCATCGTCAATTAGAAAGTGCAAGGGATACAGTGAACCTGATGTGAAGCAGCGGAATCTAAAACTGGACTCTCAGGAGAGGTTCAAATCATAGAAATTCAGGGTGTCAGTACTCTTGTACTTAAGTCGGCATTGTGCCTTTTGTATTATATTCGGATGCAATTTCTGTGTTTCATCGTCGATAAGAAGGCCCAAGGGATACAGTAAACCTGAAGTGAAGCATCGGAATCAAAAACTGGACTCACAGGAGAGGTTCAAATCATAGAAAGTTAGAGTGTCAGTCCTCTAGTACTTAAGTCGGCATTGTGACGTTTGTATTAAATTCTGAAGCAATATCTGTGTTTCATCGTCAACAAGAAGGTCCAAGGGATACAGTTAACCTGAAGTGAAGCATCGGAATCTAAAACTTAACTCACAGGAGAGGTTCAAATCATAGAGATTTAGAGTGTCAGTCCTCTTGTACTTAAGTCGGCATTGTGCCTTTTGTATTACATTCGGATCCAATTTCTGTGTTTCATCGTCAATAAGAAGGTCCAAGGTATATTGTAAACCTGAAGTGAAGCATCGGAATCTAAAACTGGACTCAAAGGAGAGGTTCAAATCATAGAAAGTTAGAGTGTCAGTCCTCTTGTACTTAAGTCGGCATTGTGCTTTTGTATTAAATTGGGATGCAACTTCTGTGTTTCATCGTCAATTAGAGGGTCCAAGGGATACAGTAAACCTGAAGTGAAGCATCGGAATCAAAAACTGGACTCACAGGAGAGGTTTATATCAAAGAAAGTTAGAATGTCAGTCGTTATGGACTTAAGTCGGCATTGTGCCTTTTGTATTAAATTCGGATGCAATTTCTGTGTTTCATCGTCAATTAGAAGGTCCAAGGGATACAGTAAACCTGTAGTGAAGCATCGGAATCTAAAACTGGACTCACAGGAGAGGTTCAAATCATATAAAATTAGAGTGCCAGTCCTCTTGTACTTAAGTCGGCATTGTGCCTTTTGTATTAAATTCGGATGCAATTTCTGTTTTTCATCGTCAATAAGAAGGTCCAAGAGATACAGTAAACCAGAAGTGAAGCATCGGAATCTAAAACTGGACTCACAGGAGCGGTTCAAATCATAGAGAGTTAGAGTGTCAGTCCTCTGGTACTTAAGTCGGCATTGTGCCTTTTGTATTAAATTCGGATGCAATTTCTGTGTATCATCGTCAATAAGAAGGTCCAAGGGATACAGTAAAGCTGGAGTGAAGCATCGGAATCTAAACCGGACTCACAGGAGAGATTCAAATCATGGAAAGTTAGTGTGTCAGTCCTCTTGTACATAAGTCGGAATTGTGCCTTTTGTACTAAATTCGGATGTAATTTCTGTGTTTCATTGTCAATAAGAGTGTCCAAGGGATCCAGTGAACCAGATGTGAAGCATCGGAATGTAAAACTGAACTCACAGGAGAGGTTCAAATCATAGATAGTTAGAGTGTGAGTCCTCTTGTACTTAAATCGGCATTGCGCCTTTTGTATTAAATTCGGATGCAATATCTGTGTTTCATCGTCAACAAGAAGGTCCAAGAGATACAGCAAACCTGATGTGAAGCATCGGAATGTAAAACTCAACTCACAGGAGAGATTCAAATCATAGAAACTTACTGTGTCAGTCCTCTTGTACTTAAGTCGGCATTGTGCCTTTTGTACTAAATTCGGATGTAATTTCTGTGTTTCATTGTCAATAAGAATGTCCAAGGGATACAGTGAACCTGATGTGAAGCATCGGAATCTAAAACCGGACTCACAGGAGAGGTTCAAATCATAGAAAGTTAGATTGTCAGTCCCCTTGTACTAAAGTCGGCATTGTGCCTTTCATATTAAATTCGGATGCAATTTCTGTGTGTCATCGTCAATAAGAAGGTCCAAGGGATACAGTAACCCAGAAGTGAAGCATCGGAATCCAAACTGGACTCACAGGAGAGGTTCAAATCATAGAAAGTTATAGTGTCGGTCCTCTTGTACTTAAGTCGGCATTGTGCCTTTTGTATTAAATTCGGATGCAATTTCTGTGTTTTATCGTGAATAAGAAGGTCCAAGGGATACAGTAAACCTGAAGTGAAGCATCGGAATCTAAAACTGGACTCACAGGAGAGGTTCAAATCATAGAAACTTAGAGTGTCATTCCTCTTGTACTTAAGTCGGCATTGTGCCTTTTGTATTAAATTCGAATGCAATTTCTGTGTGTCATCGACAATAAGAAGGTCCAAGGGATACAGTAAACCTGTAGTGAAGCATCGGAATCTAAAACTGGACTCACAGGAGAGGTTCAAATCATAGATAGTTAGAGTGTCAGTACTCTTGTACATAAGTCGGCACTGTGACTTTTGTATTATATTCGGATGCAATTTCTGTGGTTCATCGTCAAATAGAAGTTCCATGGTATACAGTAAACCTGAAGTGAAGCATCGGAATCTAAAACTGGACTCACAGGAGAGGTTCTAATCATAGAAAGTTAGAGTGTCAGTCCTCTTGTACTTAAGTCGGCATTGTGCCTTTTGTATTAAAATCGGATGCAATTTCTGTGCTTCATCGTCAATAAGAAGGTCCAAGGTATACAGTAAACCTGAAGTGAAGCATCGGAATCAAAAACTGGACTCACAGGAGAGGTTTATATCATAGAAAGTTAGAGTGTCAGTCCTTTTTGACTTAAGTCGCCATTGTGCATTTTGTATTAAATTCGGATGCAATATCTGTGTTTCATCGTCAACAAGAAGGTCCAAGGGATACAGCAAACCTGATGTGAAGCATCGGAATGTAAAACTCAACTCACAGGAGAGATTCAAATCATAGAAACTTACTGTGTCAGTCCTCTTGTACTTAAGTCGGCATTGTGCCTTTTGTATTAAATTCGGATGCAATTTCTGTGTTTCATCGTCGATAAGAAGGTCCAAGGGATACAGTAAAACTGAAGTGAAGCATCGGAATCTAAAACTGGTCTCACAGGAGAGGTTCAAATCATAGATAGTTAGAGTGTGAGTCCTCTTGTACTTAAGTCGGCATTGCGCCTTTTGTATTAAATCCGGATGCAATATCTGTGTTTCATCGTCAACAAGAAGGTCCAAGGGATACAGCAAACTTGATGTGAAGCATCGGAATGTAAAACACAACTCACAGGAGAGATTCAAATCATAGAGCGTTAGTGTGTCAGTCCTCTTGTACTTAAGTCGGCATTGCGCCTTTTGTACTGAATTCAGATGTAATTTCTGTGTTTCATTGTCAATAAGAATGTCCAAGGGATACAGTGCACCTGATGTGAAGCATCGGAATCTAAAACTGGACTCACAGGAGAGTTTCAAATAATAGAAAGTTAGAGTGCAAGTTGTCTTGTACTTACGTCGGCATTGTGCCTTTTGTATTACATTCGGATGCAATTTCTGTGTTTCATGGTCAATTAGAAGGTCCATGGGATACAGTAAACCTGAAGTGAGGCATCGGAATCTAAAACTGGACTCACAGGAGAGATTCAAATCATAGAAAGTTGGAGTGTCAGTCCTCTTGTACTTAAGTCGGCATTGAGACTTTTGTATTAAATTCGGATGCAATTTCTGTGTATCATAGCCAATAAGAATATCCAAGGGATACAGTAAAGCTGAAGTGAAGCATCGGAATCTAAACTGGACTCACAGGAGAGATTCAAATCATGGAATGTTAGTGTGTCAGTCCTCTTGTACATAAGTCGGAATTGTGCCTTTTGTACTAAATTCGGATGTAATTTCTGTGTTTCATTGTCAATAAGAATGTCCAAGGGATGCAGTGAACCTGATGTGAAGCATCGGAATCTAAAACTGGACTCACAGAAGAAGTTCAAATCATAGAGAGTTAGAGTGACAGTCCTCTTGTACTTAAGTCGGCATTGTGCCTTTTGTATTAAATTCGGATGCAATTTCAGTGTTTCATCGTCAATAAGAAAGTCCAAGGAATACAGTGAACCAGAAGTGAAGCATCGGAATCTAAAACTGGACTCACAGGAGAGGTTCAAATCATATAAAATTTGAGTGAGGGTCCTCTTGTACTTAAGTCGGCATTGTGCCTTTTGTATTAAATTCGGATGCAATTTCTGTGTTTCATCGTCGATAAGAAGGTTCAAGGGATACAGTAAACCTGAAGTGAAGCATCGGAATCTAAAATTGGACTCACAGGAGAGGTTCAAATCATAGAAATTTAGAGTGTCAGTCCTCTTGTACTTAAGTCGGCTCGTGCCTTTTGTATTATATTCGGATGCAATTTCAGTGTTTCATCGACAATAAGAAGGTCCAAGGGATACAGAAAACCTGTAGTGAAGCATCGGAATCTAAAACTGGACTCACAGAAGAGGTTCAAATCATAAACAGTTAGAGTGTTAGTCCTCTTGTACTTAAGTCGGCATTGCGCCTTCTGTATTAAATTCGGATGCAATATCTGTGTTTCATCGTCAACAAGAAGGTCCAAGGGATACAGCAAACCTGATGAGAAGCATCGGAATGTAAAACTCAACTCACAGGAGAGATTCAAATCATAGAAAGTTAGTGTGTCAGTCCTCTTGTACTTCAGTCGGCATTGTGCCTTTTGTACTAAATTCGGATGTAATTTCTGTGTTTCATTGTCAATAAGAATGTCCAAGGGATACAGTGAACCTGATGTGAAGCATCGGAATCTAAAACTGGACTCACAGGAGAGGTTCAAATCATAGAAAGTTAGAGTGTCAGTCCCCTTGTACTTAAGTCGGCATTGTGCCTTTCGTATTAAATTCGGATGCAATTTCTGTGTTTCATCGACAATAAGAAGGTCCAAGGGATACAGTAAACCTGTAGTGAAGCATCGGAATCTAAAACTTGACTCACAGGAGAGGTTCAAATCATAGAAAGTTAGAGTGTCAGTGCTCTTGTACTTAAGTCGGCACTGTGACGTTTGTATTATATTCGGATGCAATTTCTGTGGTTCATCGTCAATAAGAAGTTCCATGGTATACAGTAAACCTGAAGTGAAGCATCGGAATCTAAAACTGGACTCACAGGAGAGGTTCAAATCATAGAAAGTTATAGTGTCGGTCCTCTTGTACTTAAGTCGGCATTGTGCCTTTTGTATTAAATTCGGATGCAATTTCTGTGTTTCATCGTGAATAAGAAGGTCCAAGGGATACAGTAAACCTGAAGTGAAGCATCGGAATCTAAAACTGGACTCACAGGAGAGGTTCAAATCATAGAAACTTAGAGTGTCATTCCTCTTGTACTTAAGTCGGCATTGTGCCTTTTGTATTAAATTCGAATGCAATTTCTGTGTTTCATCGACAATAAGAAGGTCCAAGGGATACAGTAAACCTGTAGTGAAGCATCGGAATCTAAAACTGGACTCACAGGAGAGGTTCAAATCATAGATAGTTAGAGTGTCAGTACTCTTGTACATAAGTCGGCATTGCGCCTTTTGTATTAAATTCGGATGCAATATCTGTGTTTCATCGTCAATAAGAAGGTCCAAGGGATACAGTAAACCTAAAGTGAAGCATCGGAATTTTAAAACTTGTCTCAAAGGAGAGCTTCAAATCATAGAAAGTTAGAGTGTCAGTCCTCTTGTACTTAGGTCGGCATTATGCCTTTTGTATTAAATTCGGATGCAATTTCTGTGTTTCATCGTCAATAAGAAGGTCCAAGGTATACAGTAAACCTGAAGTGAAGCATCGGAAACTAAAACTGGACTCACAGGAGAGGTTCAAATCATAGAAAGTTAGAGTGCCAGTCCTCTTGTACTTAAGTCGGCACTGTGACTTTTGTATTATATTCGGATGCAATTTCTGTGGTTCATCGTCAAAAAGAAGTTCCATGGTATACAGTAAACCTGAAGTGAAGCATCGGAATCTAAAACTGGACTCACAGGAGAGGTTCTAATCATAGAAAGTTAGAGTGTCAGTCCTCTTGTACTTAAGTCGGCATTGTGCCTTTTGTATTAAAATCGGATGCAATTTCTGTGCTTCATCGTCAATAAGAAGGTCCAAGGTATACAGTAAACCTGAAGTGAAGCATCGGAATCAAAAATTGGACTCACAGGAGAGGTTTATATCATAGAAAGTTAGAGTGTCAGTCCTTTTTGACTTAAGTCGCCATTGTGCATTTTGTATTAAATTCGGATGCAATATCTGTGTTTCATCGTCAACAAGAAGGTCCAAGGGATACAGCAAACCTGATGTGAAGCATCGGAATGTAAAACTCAACTCACAGGAGAGATTCAAATCATAGAAACTTACTGCGTCAGTCCTCTTGTACTTAAGTCGGCATTGTGCCTTTTGTATTAAATTCGGATGCAATTTCTGTGTTTCATCGTCGATAAGAAGGTCCAAGGGATACAGTAAAACTGAAGTGAAGCATCGGAATCTAAAACTGGTCTCACAGGAGAGGTTCAAATCATAGATAGTTAGAGTGTGAGTCCTCTTGTACTTAAGTCGGCATTGCGCCTTTTGTATTAAATCCGGATGCAATATCTGTGTTTCATCGTCAACAAGAAGGTCCAAGGGATACAGCAAACTTGATGTGAAGCATCAGAATGTAAAACACAACTCACAGGAGAGATTCAAATCATAGAGCGTTAGTGTGTCAGTCCTCTTGTACTTAAGTCGGCATTGCGCCTTTTGTACTGAATTCAGATGTAATTTCTGTGTTTCATTGTCAATAAGAATGTCCAAGGGATACAGTGCACCTGATGTGAAGCATCGGAATCTAAAACTGGACTCACAGGAGAGTTTCAAATAATAGAAAGTTAGAGTGCCAGTTGTCTTGTACTTACGTCGGCATTGTGCCTTTTGTATTACATTCGGATGCAATTTCTGTGTTTCATGGTCAATTAGAAGGTCCATGCGATACAGTAAACCTGAAGTGAGGCATCGGAATCTAAAACTGGACTCACAGGAGAGATTCAAATCATAGAAAGTTAGAGTGTCAGTCCTCTTGTACTTAGGTCGGCATTGAGACTTTTGTATTAAATTCGGATGCAATTTCTGTGTATCATAGCCAATAAGAATATCCAAGGGATACAGTAAAGCTGAAGTGAAGCATCGGAATCTAAACTGGACTCACAGGAGAGATTCAAATCATGGAATGTTAGTGTGTCAGTCCTCTTGTACATAAGTCGGAATTGTGCCTTTTGTACTAAATTCGGAAGTAATTTCTGTGTTTCATTGTCAATAAGAATGTCCAAGGGATACAGTGAACCTGATGTGAAGCATCGGAATCTAAAACTGGACTCACAGAAGAAGTTCAAATCATAGAGAGTTAGAGTGACAGTCCTCTTGTACTTAAGTCGGCATTGTGCCTTTTGTATTAAATTCGGATGCAATTTCAGTGTTTCATCGTCAATAAGAAAGTCCAAGGAATACAGTGAACCAGAAGTGAAGCATCGGAATCTAAAACTGGACTCACAGGAGAGGTTCAAATCATATAAAATTTGAGTGAGGGTCCTCTTGTACTTAAGTCGGCATTGTGCCTTTTGTATTAAATTCGGATGCAATTTCTGTGTTTCATCGTCGATAAGAAGGTTCAAGGGATACAGTAAACCTGAAGTGAAGCATCGGAATCTAAAACTGGACTCACAGGAGAGGTTCAAATCATAGAAATTTAGAGTGTCAGTCCTCTTGTACTTAAGTCGGCTCGTGCCTTTTGTATTATATTCGGATGCAATTTCAGTGTTTCATCGACAATAAGAAGGTCCAAGGGATACAGAAAACCTGTAGTGAAGCATCGGAATCTAAAACTGGACTCACAGAAGAGGTTCAAATCATAAACAGTTAGAGTGTTAGTCCTCTTGTACTTAAGTCGGCATTGCGCCTTCTGTATTAAATTCGGATGCAATATCTGTGTTTCATCGTCAACAAGAATGTCCAAGGGATACAGCAAACCTGATGAGAAGCATCGGAATGTAAAACTCAACTCACAGGAGAGATTCAAATCATAGAAAGTTAGTGTGTCAGTCCTCTTGTACTTCAGTCGGCATTGTGCCTTTTGTACTAAATTCGGATGTAATTTCTGTGTTTCATTGTCAATAAGAATGTCCAAGGGATACAGTGAACCTGATGTGAAGCATCGGAATCTAAAACTGGACTCACAGGACAGGTTCAAATCATAGAAAGTTAGAGTGTCAGTCCCCTTGTACTTAAGTCGGCATTGTGCCTTTCGTATTAAATTCGGATGCAATTTCTGTGTTTCATCGACAATAAGAAGGTCCTAGGGATACAGTAAACCTGTAGTGAAGCATCGGAATCTAAAACTTGACTCACAGGAGAGGTTCAAATCATAGAAAGTTAGAGCGTCAGTGCTCTTGTACTTAAGTCGGCACTGTGACGTTTGTATTATATTCGGATGCAATTTCTGTGGTTCATCGTCAATAAGAAGTTCCATGGTATACAGTAAACCTGAAGTGAAGCATCGGAATCTAAAACTGGACTCACAGGAGAGGTTCAAATCATAGAAAATTAGAGTGTCAGTCCTCTTGTACTTAAGTCGGCATTGTGCCTTTTGTATTAAATTCGGATGCAATTTCTGTGCTTCATCGTCAATAAGAACGTCCAAGGTATACAGTAAACCTGAAGTGAAGCATCGGAATCAAAAACTGGACTCACAGGAGAGGTTTATATCATAGAAAGTTAGGGTGTCAGTCCTTTTGGACTTAAGTCGGCATTGTGCATTTTGTATTAAATTTGGATGTAACTTCTGTGTTTCATTGTCAATAAGAATGTCCAAAGGATAAAGTGAACCTGACGTGAAGCATCGGAATCTAAAACTGGACTCACAGGAGAGGTTAAAATCATAGAAAGTTAGAGTGTCAGTCCCCTTGTACGTAAGTCGGCATTGTGCCTTTTGTATTAAATTCGGATGCAATTTCTGTGTTTCATCATCAATAAGAAGGTCCAAGGGATACAGTAAACCTGAAGTGAAGCATCGGAACCTAAAAGTGGACTCACAGGAGAGGTTCAAATCATATAAAATTTCAGTGAGGGTCCTCTTGTACTTAAGTCGGCATTGTGCCTTTTGTATTAAATTCGGATATAATTTCTGTGTTTCATCGTCGATAAGAAGGTACAAGGGATACAGTAAACCCTGAAGTGAAGCATCGGAATCTAAAACTGGTCTCACAGGAGAGGTTCAAATCATAGATAGTTAGAGTGTGAGTCCTCTTGTACTTAAGTCGGCATTGCGCCTTTTGCATTAAATTCGGATGCAATATCTGTGTTTCATCGTCAACAAGAAGGTCCAAGGGATACAGCAAACCTGATGTGAAGCATCGGAATGTAAAACACAACTCACAGGAGAGATTCAAATCATAGAAAGTTAGTGTGTCAGTCCTCTTGTACCTAAGTCGGCATTGTGCCTTTTGTACTAAATTCGGATGTAATATCTGTGTTTCATTGTCAATAAGAATGTCCAAGGGATACAGTGAACCTGATGTGAAGCATCGGAATCTAAAACTGGACTCACAGGAGAGGATCAAATCATAGAAAGTAAGAGTGTCAGTCTTCTTGTACTTAAGTCGGCATTGTGCCTTTTGTATTAAATTCGGATGCAATTTCTGTGTTTCATCGTCAATAAGAAGGTCCAAAGGATACAGTAAACCTGAAGTGAAGCATCGGAATCCAAACTGGACTAACAGGAGAGCTTCAAATCATATAAAATTTGAGTGAGATTCCTCTTGCACTTAAGTCGGCATTGTGCCTTTTGTATTAAATTCGGATGCAATTTCTAAGTTTCATCGACAATAAGAAGGTCCAAGGGATACAGTAAACCTGTAGTGAAGCATCGGAATGTAAAACTGGACTCACAGGAGAGGTTCAAATCATAGATAGTTAGAGTGTCAGTCCTCTTGTACATAAGTCGGCATTGCGTCTTTTGTATTAAATTCGGATGCAATATCTGTGTTTCATCGTCAATAAGAACGTCCAAGGGATACAGCAAACCTGATGTGAAGCATCAAAATCTAAAACTCAACTCACAGGAGAGGTTCAAATCATAGAGAGTTAGAGTGTCAGTCCTCTTGTAATTAAGTCGGCATTGTACCTTTTGTATTAAATTCGGATGCAATTTCTGTGTTTCATCGTCAATAAGAAGGTCCAAGGGATACAGTAAACCTAAAGTGAAGCATCGGAATTTTAAAACTGGACTCAAAGGAGAGGTTCAAATCATAGAAAGTTAGAGTGTCAGTCCTCTTGTACTTAGGTCGGCATTATGCCTTTTGTATTAAATTCGGATGTAATTTCTGCGTTTCATCGTCAATAAGAAGGTCCAAGGTATACAGTAAACCTGAAGTGAAGCATCGGAAACTAAAACTGGACTCACAGGAGAGGTTCGAATCATAGAAAGTCAGAGTGTCAGTCCTCTTGTACTTAAGTCGGCACTGTGACGTTTGTATTATATTCGGATGCAATTTCTGTGGTTCATCGTCAATAAGAAGTTCCATGGTATACAGTAAACCTGAAGTGAAGCATCGGAATCTAAAACTGGTCTCACAGGGAAGGTTCAAATCATAGAAAGTTAGAGTGTCAGTCCTCTTGTATTTAAATCGGCGTTGTGCCTTTTGTATTAAATTCGGATGCAATTTCTGTGCTTCATCGTCAATAAGAAGGACCAAGGTATACAGTAAACCTGAAGTGAAGCATCGGAATCAAAAACTGGACTCACAGGAGAGGTTTATATCATAGAAAGTTAGAGTGTCAGTCCTTTTGGACTTAAGTCGGCATTGTGCATTTTGTATTAAATTCGGATGTAATTTCTGTGTTTCATTGTCAATAAGAATGTCCAAAGGATAAAGTGAACCTGATGTGAAGCATCGGAATCTGAAACTGGACTCACAGGAGACGTTCAAATCATAGAAAGTAAGAGTGTCAGTCCTCTTGTACTTAAGTCGGCATTGTGCCTTTTGTATTAAATTCGGATGCAATTTCAGTGTTTCATCGTCAATAAGAAAGTATAAGGGATACAGTTAACCAGAAGTGAAGTATCGGAGTCTAAAACTGGACTCACAGGAGAGGTTCAAATCGCATAAAATTTGAGTGAGGGTCCTCTTGTACTTAAGTCGGCATTGTGCCTTTTGTATTAAATTCGGATGCAATTTCTGTGTTTCATTTTCGATAAGAAGGTTCAAGGGATACAGTAAACCTGAAATGAAGCATCGGAATCTAAAACTGGACTCACAGGAGAGGCTCAAATCATAGAAATTTAGAGTGTCAGTCCTCTTGTACTTAAGTCGGCATGTGCCTTTTGTATTATATCGGATGCAATTTCAGTGTTTCATCGACAATAAGAAGGTCCAAGGGATACAGAAAACCTGTAGTGAAGCATCGGAACCTAAAACTGGACTCACAGAAGAGGTTCAAATCATAAATAGTTAGAGTGTGAGTCCTCTTGTACTTAAGTCGGCATTGCGCCTTCTGTATTAAATTCGGATGCAATATCTGTGTTTCATCGTCAACAAGAAGGTCCAAGGGATACAGCAAACCTGATGTGAAGCATTGGAATGTAAAACTCAACTCACAGGAGAGATTCAAATCATAGATAGTTAGTGTGTCAGTCCTCTTGTACTTCAGTCGGCATTGTGCCTTTTGTACTAAATTCGGATGCAATATCTGTGTTTCATCGTCAATAAGAATATCCAAGGGATACAGTAAAGCTGAAGTGAAGCTTCGGAATCAAAACTGGACTCACGGGAGAGATTCAAATCATGGAATGTTAGTGTGTCAGTCCTCTTGTACATAAGTCGGAATTGTGCCTTTTGTACTAAATTCGGATGCAATTTCTGTGTTTCATCGTCAATAAGAAGGTCCAAGGGATACAGTAAACCTAAAGTGAAGCATCGGAATTTTAAAACTGGACTCAAAGGAGAGGTTCAAATCATAGAAAGTTAGAGTGTCAGTCCTCTTGTACTTAGGTCGGCATTATGCCTTTTGTATTAAATTCGGATGCAATTTCTGCGTTTCATCGTCAATAAGAAGGTCCAAGGTATACAGTAAACCTGAAGTGAAGCATCGGAAACTAAAACTGGACTCACAGGAGAGGTTCGAATCATAGAAAGTTAGAGTGTCAGTCCTCTTGTACTTAAGTCGGCACTGTGACGTTTGTATTATATTCGGATGCAATTATTGTGGTTCATCGTCAATAAGAAGTTCCATGGTATACAGTAAACCTGAAGTGAAGCATCGGAATCTAAAACTGGTCTCACAGGGAAGGTTCAAATCATAGAAAGTTAGGGTGTCAGTCCTCTTGTATTTAAATCGGCGTTGTGCCTTTTGTATTAAATTCGGATGCAATTTCTGTGCTTCATCGTCAATAAGAAGGACCAAGGTATACAGTAAACCTGAAGTGAAGCATCGGAATCAAAAACTGGACTCACAGGAGAGGTTTATATCATAGAAAGTTAGAGTGTCAGTCCTTTTGGACTTAAGTCGGCATTGTGCATTTTGTATTAAATTCGGATGTAATTTCTGTGTTTCATTGTCAATAAGGATGTCCAAAGGATAAAGTGAACCTGATGTGAAGCATCGGAATCTGAAACTGGACTCACAGGAGACGTTCAAATCATAGAAAGTAAGAGTGTCAGTCCTCTTGTACTTAAGTCGGCATTGTGCCTTTTGTATTAAATTCGGATGCAATTTCAGTGTTTCATCGTCAATAAGAAAGTATAAGGGATACAGTGAACCAGAAGTGAAGTATCGGAGTCTAAAACTGGACTCACAGGAGAGGTTCAAATCGTATAAAATTTGAGTGAGGGTCCTCTTGTACTTAAGTCGGCATTGTGCCTTTTGTATTAAATTCGGATGCAATTTCTGTGTTTCATTTTCGATAAGAAGGTTCAAGGGATACAGTAAACCTGAAATGAAGCATCGGAATCTAAAACTGGACTCACAGGAGAGGTTCAAATCATAGAAATTTAGAGTGTCAGTCCTCTTGTACTTAAGTCGGCATGTGCCTTTTGTATTATATCGGATGCAATTTCAGTGTTTCATCGACAATAAGAAGGTCCAAGGGATACAGAAAACCTGTAGTGAAGCATCGGAACCTAAAACTGGACTCACAGAAGAGGTTCAAATCAAAAATAGTTAGAGTGTGAGTCCTCTTGTACTTAAGTCGGCATTGCGCCTTCTGTATTAAATTCGGATGCAATATCTGTGTTTCATCGTCAACAAGAAGGTCCAAGGGATACAGCAAACCTGATGTGAAGCATTGGAATGTAAAACTCAACTCACAGGAGAGATTCAAATCATAGATAGTTAGTGTGTCAGTCTTCTTGTACTTCAGTCGGCATTGTGCCTTTTGTACTAAATTCGGATGCAATATCTGTGTTTCATCGTCAATAAGAATATCCAAGGGATACAGTAAAGCTGAAGTGAAGCTTCGGAATCAAAACTGGACTCACGGGAGAGATTCAAATCATGGAATGTTAGTGTGTCAGTCCTCTTGTACATAAGTCGGAATTGTGCCTTTTGTACTAAATTCGGATGTAATTTCTGTGTTTCATTGTCAATAAGAATGTCCAAGGGATACAGTGAACCTGATGTGAAGCATCGGAATCTAAAACTGGACTCACAGAAGAAGTTCAAATCATATAGAGTTAGAGTGACAGTCCTCTTGTACTTAAGTCGGCATTGTGCCTTTTGTATTAAATTCGGATGCAATTTCAGTGTTTCATCGTCAATAAGAAAGTCCAAGGGATACAGTGAACCAGAAGTGAAGCATCGAAATCTAAAACTGGACTCACAGGAGAGGTTCAAATCATATAAAATTTGAGTGAGGGTCCTCTTGTACTTAAGTCGGCATTGTGCCTTTTGTATTAAATTCGGATGCAATTTCTGTGTTTCATCGTCGATAAGAAGGTTCAAGGGATACAGTAAACCTGAAGTGAAGCATCGGAATCTAAAACTGGACTCACAGGAGAGGTTCAAATCATAGAAATTTAGAGTGTCAGTCCTCTTGTACTTAAGTCGGCATGTGCCTTTTGTATTATATTCGAATGCAATTTCAGTGTTGCATCGACAATAAGAAGGTCCAAGGGATACAGAAAACCTGTAGTGAAGCATCGGAATCTAAAACTGGACTCACAGAAGAGGTTCAAATCATAAATAGTTAGAGTGTGAGTCCTCTTGTACTTAAGTCGGCATTGCGCCTTCTGTATTAAATTCGGATGCAATATCTGTGTTTCATCGTCAACATGAAGGTCCAAGGGATACAGCAAACCTGATGTGAAGCATCGGAATGTAAAACTCAACTCACAGGAGAGATTCAAATCATAGAAGGTTAGTGTGTCAGTCCTGTTGTACTTCAGTCGGCATTGTGCCTTTTGTACTAAATTCGGATGCAATTTCTGTGTTTCATCGTCAATAAGAATATCCAAGGGATACAGTAAAGCTGAAATGAAGCATCGGAATCTAAACTGGACTCACAGGAGAGATTCAAATCATGGAATGTTAGTGTGTCAGTCCTCTTGTACATAAGTCGGAATTGTGCCTTTTGTACTAAATTCGGATGTAATTTCTGTGTTTCATTGAAAATAAGAATGTCCAAGGGATACAGTGAAACTGATGTGAAGCATCGGAATCTAAAACTGGACTCACAGAAGAAGTTCAAATCATAGAGAGTTAGAGTGACAGTCCTCTTGTACTTAAGTCGGCATTGTGCCTTTTGTATTAAATTCGGATGCAATTTCTGTGTTTCATCGTCAATAAGAAGTTCCAAGGTATACAGTATGCCTGAAGTGAAGCATCGGAATCTAAAACTGGACTCACAGGAGAGGTTCAAATCATATAAAATTTGAGTGAGGGTCCTCTTGTACTTAAGTCGGCATTGTGCCTTTTGTATTAAATTCGGATGCAATTTCTGTGTTTCATCGTCAATAAGAAGTTCCAAGGTATACAGTATGCCTGAAGTGAAGCATCGGAATCTAAAAATGGACTAACAGGAGAGATTCAAATCATTGAAATTTAGAGTGTCAGTCCTCTTGTACTTAAGTCGGCATGTGCCTTTTGTATTATATTCGGATGCAATTTCAGTGTTTCATCGACAATAAGAAGGTCCAAGGGATACAGAAAACCTGTAGTGAAGCATCGGAATCTAAAACTGGACTCACAGAAAAGGTTCAAATCATAAGTAGTTAGAGTGTGAGTCCTCTTGTACTTAAGTCGGCATTGCGCCTTCTGTATTAAATTCGGATGCAATATCTGTGTTTCATCGTCAACAAGAAGGTCCAAGGGATACAGCAAACCTGATGTGAAGCATCGGAATGTAAAACTCAACTCACAGGAGAGATTCAAATCATAGATAGTTAGTGTGTCAGTACTCTTGTACTTCAGTCGGCATTGTGCCTTTTGTACTAAATTCGGATGTAATTTCTGTGTTTCATTGTCAATAAGAATGTCCAAGGGATACAGTGAACCTGATGTGAAGCATCGGAATCAAAAACTGGACTCACAGGAGAGGTTTATATCATAGAAAGTTAGAGTGTCAGTCCTTTTTTACTTAAGTCGGCATTGTGCATTTTGTATTAAATTCGGATGTAATTTCTGTGTTTCATTGTCAATAAGAATGTCCAAAGGATAAAGTGAACCTGATGTGAAGCATCGGAATCTGAAACTGGACTCACAGGAGACGTTCAAATCATAGAAAGTAAGAGTGTCAGTCCTCTTGTACTTAAGTCGGCATTGTGCCTTTTGTATTAAATTCGGATGCAATTTCAGTGTTTCATCGTCAATAAGAAAGTATAAGGGATACAGTTAACCAGAAGTGAAGTATCGGAGTCTAAAACTGGACTCACAGGAGAGGTTCAAATCGCATAAAATTTGAGTGAGGGTCCTCTTGTACTTAAGTCGGCATTGTGCCTTTTGTATTAAATTCGGATGCAACTTCTGTGTTTCATTTTCGATAAGAAGGTTCAAGGGATACAATAAACCTGAAATGAAGCATCGGAATCTAAAACTGGACTCACAGGAGAGGTTCAAATCATAGAAATTTAGAGTGTCAGTCCTCTTGTACTTAAGTCGGCATGTGCCTTTTGTATTATATCGGATGCAATTTCAGTGTTTCATCGACAATAAGAAGGTCCAAGGGATACAGAAAACCTGTAGTGAAGCATCGGAACCTAAAACTGGACTCACAGAAGAGGTTCAAATCATAAATAGTTAGAGTGTGAGTCCTCTTGTACTTAAGTCGGCATTGCGCCTTCTGTATTAAATTCGGATGCAATATCTGTGTTTCATCGTCAACAAGAAGGTCCAAGGGATACAGCAAACCTGATGTGAAGCATTGGAATGTAAAACTCAACTCACAGGAGAGATTCAAATCATAGATAGTTAGTGTGTCAGTCCTCTTGTACTTCAGTCGGCATTGTGCCTTTTGTACTAAATTCGGATGCAATATCTGTGTTTCATCGTCAATAAGAATATCCAAGGGATACAGTAAAGCTGAAGTGAAGCTTCGGAATCAAAACTGGACTCACGGGAGAGATTCAAATCATGGAATGTTAGTGTGTCAGTCCTCTTGTACATAAGTCGGAATTGTGCCTTTTGTACTAAATTCGGATGCAATTTCTGTGTTTCATCGTCAATAAGAAGGTCCAAGGGATACAGTAAACCTAAAGTGAAGCATCGGAATTTTAAAACTGGACTCAAAGGAGAGGTTCAAATCATAGAAAGTTAGAGTGTCAGTCCTCTTGTACTTAGGTCGGCATTATGCCTTTTGTATTAAATTCGGATGCAATTTCTGCGTTTCATCGTCAATAAGAAGGTCCAAGGTATACAGTAAACCTGAAGTGAAGCATCGGAAACTAAAACTGGACTCACAGGAGAGGTTCGAATCATAGAAAGTTAGAGTGTCAGTCCTCTTGTACTTAAGTCGGCACTGTGACGTTTGTATTATATTCGGATGCAATTTCTGTGGTTCATCGTCAATAAGAAGTTCCATGGTATACAGTAAACCTGAAGTGAAGCATCGGAATCTAAAACTGGTCTCACAGGGAAGGTTCAAATCATAGAAAGTTAGAGTGTCAGTCCTCTTGTATTTAAATCGGCGTTGTGCCTTTTGTATTAAATTCGGATGCAATTTCTGTGCTTCATCGTCAATAAGAAGGACCAAGGTATACAGTAAACCTGAAGTGAAGCATCGGAATCAAAAACTGGACTCACAGGAGAGGTTTATATCATAGAAAGTTAGAGTGTCAGTCCTTTTGGACTTAAGTCTGCATTGTGCATTTTGTATTAAATTCGGATGTAATTTCTGTGTTTCACTGTCAATAAGAATGTCCAAAGGATAAAGTGAACCTGATGTGAAGCATCGGAATCTGAAACTGGACTCACAGGAGACGTTCAAATCATAGAAAGTAAGAGTGTCAGTCCTCTTGTACTTAAGTCGGCATTGTGCCTTTTGTATTAAATTCGGATGCAATTTCAGTGTTTCATCGTCAATAAGAAAGTATAAGGGATACAGTGAACCAGAAGTGAAGTATCGGAGTCTAAAACTGGACTCACAGGAGAGGTTCAAATCGTATAAAATTTGAGTGAGGGTCCTCTTGTACTTAAGTCGGCAGTGTGCCTTTTGTATTAAATTCGGATGCAATTTCTGTGTTTCATTTTCGATAAGAAGGTTCAAGGGATACAGTAAACCTGAAATGAAGCATCGGAATCTAAAACTGGACTCACAGGAGAGGTTCAAATCATAGAAATTTAGAGCGTCAGTCCTCTTGTACTTAAGTCGGCATGTGCCTTTTGTATTATATCGGATGCAATTTCAGTGTTTCATCGACAATAAGAAGGTCCAAGGGATACAGAAAACCTGTAGTGAAGCATCGGAACCTAAAACTGGACTCACAGAAGAGGTTCAAAACAAAAATAGTTAGAGTGTGAGTCCTCTTGTACTTAAGTCGGCATTGCGCCTTCTGTATTAAATTCGGATGCAATATCTGTGTTTCATCGTCAACAAGAAGGTCCAAGGGATACAGCAAACCTGATGTGAAGCATTGGAATGTAAAACTCAACTCACAGGAGAGATTCAAATCATAGATAGTTAGTGTGTCAGTCCTCTTGTACTTCAGTCGGCATTTTGCCTTTTGTACTAAATTCGGATGCAATATCTATGTTTCATCGTCAATAAGAATATCCAAGGGATACAGTAAAGCTGAAGTGAAGCTTCGGAATCAAAACTGGACTCACGGGAGAGATTCAAATCATGGAATGTTAGTGTGTCAGTCCTCTTGTACATAAGTCGGAATTGTGCCTTTTGTACTAAATTCGGATGTAATTTCTGTGTTTCATTGTCAATAAGAATGTCCAAGGGATACAGTGAACCTGATGTGAAGCATCGGAATCTAAAACTGGACTCACAGAAGAAGTTCAAATCATAGAGAGTTAGAGTGACAGTCCTCTTGTACTTAAGTCGGCATTGTGCCTTTTGTATTAAATTCGGATGCAATTTCAGTGTTTCATCGTCAATAAGAAAGTCCAAGGGATACAGTGAACCAGAAGTGAAGCATCGAAATCTAAAACTGGACTCACAGGAGAGGTTCAAATCATATAAAATTTGAGTGAGGGTCCTCTTGTACTTAAGTCGGCATTGTGCCTTTTGTATTAAATTCGGATGCAATTTCTGTGTTTCATCGTCGATAAGAAGGTTCAAGGGATACAGTAAACCTGAAGTGAAGCATCGGAATCTAAAACTGGACTCACAGGAGAGGTTCAAATCATAGAAATTTAGAGTGTCAGTCCTCTTGTACTTAAGTCGGCATGTGCCTTTTTTATTATATTCGAATGCAATTTCAGTGTTGCATCGACAATAAGAAGGTCCAAGGGATACAGAAAACCTGTAGTGAAGCATCGGAATCTAAAACTGGACTCACAGAAGAGGTTCAAATCATAAATAGTTAGAGTGTGAGTCCTCTTGTACTTAAGTCGGCATTGCGCCTTCTGTATTAAATTCGGATGCAATATCTGTGTTTCATCGTCAACATGAAGGTCCAAGGGATACAGCAAACCTGATGTGAAGCATCGGAATGTAAAACTCAACTCACAGGAGAGATTCAAATCATAGAAGGTTAGTGTGTCAGTCCTGTTGTACTTCAGTCGGCATTGTGCCTTTTGTACTAAATTCGGATGCAATTTCTGTGTTTCATCGTCAATAAGAATATCCAAGGGATACAGTAAAGCTGAAATGAAGCATCGGAATCTAAACTGGACTCACAGGAGAGATTCAAATCATGGAATGTTAGTGTGTCAGTCCTCTTGTACATAAGTCGGAATTGTGCCTTTTGTACTAAATTCGGATGTAATTTCTGTGTTTCATTGCCAATAAGAATGTCCAAGGGATACAGTGAACCTGATGTGAAGCATCGGAATCTAAAACTGGACTCACAGAAGAAGTTCAAATCATAGAGAGTTAGAGTGACAGTCCTCTTGTACTTAAGTCGGCATTGTGCCTTTTGTATTAAATTCGGATGCAATTTCTGTGTTTCATCGTCAATAAGAAGTTCCAAGGTATACAGTATGCCTGAAGTGAAGCATCGGAATCTAAAACTGGACTCACAGGAGAGGTTCAAATCATATAAAATTTGAGTGAGGGTCCTCTTGTACTTAAGTCGGCATTGTGCCTTTTGTATTAAATTCGGATGCAATTTCTGTGTTTCATCGTCGATAAGAAGGTTCAAGGGATACAGTAAACCTGAAGTGAAGCATCGGAATCTAAAAATGGACTAACAGGAGAGATTCAAATCATTGAAATTTAGAGTGTCAGTCCTCTTGTACTTAAGTCGGCATGTGCCTTTTGTATTATATTCGGATGCAATTTCAGTGTTTCATCGACAATAAGAAGGTCCAAGGGATACAGAAAACCTGTAGTGAAGCATCGGAATCTAAAACTGGACTCACAGAAAAGGTTCAAATCATAAGTAGTTAGAGTGTGAGTCCTCTTGTACTTAAGTCGGCATTGCGCCTTCTGTATTAAATTCGGATGCAATATCTGTGTTTCATCGTCAACAAGAAGGTCCAAGGGATACAGCAAACCTGATGTGAAGCATCGGAATGTAAAACTCAACTCACAGGAGAGATTCAAATCATAGATAGTTAGTGTGTCAGTACTCTTGTACTTCAGTCGGCATTGTGCCTTTTGTACTAAATTCGGATGTAATTTCTGTGTTTCATTGTCAATAAGAATGTCCAAGGGATACAGTGAACCTGATGTGAAGCATCGGAATCTAAAACTGTACTCACAGGAGAGGTTCAAATCATAGAAAGTTAGAATGTCAGTCCCCTTGTACTTAAGTCGGCATTGTGCCTTTCGTATTAAATTTGGATGCAATTTCTGTGTTTCATCGACAATAAGAAGGTCCAAGGTATACAGTAAACCTGTAGTGAAGCATCGGAATCTAAAACTTGACTCACAGGAGAGGTTCAAATCATAGAAAGTTAGAGTGTCAGTGCTCTTGTACTTAAGTCGGCACTGTGACGTTTGTATTATATTCGGATGCAATTTCTGTGGTTCATCGTCAATAAGAAGTTCCATGGTATACAGTAAACCTGAAGTGAAGCATCGGAATCTGAAACTGGACTCGCAGGAGAGGTTCAAATCATAGAAAGTTAGAGTGTCAGTCCTCTTGTACTTAAGTCTGCATTGTGCCTTTTGTATTAAATTCGGATGCAATTTCTGTGCTTCATCGTCAATAAGAAGGTTCAAGGTATACACTAAACCTGAAGTGAAGCATCGGAATCAAAAACTGGACTCACAGGAGAGGTTTATATCATAGAAAGTTAGGGTGTGAGTCCTTTTGGACTTAAGTCGGCATTGTGCATTTTGTATTAAATTTGGATGTAACTTCTGTGTTTCATTGTCAATAAGAATGTCCAAAGGATAAAGTGAACCTGACGTGAAGCATCGGAATCTAAAACTGGACTCACAGGAGAGGTTCAAATCATAGAAAGTTAGAGTGTCAGTCCTCTTGTACTT